>NW_021319587.1:1194026-1284941 GCF_001605985.2 Dendrobium catenatum
CCCGTAAATAGGTGTGAGATCAGGGGCGAATAGGGAGTGGTCAAATGGACGGCCGATATTGAATCCTACGATCGTGCACCGTTCATTGGACATTTGAAGGTCTTAGTGATGTCGGAATTCTGTGATCTTGGGCTCGTTGGATTCGTCTCGTCGAGCCCTTCGATTCGAGTATAAGCTCGTCAAAATCGAAGTCCGTTTGGTAACTCAAATTGCGGTTTGAACCTTCCAATAGCGCTTCGGGTCCATGATTCGGACCCATTTGGGCTCGGATCCAGTTGAATTTGGTGTCGTTGGGTTTGTATTTCTGAGACGCTCAGTTCGACTGTAAGTTTGCTGAAATCAGAGTTCAGATGGTCTCCGAATTAATTTTTAAAGATTCCAATTTGGGTTTTGCCTCGAGATTCGTGCCCGATCAATATAATTTCATGATGACGTATCAAAATGTATAGAAGTAAGTCTCATTTTTTATAAAAGATAATTATTATTAATTCATATAAATAACTTTCGTTTTTCATAAAAACAATTATTATTAATTCATATATTTTCTATTTACTTATATCTAAAATTTTATTTATCACTTATCATATTAATATAACTTTATTCTTCTCTCTCTCTCTCTCTCTCTCTCTCTCTCTCTCTCTCTCTCTCTCTCTCTCTCTATATATTCTCTCTCTCTCTCTCTCTCTCTATATATATATATGTGTGTGTGCGCGCGCGCGCGCTTGTTTGTGTTTATATATGTTAATAAACATTTTAAAATGAAAGGAAAATCATAATCTAATTAGATTTATTTCTAATATAACTATTTATCAAGATATTTTTTTTAATTTATTAATGTAAATTTTCATTTAAAAATATTGGATACATTCGGTGTCCACACAAAATAATAATAATTTAAGATCACAGAATAATCTAATTGATCTTATAGCTCATCATGGCTCTGGCAATGAGACGGCAAACAAAATTATTTTAATGTATTTTAATCTTCCAGATGAGACGGCAAACAAAACTATTTGAATTTAACCCCCATGGAATAAAATTTATAACTCTGCCGCTGTGTTCAACCTTGGTTCATTATATGAAGTTATTAAACCCTAAAACTACATCTCATGCATTTGAGCTTTTCCATTACATGGAACCTTCTCCAATGTGTTCAATACATCACTTGGAATGGTTTGAATCTAACCCTAGCCCATTGGTTAACATATATTTCACGCATTCAGACCTTGCCAAGCATTGGAATCACCACCAATAAACTCAAAACTTTATTTGGAATGTAATGGAGCTAACCCCGACCTTTGGGTCAACTTGGTTGACCAAGCTTGTATACATTAAAATCCTTTGCATATTCACTGGCCAAAGCTTGATTAAGCTCATTCAAACTTATAAGGCTATTTATATGATCCCTAGAAACTTGCCTTAGGCTCACTTGTGTTAGCCACTTGGTTTGTCCCAAGTGGTCAAAATAGCCATGCATTGAGCCAAATCCAAGCATAGACTAAACCAGTCCAAATAAATATTACCATTGTATTTCTCATGATCTATTACATCTACCTTGGTCAGCCTAGCCCTTAGGCTGACCATAGTCAACACTTTGAGCTAGCTTAAGGTCACCCAAAGAACCTAAATCCACATACCTTGCATAACCCGATCTACCTAAGCCCAGTTAGCACCTCTATTGAACTGATCAAGAACATTCCAGGAGGCCTGCCACCTAAGCTGCTAGCCTGGCTTGATTGAATCCAGTTGTAATCTTGATAATCATCATTATGTGACCCATGGGTCAAACTAGCTCATGCAATCCAAGCCAACCCAAACCCTTAAACCTTTGAAAAATCATCCCTGGATATGATGTGACCTGTCTAACACGACCCAATAGTCTAAGAGGGTATGAATCAAGTCAAAAGCTCATCTCTGTTCAAATCTGAAACCTATAAATAGCCAAAAAATTCTCTGAACAAGGGTTTGGATATCCGTTTCATTTAGCTTCATGACTGCAAGAGCTCCCTTTCCCTTGCTTCTCAGTTGCCTGTGTGAGGTCTTTCAGAGACTTCGAGTGAGTTCTGGCGATGTCGTTCCACTGTGAAAGTGCATCTTCCGATCCATTTCTCTTCAAGCCAAGCTAGCCTCTTAAGAAGAAAAGCTTATAGGGATTTAGTTGATCACGCCTATGCTTAGGCCGAGGCACTCAGAGCTCTATATGATCAGGTATTCTTCTATTTCTAATCCCTAGCCTAAGAGGGTCTGAGCAAGTGTGAACAAAACATTCAATCCACACGGATCAAACCATTGGATTGAATATTCTTGGTTCATTGATGCTCTATGTGAAATTTTATCTCATTTGGTCTAGTCAGTCTTCAAGATCAAGCTGGAATTTGCATATAATTTGACTTTTAACATGACACAATGGAGAAAAAGAATTCATATAACAGATCTCACGTAGTGGGACAAAGACTTGATGTTGTTGTTATTGATTCACAATAATAACTATAATTAATGATTTTCACTGGTGCACAAAAAATTCATGTAAGTAAAATATTACAATCAAAATACTATGATGAAGTCAATAAAATGAATGGGAGGTTTAAGATGAAATCTCAAATGAAGATCTTGATTCCATCGTATCGTACTCAGTTCGATTGTCCCACGGTTTTGAAGCTTTAAACCTTAGCCGTCTGATCTTGATCTAACGATTCAGATCAAAACTGTGTGGATTATCATTAGTGCGCCAATCATTAGCTACCCTATCATAGCGCACCGCAAGGAAAGGGTGAGCTGAGTAGATAAATATGGATTAATTTCAATAGAAAATCAGAAAACCTTTGAAAATTCATATCTCCTCTTTCACTTGTCTAATTTTCATGTTTTTAGGCTCTATGGATTCAGCTTGAGGTACTATCAAACCCATGTTCTTGAGTCATTGTTTATAATTCATTAATCATAATTCTAGAAATGCCCCTTGAGGCATTGCTTGAGTTATTTATAAAATGTAATTCATCATGGGACCAAATTGAAGGGGATATTTTTTAAACTTTATGGACCTTTTATGCAATCTTATGAAAGTCATTATATTTTAATAGTAGTTGAAAATGTCTTCAAATTGATTGAGGCAGTGACAACCCTTTAAATGGATGCTCATATAGTTATTAAATTTTTAAACAAAAAAAAAATTATAGATTTCGAATACTTAATGTTATTATTAGTGATGAGGAAGTCATTCTTTCAATAAGAAAATAGAGGCATTAATATTTAAATATGCATTAAACATAGAGTTGCAACTATTTATCATCCTTAAACTAGTGGCTAGGCTAAATTAAGTAATATGGAGATTAAGAAAATCTTAGAATAAGTCCAAATAGGAAGGCTTAGACTTTAAGATTAGATGACGTGTTTTGGACTTACATGATTGCATTTAAGACAACATATTGGAATGTCTCCCTATAAATTGATCTTTGGAAATGCATGTCATATACTTTATTTGGTCCGGTCACCTAACGTAGTTTTACGTTCGGACGCCAATAAAATAGTGCCACGTGTTCTCACTATTTACCGCGCGGCCCGACAACCCTAACCCGGAACGGAGACGGGATTGCTATTGTGAAGATCGCTTTGCTCCAGGATCGTCCGGGACGAAGTTGGACCGTCCCGGGACGATCGGTACAGGTTTGGTCGGAATTGTGAAAATTGAGCAGTTCGTCTGGACGAAAATTTGGATTGTCTGGACGAAAATGCTCCAGAGGACCGGTCGCCGGGGACGATAATTAAATCTCGTCTGGACGACACTTGTCCAGAGCCAGATCGTCCCGGGACGAAGTGCGATCGTCCGGGACGATCAGTCTGGATATATATGGAAATGAGATATTTTGAAGAGAGAGAAAAAGCTTAGGAGAGAGAAGAACGAAGAAAAAAGTAGAAAAGTTGATTTTCGGGCGCCGCCGTTTTATTAAAAAAAATGCTAATCTAATTAGTGTTTGCTTAAGAAACGCTAATTAGATTATGTGTATAGAGAATACTGAAATTATAGGTGAAGATGTGGAATATACTATCAATGCTTCCTTCCTTCCGCGTGAGTTCTATTCCAGTTTCTTCTTCATGCACGGTTTTCTTCCTCCGGCGATCAAGTCATTTCGTGATCAACTTTTCTACTCGGAAGATTTGGTAATCCATCACATCAGCTGAGTTTAATGAATAAATAAATGGTGAATTGGTAATGTCTGCACGATTCCCCAATCCAATCCTATAAGGTAAAGTTCGCAGACATGGAGCTCCTCATCTCATTCCTTCCGAGTTGAGCTGACAGTAATGTCTATCAGATCAAAAAAATCCCAAATCAGCCGAGAGAAATTCCCATCGGAAGAATCCCAAATCCTTACGGATGATAAAAACCCGCCTTCTTACTCTCCCTCTCCTCGATCCACCACCGCGCTCTCCCAAACCCTAGCCATCACCGCCAATCTCGCTAACCTCCTTCCCACCGGCACCCTCCTCGCGTTCCAACTCCTCGTCCCATCGTTCACCAACTATGGCTCCTGCGACTCCGCCACTCGCTTAATGACTCTCGTCCTCCTCGTCCTCCTCGGATCCTCCGCTTTCCTCGCCTGCTTCACCGACAGCTTGCAACTCTCGGACGAGCGGGTGGTCTACGGCTTGGCGACGCCGGGAGGCATGTGGATCTTCGATCCGCCGCCGGATCTAACGGCCCTGCCGGATCTGTCAAAGTACAAGGTACGGATCATAGATTGCTTGCACGGGGTGCTATCAATTCTGGTTTTTGTGGCGGTGGCTCTGCGAGACAAGAACGTGGTGCAGTGCTTTTGCCCGTCGCCGGAGACGAAGACGAAGGAGGTTTTGGACATACTTCCTCTTGGAATTGGAGTGATTTGCAGCATGCTTTTTGTGGTTTTTCCGACGACTAGGCATGGGATTGGGTACCCCGTTAGTAAGGGAAGGTGAAGGTCTTAAGAGATCTGTAAAAATTATGACCTGCATATTTCAATCACGCGAAGACATAATTTAATGTCCGGACGAAAAATTAGTTCTGATTCTAACATTTTAATCAATTGTTTGATTGAATATGAAATAATTAAGTTTTTGCTGGGCTTTATGAGATGAAATATTGCCTCTTCTTTTGTTATTTTGGTGGAAAATTTTGTGTAGGGTATTTTGATTATTATTAAATAAATATTGATATATCATCAAAAAATTATCTTGATCGGACACGAATCTCAAGCCAAATCAATTCAAAAACTTCAAAAATTAAATCCGGGATCACGTGAACTGCGATTTTAGCGAACTTACAGTCAAACTAAGCGTCTCGGAAATACAAACTCAACAACACAAAATTCGACTCAATCTGAGCCCAAATGAGTCCAAATTGAGCACTTGAAGCGCTATTAGAAAGTTCAAACCACAATTTGAGTTACCAAACGGTTTCCAAATATGACGTGCTTATAGTCGAATCGAGCGGCTCAACAAGACAAATCGAACGAACCCAAGATTGTCGAATTTTGACATCATTAAGACCTTCAAATGTCTGGCAAACAGTACATGATCAAGGAATTTAATATCAGCCGTCCATTCGAATCACTCCACCTTTGCCCCTGATCTCTCACCTATTTATGAGTCATGCCACTCCAAAAATCTATAAATAGACCCTTCATTTCTCTTGAGGGATGACTCAAACAAGAGAATAAGAGAATGATAGGAGGGAAGAACTACTCCTCGACCATCGCAGGAGTTCTTCCCGACGCTAGAATTCTGCCCGACATTGAAATTCTGTCCAAGCGACGTCGGAATTCTTCCCGATGCTGAAATTCTGCCCAAGCAACGCTAGAATTTTGCTTAAATGACGCCAGAATTCTATCTGACGCCCAAGTGACGCCGGAATTTTAAGTTACTCTGAATTCAACTCGAATACGCAACTTGAGTGTAATTAGACTTCAATCCGGGGGTAAATCATTGTAACATGATCGTACTAAATTCTAAGAATGAGTCAGCCTCTTGTATCTCAAACAAACACTAGTAAAATATTTTCAACTAGGCGTGACCCTGTGGTTTTTTTCCTTTCTCGGGTTTTCCATGTAAAAATCTGGGTGTTTTTATTTCTCTCATGTTTGTGTCCTAAATATCAATATAACACTGAGAAGGAAATTTTCTAACTCTATCGCCGCGTATATTCTAGCCTATAACAGTTTGGCGCCGTCTGTGGGAACATTATCCCATAATTTCAAGTATTGCTTCAATGGTCAACAAGCGTAGCAGTTGCATCGTTTGTGCTTTTCGCTCCAACTCTCACCAGTCTAGAAGTCAGTCTATCAATCATAGACGCCTGATGTCTGCCTTTTTTTACCCTAGGGGGCAAAATGCTGATGGAGAATGAACCTCGGGACCTTCCTTAGAAGAGAGAATCCAAAAGATGGAAGAATCTCAAAACGAGATCATTTAACTCCTGTGAGAGACACGACAGCCAGCATTACCACAATGGGAAGAGGTTCTTCTCCCTCGAGCTCCACCACTAGCTGAACATATTCAACTTGAATGTCTTCAAGCAGATGTTGACCTCGATTTTGCCCAGACCCGTGGTCAAAGGGTTAACTTGGTCAAATTGACCAAGCCAGACCCCAAGACCCTCCCCAATGGGTTTAGTGAGTCGAGTCGAGTCTGTTGAGCCTGGACTTGGACCCTGGGTTAACCCGGTTGACCAAGTCAACCAAGGTTGACCACTTAGCCCATTTAGAGCCCAAATCAAGTTTAGATACACTTGAACCTTGGCTTGGCTCAATCCCTCATCCCCATTGACCCAATTGGCTGATTTGACTAAGTCAAATGTTGACTCGGTCAAATTTGACCATTAATGGGTCATAATCACCCATTAGGAGCCCAATTAATGCATTTGAAGGCTCTAATTTAACTCCTTCGAATTTCAAATGAATTCCACGGCCAAATAGGCGGGATTTCCCTCCCAACGAACTCTAGATTCAATCCAAGCCGTTGACAGTAGGGCTAGGGGTTTAAATATCAAATATTTTGTCTAATTATTGACTTTTGACTCTTACTCCCTCTCTAGACCGCCTCAACGTTTAAAATTTTGTGTGAGAGCTCCAGAGAGATCCCTGGCCCTTCCCCACGTCGAACCCGACAGTCCAAGGCCAATAAGGTTGACTATAATATTTTGAAATTGAAGTTTGAATGGTACTGAATTAATGTTTAAAAGTTTTCCATTGAAATGTGCATTGAGATTCGTGCTTGACCAAGCTGATTTTGATGAAGTATCAAAGGTGATCCCTAACTTCCCTTCCCATGCTTTAAGTTTTTCATAGATTTCCTCCACCTCCTCATAAAAGAAAAGACTGCTCACCTGTAGCAAACGGGCAAACTGCAAAATTAAGTGAAGGAAACTGTTGTCCCTCTTCTAGATGAAGCTTATAGGGCGAAACCCAACCCTTTACAGAGTTCACACATTTCATTAAGCTCCTTTTGGCATTCTAAAATGAAGAATTCCATACCCTCGCCATTTAAGCTCCCAACCCGCATTACCTTCTGTAGCAGATTTTGAATCTGATTCTACTTTCTTAGATGCTTCCATGGGGAAACTACTACCATGAACCATTCCTTCGCGAATCGGCTCAGCTCTTCCGGACTCCTCCACTATAACAGCGTGCACGAAGCCACCAAAATCGATGCTTTCTAGGGTTTCTAGATCAATGAAAGAGACGCTCATTTAAAAAGGCCCTAAGCTAACATTGCATCAAATCCATGATAAAAAAGATACAGTTTTAGACTCCATTTCAATTGGATTAAACCGATTCAAGCAACCATTTCTCCAATAAAAAAATTCAGAAAAAATAGGGATTAACTCACTATAGAATCCATGATCCGAGAGTGATTCAGATGTCACCAAAGAAAATGTTTGATTGCTGTCAATTTGGGAACGTTCCATTCTCACCCTACACGCTTAGGGCGAGATCATCCGCCGAAGAAAAAAAAAAGCGTGGCAGAGATTTTTACTAGCGGAGCCTCAAATTCAAATATATATATATATATATATAAATATATATATATATATATTTATATATATATATATATATATTTGAATTTGAGGCTCCGCTAGTAAAAATCTCTGCCACGCTTTTTTTTTTCTTCGGCGGATGATCTAGCCCTAAGCGTGTAGGGTGAGAATGGAACGTTCCCAAATTGACAGCAATCAAACATTTTCTTTGGTGACATCTGAATCACTCTCGGATCATGGATTCTATAGTGAGTTAATCCCTATTTTTTCTGAATTTTTTTATTGGAGAAATGGTTGCTTGAATCGGTTTAATCCAATTGAAATGGAGTCTAAAACTGTATCTTTTTTATCATGGATTTGATGCAATGTTAGCTTAGGGCCTTTTTAAATGAGCGTCTCTTTCATTGATCTAGAAACCCTAGAAAGCATCGATTTTGGTGGCTTCGTGCACGCTGTTATAGTGGAGGAGTCCGGAAGAGCTGAGCCGATTCGCGAAGGAATGGTTCATGGTAGTAGTTTCCCCATGGAAGCATCTAAGAAAGTAGAATCAGATTCAAAATCTGCTACAGAAGGTAATGCGGGTTGGGAGCTTAAATGGCGAGGGTATGGAATTCTTCATTTTGGAATGCCAAAAGGAGCTTAATGAAATGTTTGAACTCTGTAAAGGGGTGGGTTTCTAAAGACAGAGACATGGTTTAACAAAAGGAAATATTATTATTACTTAACAGGGTACCGAGCCGGCTATTTATAGCCTAGCTTTCATTACAAACACATGTAATACTATACGGGTTATTTATGACACTAATGTATGACCTAGTACAAGTAACCTTTAATACACCCCCTCAAGCTTATGGTGTTTGATGAACCGTGAGCTTGTCGCGAAGCAGCTGGTACCGCGAGGTAGAAAGTTGTTTGGTAAAAATATCGGCTACTTGATCTTTTTTAGAGATAGGGAAGATATTGACTGTCTTTGAATTTATATGATCTCGTATGAAATAGTGATCGATCTCGATGTGTTTTGTATGTGCGTGAAACACAGGATTGTTGGCCAGTGCGATTGCAGATGTACTGTCACAATAAAGAGTTGTCGGCCTGGTGAGAGAGATGTTGAAGTTGAGTAACAGTCTGCGCAGCCAAATGATGTCTGTAAGTGCCGTAGCAATGGCCTTGTATTCCGCTTCAGTGGATGATCTTGCCACAGTATGTTGCTTCTTGACGCTCCATGATACTAGAGTGTGTCCAAGAAACGTGCAGTATCCAGTCGTGGATCTTCTCGTATCTTTGTCTCCAGCCCAATCGGCGTCCGAGAATGATTGTAACACAAGATCACCCTGCGTTATAGGCAAACCGTAAGTTAGTGTTCCTTTAATATATCTTAATAACCGATGTAAGAACAGAAAATCTAAAGACATCGGATTATGCATGTGTTGACAAAGTGAATTGACAGCGAATGAGATGTCCGGTCGAGTGAGCGTGAGGTATTGGAGTGATCCCACTAGATGCCTGTAGAGTTTAGGATCGTTCCCGAGAAATTCCTGTGCCTGTGGAACCGGAGGTTTTGTATATGATGGATTAGCCAACGGTTTACACTGGGACATTCCAGCTATATCGAGGATGCTGTTGGCATATTGAGACTGAGAGAGAAAGAAGGAATTATTTGTTCTGGTGATCTGTATGCCTAAAAAGCTGTGGGCAAGACCCAAATGCTTCATATCAAATTTGGTCTTCAATTGATTTATGGTGGATGTGATCATCTTGTTGTTATTGCCCGTGAGCAATATGTCATCTACATAGATGACCATGAACAGTTGCACATCGTCTTTGGAGAAGAGAAACATAGAACTGTCTGCTTTGCCAGCGACAAACCCAATCGACTGGAGGTGAGTGGAGAGCATCTGAAACCACATTCGAGGAGATTGCTTCAAACCATAAATTGTTTTCTTGAGTTTGCACACGTAGTTCGGTTGAGTGTCATCCTCGAATCCTTTAGGATGTTTCATAAAAATGGTTTCATTTAATTTACCATGTAAGAAAGCATTTGTTATATCAATTTGATGAACCGGCCAATTATAATGAATAGCTATTGTAAGAAAAGTGCGAATGGTAGTAAACTTAGCGACGGGGCTGAACGTTTCGAGATAGTTCACTCCGTATTGTTGGGTATTTCCTTGTGCAACCAGTCTCGCTTTGAACCGAGCCACCGTGCCGTCAGAGTTGTATTTGGTACGAAAGGTCCATTTGCTTCCTAGCAGAGATGTATTTGGAGGAAGAGGTACAAGATCCCACGTTCCCTGTCGTTGAAGTGCATAAAATTCATCTGCCATTGCCGCCCTCCAATGACTGTGTTTGCTTGCTTCTTGATACGTTGTTGGATCAGACATTGTGTCTGTAGTATTGGACTCCTGCATATGCAGTAAGTTAAGACGTTGAATGGGTTTCAATTTACCTGATTGTAAACGTGTAGTCATGGGATGTTTAGATAGGTTTGGTATGGTGACAGGCAGATCGCTGAATTGCATGGTTTCACGTGGTGTATTGCCAGTCCTGTCCGATGTGTTAGGAGGTAAGTTAACAGCTTCCTGAGATATCTTAGGTGTTTGCTGGGAAGTGTGATGTGTTGTTGGATGACGAATGATATCCGGAGGTGCAGCGCCGTGTGTTGGAACCAGCATGGACGGATTTGATGGCATTTGTTCAGGTATGGTAAACTGAGGAGCAGAATGCTGAAAAGGAAATTTACTTTCATCAAAAATTACATGCCTTGAAACAACAATTTTATTAGTATTAAGATCAAGACATTTATATCCTTTGGATATAGATGAATAACCCAGAAATACGCATTGCCGAGAACGTGGTTCAAGCTTATGTCGTTGAACAGGTGGTATCCACGAAAAGCAGGCACATCCAAAAATTTTGAGGAATGTGTAATTCGGCTGTTTATTGTACAACAATTGAAGAGGTGAACTGAGATTATTGTGTATGGAGGGCAATCTATTTATTATATAGGATGCTGTGAGAACAGCATCTGGCCAAAATGTATATGGCATTGATGCAGTATGTAATAGAGTTCTAGTCATTTCTATGAGGTGCCGATGTTTACGTTCCGCCGATCCGTTTTGTTCTGGCGTGTAAGGACAAGATGTTTGATGTTGAATGCCATGTTGATTGAGAAAGTTTGCAAATGTCGAATTTAAGTACTCTTTCCCGCCATCAGATCTTAGACATTTGATTTGATAGTTGGTTTGTTTTTCAACCTGTGTTTTAAATTGAACAAACTGGAAAAACACATCAGATTTATTGTGTATAGGAAAAACCCACGTAAATTTTGAAAAATCATCAATAAAAGCTACGTAATACAAGAATCCTTGATGAGATGACACTGGGGATGGTCCCCATACATCCGTATGTATAAGTTGTAAAGGAGTTAACGAACGACTTGCAGTATGAGAAAAGATTAGTTTGTGGCCTTTAGAGGCTATACAATGTTCACACACAGAAACATTCTTGAGAATATTCAAAGATTTATTTGTATTAGAAACTAAACGAAGCGTTTGGTAATTGGTATGTCCAAGACGCTGATGCCACCATGAAGTCGGGTTGGAGACTGCAGCTAGCGCCTTCTTATTCATCGAAGATTTGATTGTACTGATCGGGTAGAGTCCCTTTCTACTTGGTCCCGAGAGAATGGTGTGATTTGTCTTCAAGTCCTTGATAATGAACCCATTAGTATCAAAATAAACAGAGACGTTGTTGTCTTTTGTTAATTGAAAAATGGACAACAAGTTATATGAGAGATTTGGAACATGAAATAGAGATTGAAGTTTCAGCTTACTGCTAGGTGTAGGCAGAATACCTTTGCCAGAATGTGCAATAGGTATATTTCTGCCGTCACCTATGGTGATATTGTCGTTACCATTGTATGAGATGGCTTGAGAAACGTTGTCCAGAGAGTGAGTGAGATGTGCTGACGCACCAGAATCCAGGTACCAGTCCTGATTTTCTTGTTCCGTTGGCGCTATCATTGCTCTGGATGAGGTGTTCTGTGTCTCCGGAGGATTAACGGTCAGGTTTGATTGATGCCAGCAATTGTTTGCTGTATGTCCCTTTTTATTGCAAATCTGACACTGAACTAGCTGCCCGGAGCTTGTTCTGGACGTTTGAGATGAATTTCGTCCTCTTGTTCGTTTTCCTCTACCCCGATATGTATACAGGGCGGTAGATGATTCTTGCAAAGTTGTATTTCTCAGCGAATCAGCCTGAATATTGATCTCCTCGCTAATCAGAAGCGAGTAAAGATTATCCAGATCTATCGGATGAAGCATCGTGCGGATCGACATTTTAAACGCATTGTATGAAGATGGAAGCCCATTCAGCGTGTATAGGGTGATATCTTCTTGATCAAGATTCATCCCTGCCGCTGAGAGATTATCTGCTATAGACTTGATTTGAGTAAGGTATTGAATCATAGATTGATTGTTCATTCTGATGTTGTGTAGCTCATTGCGTAGCTGTATTACTCTTGATCTATTCGACGACTGTAGACGTCGTTCGATAGTCACCCAGATCATAGAAGTTGAATCGAGATTAATGACATATGGTAAAATGGCTGGTGAGATCGTTGAACAGATCGCTGCTGCTAGATTCTGATCCACAAGAACCCATTCTCTATATTTCGGGTTGATCTCTTGACGCCCCTCAGGTAGATCAACGAACCTGGTCGGTGGAGATGCCGACTGCTCCAAGAACTCTGAAAAACCATTGGTCGTGAGGAGTTTGAGGATTTGTGAGCGCCAAACTGCGTAGTTCTCAGAGGTTAACTGAGTCGATACTATGATCTTGATGTTCGAGATCACAAATTTGAGAGCAGCCGGTATATTGTACTCCTTGGCGATGGTATCATTTGGGGTTGATGATAGCGATGTGCCTGAATCCTCCATGTTAACGCCGATCTTCTTTAGATCTAGCGAAGAACGCGAAAAAATGGCAGGATAACGATCGATGGAGAGCGAGCTGTGCGAATCAAGAAAGAACTACTTGAGCCGAGCTCTGATACCATAAAGACAGAGACATGGTTTAACAAAAGGAAATATTATTATTACTTAACAGGGTACCGAGCCGGCTATTTATAGCCTAGCTTTCATTACAAACACATGTAATACTATACGGGTTATTTATGACACTAATGTATGACCTAGTACAAGTAACCTTTAATAGTTTCGTCCAATAAGCTTCATCTACAAGAGGGACAACAGTTTCCTTCACTAAATTTTGCAGTTTGCCCGTTTGCTACAGGTGAGCATCCTTTTCTTTTATAAGGAGGTGGAGGAAATCTCAGAGCTTTACTTGAGCATCATCGCCATCAGCCCACCACCCGATCGCCGCCATCAATCCTTTGTGGCCCAATCGAAACAGTCAGACCTTCACTGCCCGATGGTTCTTGTCATACCACCTTTTGACACGTGTTGTTCGATCTTCATCATTTGACCATCATCATCAGACCGTCGTTGGACGATGGTCCATCGTCCGATTTTCATTATAATAACCCCACCACTCAACCATTGTCGTTGCACCGCCGCTACCTAACCATCAATCTCTGATCATTATTATTCAAATACAATCATATGAACACATTTCGCCTCATACCAACTCCGCAATATCTTCTACAAGTTCTCCATACTTTTGTAATCATGTAGTCTTCAAGTTATGGGACAAACAAATATATGTAATCGACACTCACATAGTAGAATCATTTTAGTTGGGTCAAGCCCCATTGTAATTCCCCTTTTCAAATTTTCCACATGAGAATTTTAATGACACCCGTATTTTCTTTTTTATCTATTCGTGTGTTGGATATTTGTGCAAAATTAGTATGCAAAACTCTCTTACTCTACAAATTTGTTAGCTAGGAATAGCATTTTCTTAAATTCGCAATTCTATGCTTTTTTAAGGTAAGATAACACTGTGTGGGGTAAGGAATGAGGATGTTGATGTGCTGGAAGATGAATCCATGAAGTGCTTTTGGTGCTGGGAGGTGATGGGTTCAGCTAGTTCTCCATTGATTTTCGTGCCAGCTAGTTTTCCTTGATAGTCACTTCTTGTTGTAGTTTAGATTAATTTCAGGCTATTTGCCTTTTCAGCTTGCAGACATGGAATTTCAAGCTTTTATGTAAAAAAAATAATAAAATAAAAAATGACTTTCAAAGCTCACCGCATCAGATGTAAAAACAATTCATGAAAGGAATTCCACTCTTTCAAGTGAGTTAAGGGTTTTAAGGTTTCTTTCAATGTTAATTGCATTTATGGTAAAAATTAAATGCTAATTTGCTGCCGATTGAAGTTGGTACATTCGTAGTTTAAAAAAGTAAAGAGTTTGTTCATTTTCAATGCTTGTTATTGCTAGACAACCATTTTCTACTTATGTTGACACTATTCCTTGACAACATTTATGAGGCCTTCAGTTCATGTCCCTGATCTCAGAGTCTTGGGAGACCATTGAATGTTACAGAAATCCGTTCATTCGCCAAAAAGATTTATGGAAAGGAGCTCTACTGAGATGCATGGAGCTAATCCCTTAGGTGTTCGTCATATCGCAATTTGTTTTCTCATTATGCTTTATTTCTACTGATGAAATTTGCTTTCCTTAATAAAGGGCTGAGAAAAAAGCGAAGTTAGAAAAAGAAAGAGCTAGCCAAGACAATTGTGAAAAATAAACAAAATGCTGAGAAGTTGATAGAGATCCAAAAAGAGAAGCTAACTATCTGTAAGCAGAATATTTCTTTTTCCCATTTTGTAGGTTTAACATCCATTTATTTTTTTTACCATGCCTCGGTTCTCTGTGGCTGGAGGATGATCTAACTTTGGTTTCTAAGCTTATGATCATAAAGCTTGTTCAAAACTACCCTTCATTTCCAAAATCATTAATCCAGGGACATGTCATTTCATGCATTTTTCAGGCTTGGTTTTTTGTGTATGTGGAGCAGCAATACTTTTGTTGACGGATGCTTATATTACTTTATAAGAGATCTTATAAGTCACCAAAAATTGTTTGATCAGGCACGAATCTCAAAACATATGTGAATGGAAAACTTTCAAAAATTAAAATTGGGACCACCTATTTCAATAAACTTATAGTCAGATTAAATGTTTCAATGAAACGAACTAAACAACACCAAAACCGGTCATATTTGAGCCAAATGACCCCAAATCAAAGGACCGGAACATATTTTAGGATGCTAAACCCTATATCTCTCTACCGCCGCAAATGTTCTGGCACACAACAAAATCTATGATTTTTTATACTCCAGGGTACTTCAAATTGAATTAGAATTTATTTCATGGGTTTATGATACTTAGATTTTGGATTTGAAGAGAATAGATGTCAGTTAAATACACATACAAATAACCATTAGTAGAATTAACTTTGAATTTCTTTCATGGAATGTTTGTGATATTTGGAGAACACTTGACCAGATAAAATTAATGAAGTGATTTTGCATTGGAAGAAATAGAACATATCAATTTTATGCACATATAGTTAGTACTTTTAAGAAAGCTGTTATTATGTGTAACTTTTATGCAGGAAGAACCAAGTCAATGTCTTTTGGACTGTGAGGAATACAAGAAAGATGAATCTAGACATTGAAAATCTTGAGGATGATCAAAATGAAAGTGAAGAGAGTTTGTTAGTCCCAGATGGGCGTCTCTCAGGAAATGAGGTGCTTTTTTTGTTTGATTCAAACTTGTGCTACAGAAAAAAATGTGCATATCTTTATTTGATAAGCAAATTCCGGAAATAGCAATGCTTCAGCACATTTTTTGTGTGACATAGTAAATAGAAGAGGAGCACAGTGTAGGAGAATATGGTTGGCCAACATCGTATTGTTTGATGATTTAGCATATTGATTGTTGAAAATATATTTATTTGAGTGATCTTTAACTGTAAATTGCATTCTCATTGCTGCATAAATATGATGTAACGTTCACCCATTGTTTATCCATTAACCTACTTCCGTTTTTTCCTTAAGCTCAGAACTAATTGAATATAATCATATAGCAATGAATATAATCATTTTGCATTCTTTCAGAACAAGAAACAACTCAACACTTTGATAGAGAAGGCAAAGGACTAATTATTATATGCGGACACCAAACAAAGAGAATTGTCCATATTTGCTGCGCTTTTACTGTTCTTTTGTTGCGCTTTTGCAAAAGGTCAGTAAAAGGGTAGCAAATATTTAATATTTACTAAATAATTGAATATTTGTTATGCTTTTGCTGCGCTTTTGCAAAAGGACAGCAAAAGTGTAATAAAAATGCATTCATAATTGAATTTTTGTATTATTTGATCTCAAGAATTTCCTAGCAATCTTTGAAAAACAGCAAAAATTCTCGACAAAAATCCACACAAAACCAGGAAAACATAAGATAATTTGTATTATTTGATGAAATAGAAACGGAAATACCAAGATACAATTGATCCTCTATTCGAGAGGAGGATTTATCTCTCCCAAATCTCTACACACCGCTAGAGCCTAAAAAATCTAAGAGATCTCAAATTTCAGCCAAATTCAAGATGTTCTAACCCTAGGAAAACAAACTATTTAATGCATACAATTCAAAAGGAAATCTCTAAACAACCCCTCCTTTGAAATTTCCCTCCTAACTCCCATCAAAAACCTTCCTAAACAGCTTTGTCAGACTTGGGTGGTCAAATCGAGCATACAGGAGGTGGAACTTCTCCGATTGTTTCGCATGGCCCGGTCTTGTAGGATTGGCTAGACCGGTCCAATGGACTTGTCTAATACTTGGCTAAAATCTAAATTGAAATCATTGATTTTGAATTTAGAACAAATCATATGAAGCTCTCTATATGTGATTAAAAAAGACAACTAGAATTAGATGAATTTGATATATGATAATAACATTTTGGTAGAGAGAAGACAAGCTACAAAAGTTGGATGAATGAATGCCATAAGAGGTAGGTAAGGGGTAGAATGAAGAAGCAAAGGAGAAACATTAGAAGGGCAGAATCCCTTAAGGGGCGTGGCTACATGATCCTTTATACAAGGATTATCATTCTTAGTATAAACCTGGGACTCAAATGCTTGCCTAAAGTTATATGTAATGATTAATTTATATGCAAATTCTGAACTGATTGTGTATTCCATCTGTGTACTTCTGTAGTCTGCACTCAATAAATTATTTGTCACCTTTCTTCTACAACATAGAGAACAACGATGGACTGAGCCATTTAAAGAACTTTCCAGTGGGCAATTTTTCAGGTGGAAGCAGAATAACTCTAACTGCAACCTCAGCTGCTTCTTGTGCAGTATGAGTTCCCATTCCTCCAGTCATGGCCGTCTTTGTGAATCCCGGACAGAAACAATTAATGCT
Organism: Dendrobium catenatum; assembly: GCF_001605985.2. Classification (NCBI taxonomy): domain Eukaryota; kingdom Viridiplantae; phylum Streptophyta; class Magnoliopsida; order Asparagales; family Orchidaceae; genus Dendrobium; species Dendrobium catenatum. The sequence goes on from NW_021319587.1 coordinate 1,211,428, forward strand.
CAAGTTTAGGCCTTTCTGCTGCTTAGAGAGCAATCTGGAGTAAGCATTTACTGCGTGCTTGGAGACAGAGTAATCAGTCCAAATCATAGGCCATCCAGCTTCCTTCCAGGTTCCTTTCTTCACATCTTCAACGAATTTATTTAGCATATAGTCTATCTTCTCTTCAGAGATTTCTTCCTCTTTCTGCAAGTTCTTCAGTGCTGGATTACTCACTTTCTGCAATGCAAATGTATATACAATAAGTAATATTCACTAAATATACTAAACCTTCCAAATAGTTCATAGACTTTTTAGGTGTCGTCTATTTAGTCGCATGCATTTCCAGGTGTTCAATTTAGACTTTGTCTGGGACAAATTTCTTTCTGCTTCTTAAAGTAGCTTTTGAATACAAAAATAAAAATGTGATTTAAGAAACAGAAAGAAATCCATTCCAAACGAACCCTTAGTTGCTCATCATAATTTTAGTAGCATTACAAAACTTTAGATTTAGGCTTTGTTATGGACGGTTTTCTTTCTGCTTCTTAAAATAACTTTTTTGTACAAAATTAAAATTTTTATACTAGAAAGCTGCTTTAAAAAGTAGAAAGAAAGTTGTCCCAAACAAAGCCTTAAGTTTTATTTTGGGACGGTTTTTTCATTGCTTATTAAAATGGAGTTTTATTACAAATTTTTTAGCTAAAATTCCATTTTAAGAAGCAATAAAAAGCCGTTCTAATTCGTTTGGGACATCTTAAGGCTTCGTTTGGGACGGCTTTCGTGATGCTTCTTAAAGCATCTTTGTAGTTAAAAAATTTATATTAAAAAACTCCTTTAAGAAGCAAGAAGAATGCCGTCCTAAACGAAGCCTTAAACTACCACTTTTTTCTTGTTTTTAAAATATATTTTCACTAAAAAATAGTTTCACAAAGCAATAAGAAAGCCGTCCTAAACGAAATCTTACTCATCTCAAAATAAATTCAAGAGACATACTCACATTTTGAAGGCCAAGCTGGGAGCTGATATTGAGTATCCTACTCTTCGTCGCCGCCGACCGCCGGAACATCGGTAGAAGCTCCTGAATGAGCATCTTCTGCCCATAGAAGTTTGTTCTGATCACAAGCTCTGCCTTCTCCACATTGTTGCTATCAATCTCATTAAATGACACACCAGCATTATTCACCTGCAACATATACATACTTATAACTAATAATATAAGAATCATCAAATGAATTTAATGTGTAATATACTGTACTGACAAGAATATCAAGAACTCCAAATCTGCCATTAAGCCAGCAAGCAAACTTGGAGATTGATTCATGGCTAGTAACATCTAATTTGCAGAACTCAACAGTGAGGCCTCTCTTGGCTAAGCAAAGAACCGCTTCTATCCCTTTGATTTCATTCCTGCAAGTGAGAACCACCATTAATCCGAGCTCTGCAAGCTTCTCCACAATAGCAAAACCTATCCCTTTGTTTGCTCCGGTCACAATAGCCACTGTCTTCTCTGTCCACCATCTGCATGTGTACATTCTTCTTTTTTTAATATATATAAACAGCTTGTAATCTTGATAAGATATAAGGTTTCGTTTGTGTCAGCTTTTTAGAGCTGTTTTAAGAAGCAGTAAAAAAGTTGTTCCAGACGAAACCTAAGATATATAAATACAACAATATATTAGCTAGAAGTGCTAATCTTACTTAGCCATGAAGGATTGTGAGGCCTTGAAAATTCTCTTGGAGCAATGACAATGTGGCTTTTCTTGAGGAAGATAAGGTGTTCAAGATAGAGTGGAACTTATATAGTATTTTCATGAATATATATATATATATATATATATTTGGATTTTTTTATAAAGTGACTTATATTATTATATATATATATATATATATATTTTTTTTTTTTTTTCTTTTTGGTTGTGCGTGGGAGAATGAATGATTAAAAGTAATTGGGTTAGTTCAATGGCAACTCCTTGATTTTATATTTCATTCATGATGGTTAGCAATGAACCACATGGCTATTTTTATTATAATAATCCTATGCAGTCCTCAGTAATAGAGTCTGGACGGGAAGAACCGTTCGGATATATGAGTGTACGTACACATTATGTACAAATGTGTACATACAATCTGAACGGTTCTTCCCGTTCAGACTTCGTACAAAATAATTTCTCTAGTATTATAGCTCTAATTTAAATTGATGTAAGCAAAATTTTGTTTATTATAGTATTTTGATCAAACTGGTTTTTAAACTATTAGAATAGCTTTAAGATGAGTGCAATTAATACATATATAACTAATCTATATATTGATTGATGAAATACTAACTTTTCTAAGGCTTTTATTAGAATATCCTGATTTGACGAGCCTTAAAGTTATTAGATTAGTTTTAAAATAAGTGCAATATATTGATAATCAATCTATATATTGATTGATAAAATATATAAATAAAATTTAACTTTAAGAAGGCTTAATTGGCATAAATGTCCCGATAATAATAATAATAATAAGTGCGGAGAAAATGAGTGTGTGTTTCGTCAACTGTGGAGTTGGCTGCAGCTAGGCCCGTCGAGAGATTAGTTGTTCCGTCAGGCGACTCCTCTACAGGAGTGTCAGTAGGTAGATACCTACATTCCTGAATAATAATAATAATAATAATAATCAGGGGTTGATTCACTATAAGCTCAAGGGGGGGCAATTGACTACCCTAAAAACTTTTTTAAAAAATTATTATATGATTCTTTAGGTAATTTGTCCTCCTCTATTTATTTTTTAGTCTTTATAACAAGAGTTTTTTAGGCAATTGCTCCCCACTTCCCTCTGAAAATTAAGACTTGTTCTACCCTTGATAATAATAATAATAAATTGGCTGATGATGATGACAGTATAGCTTACTTTATACGCGTGTTTAGCTAAAATTATGTCATTTGGCCTAATTAATTATGGCCTAAGATCTAGTAAATTAGTATAATTAGCATGCTTAATGAGCTTCACGTGGAAATCTCTTTTCCTTTTTTTTTTTTTTCGGTTGATTCAATGCTGTAAGCTCCCCTTTTTGTTTTCTGAAGATATTATATTGAGGCAACGCTGCTGTCTTTGGAATGTCAGCACATGCAGCACGCAATTAAGCAAAGTCCTTAACGATTGAGTTCTTTTTTGTTAAAAACTATTGTTTCGTTTGGAACAGTTTTTCATAATATTTTGAAGTAGCTTTATAAAGAAATTTTTCACACAAAAAAAATTTTGTATTAAAAAATTATTTTAAAAAACAACAATAAAGCTATTCCAAAAGAAGCCTATGATTTAGGCTTCGTTTGGGACGGCTTTTTTATTGATTTCTAAAACGGAGTTTTAGTACAAATTTTTTCATTTTTTTATTAAAACTTTGTTTTAGAAAGCAGTAAAAAAATCTTCCCAAACGAAGCCTTAGTTTGAGACAATATTTTTGTTACTTTCTAAAACGGTTTTGTATTACTAAAAATTTTTGAATTAAAAGTTTTTAGCAAGAAAGGTGTCCCAAACGGAGCCCATATTTATTTGATTGAGATTAGGTTAGCCCTTTTTTTTTTTTAAAGAAAAAGAAGAGAGGAATAATAAGAAAATTATTTTTAATAATGAGAAAAATATTTAAAGATTTCTAAAATAGCAACTGAATATTGTATAAAAGGAATGCAATATATTTGATATGTTTAGATTTATTTAGATAAATGTAAACTAAATGTAGGTGATTAATTTTTTTTTTTATTTGGTTCGAAGTAAAATGAATGCAATCTAAAACTTAAAAATCATGGTGAATAGCGAGAGTGGTGAATGAGTAGCGGGTAGCCAACATTTGAGAGCAATGTTAGCTTGCGGTGCATTTTGGAATTCAACCAAAAATAATGGGTTCTTACTTCATCAAAAAGGAACCACAATGAATTTAGAATTCATCAAAATTTTACTCAACTTTTCTTTTTTATCAAACCAAGATCCAAAATTTCTAAAACCTTTATATTTAAAATACTTTAGACTCACTTTTTATCAAACCAAATAACCTCTAAGCAAAATGCCATCTAATTATGTTGCTTATTTTAGATATTGCAAGCTAACTCAACTCAATTCGAGCTTAGCTCAATTAAAGTTGATCGTGGTTATCTTAGAGACAATCTTTAGGCCTTCTTAAGGCTTCATTTGGGATAATTTTTGTACTGCTTTTTAAAGTATGTTTTTAGTACGAAAAAATTTTTGAACTATAATTTTTTGTACTAAAAAGTATATTAGTATAAGTCAAAAATCATTGTCTTAAAATCTTTGATTTCCTATCAATTTTTTAAAACCGTCAAAATGAAAATCTTATAAAGAGCCTCTAATCATTAGTTGGAATGGAAGGGGCTTCATATCATCTTCACAATCCTTCTATTTTTTTCTATCCTGAAATAACAAATTTAATTCCATTTCAATGTAGAATCATATAAAATTAAATTTCATGTTCAGAATTTCATGAAATTGCATGAAATGCTATGGGAGAACATTGGAAATGTGCCTCTTAAGCTAAGGAAAAGTGATTAAGATGAGTATAAAAGTGATTACTATATCTCCCTGGCCATGTTTTTTTGCCGTCACTGAAAGATTGATGCACAGTGAAGAAGTTGATGCAATTTCCAGACTGAAACATATATTTTAAAATATAGAGATTTTGTTTTCACTTATTTTAAATATGAAGAAGAGGTTGAAGTCATATATATAATTACATTATTTTCATTTGAGAAAGAGAATTTATAGAGCTTTTACCCAATGTTTGATTTCTAAAATTCTATCGCTTTCCTCATTGTTTTCACACTATTACTTATACAACAATAACAAAAACAGAAACCCAACTCTTTAAAACACAGAGTATTTGAGCCATTCACATACTAAGAACTAAAATCTTCCACTAACAAAATCTCACTACGAAATGTACTGAAAAAGAAGACAACTTGTTCAAATAACATAGTCTGTGCCTCATTCTTAACATCAGGGAATTTATTCAGTACAGGATTTCTGTTCTTAATTAGCCTTGTCATTACCCTTTCTTCTCCTAATTAGTTCATTTTATCATCTATTGATAAAAAAAGAGAGGAAGAGGGCTAAAAAATTTCACCAAAACATCTAAAATCAGAGCTGAAGAACCAAATATATGTATTCTGAAAGAAGTCATTACACCAATATAGCCAAAGTTCTCATAGCAAACAATAGAACAAATTCAAAAGAACACAATTAAACAAACCAAGCGACAAAATCCAAATCTTCTCCCAGTACATATCAAACAAACCTCTAAATCACTGTCTTCTTGTTCAAATCAAAACAAAATCAAACCTGAAAAGGCCAAGGCCAGTTCTTCATTTCCTCATCACTCTGCACTTTGGCATTCCTTCTTCCACAATCTCCATCCACATATGCATAATACCTTAGCACAAAAGCCAGAGCCAGAACAACCCACTCCAAGCAGAAGATCGCCACTCCGAGGCCACCCACCATTCTCAATATGATCTCTCCATCATCCACCCTCACATAAGACCTGAGCCCGCCGAGAAGAAATTCTGATGTTCTCGAAAAGACGAGAATAGCCACAGCGCCTTGCAAGATGGCGGTGAGCACTGTGGCCACCATGTGGGTGCCATACCACTTGTTGGAGGTTGAGTTAGCAGCGGCACAGCCGGAGATGGCACCAGCGATGGTGAGGGCTTGGAGGAGTATGAGAAGGAAGCCAATGGCCGAGGGGATCAGGCGGAGTGAGAGAGTGAGGAAGATGCAGCTCGAGGCGGCACCGAGGAGGATGTAGTTTGACAGGAGGAAGATCTTGTGCGTGCGGTAGTGAGCGGCGCTCATGTCTGACGAAGCTGTAGAGGATAACCCCATGGAATAGAGAGAGATCGCGGTGCTCTTGAAAAAGCGGATTGAGCAATATGACTAAAAGTTGTCAGAACTGGAGAAGAAAAGAAGAAGATTGAGAGTGAGAGTGAAACGGTGGAGAATTTGCAGATGGAGCGTGAGAGGTGAGGTATTTGAAGGCAAGGGAAAGAGGAAAAAGAAAATAAAGATCGAAACTTGACCGTTGGGGTTAGATGGGACAGCACATTTGCAACGGCTAGTTTTGAAACCATGTTTTTAAATTGGAATGGTAACGGTCGTTTTACTCGAATTAATATCCAATTTAGATTTAAAAAATCCGTTAAAAATTCAAATTTGGTTCATTTAACTGAATAAAATTAAAAATTATCTAATAAAAAAACTAATCTTATCATTTGATGAAAATGAAATAAATTTTGGTATCATTTAATAATGTAAAGCTTTTTTATATATACAGAATAAAGCTTTTTTTTTTTTTTTCTCCATGTGATAGAGTCGTTTGGTTTGTATGGTGGATATGCTAAGGTCCATTAGCCATAGATGGTGAGGATTTGGTAGGGGTGCCAAAATGATTTTTCGGATTTAGTTCTAGTCAAATATGAAACTGATCTGCCTTCAACTAATCCAAACTAAATCTGATTTGATTAGACAAATTGGTCAGAAATTCAGACCCATAACAGACTTGTTGGGTTATCGGGTTGACCAAACTCGATCCGCTAACCAACGTGTGCGACACGCAAGCTTCGAGCTCGGGTCGTGTGCTGGACTACGTGAGAACGACTGCGGGCAAGGTCGAGTGTGAAAGTGCACGACTGTGCGAGGGCAGGACCACGCAATTGTGTGACTGCACTGGTGCTAGTGAGGTTGCATCGTTGTGAGTGCCTACACAATTGCAAGGATTTGGTGCGAGCGTAATTGCTTCAGTTCTGCACAAGGAGCTTGCGCGGGGCTGACTAGTGAGATCGGACGGGGACTGGTTAAATCCGTGTCAAATTCGAGTTAGTTGGTTGACTTAAATCCAACCCAATTTTTTAAACAGGTCAAAAAATTGGAACTTGAATCCAACCCATTTATTAGACTGCTCGACCCGAACTTGCATTTTCTGAGTCGGGTTATCGAGTCGGCTCAATAATTGACACCCTAGAATTGTAGAGGACATAGTCGGCAAAAATTCAAATAACAGCTTTTTTCATTTATTTTACATGTGAAATAAAACCATTAAGTTTTAGAAATTTATTTATTGGCTATACTCAATTTGAGGACAAAATTTAAGAGGGAGCTTAATTATTATTATCTTCTTAAGTAAAAGGAATATCATTAAAATTAAATTTAAAAGTGGGAATTAAAAAAAATGTAAAACTATTTTACATTTTCTATTAAAACAGGAATTTTTTTTTTGGGACATTTAGGCCATTTAAGGCAAACTCACACACACAACGCATACACATAGACTCGAACCTTGGACCTCTTAGTTGGAAGCCTAAGCTCTCAACCAATAGGCCAAGGAGAGTTGTGTATTAAAACGGGAATTAATTTCTAAGAATAACTACAAAACCAAGAAAATAAAAGAATGTTTTATTATCTGTTTTAGGTAAAAGTTTAAAAACATATATATAATAAAATGTAAATTATTATTTCAACTTAATCATAATAAAAATAATTTATAATTTCAATATTTTCCTTTTTGCTTTTTTTACTCAAAAAAGAAAAAAATAATTAACACCTTAAAATTTATCCTCAATTTAAATATTATCATTAAATTTAAACTAAATTCAACATGGAATAAAATTTATTGTTTTAAAAGTTTTTATTTTTATTTAATTGATTTCTTTAAGCAATCAAATGCCCCCTAAAATTCTTTATATTATAAATTCTAAACTAGAGGATCCCTCCTTTAGGTCGTACGTAGAACGTCATCCGGAGACCAACCAAAATAGTCACGTCAGCGGTACCGAGTAGTACCGAGCCACGGAACTGAGAACATGGGTGATGTGGTGCATTCTGGTTGGTCTCCTGCGGCGTTCAGCTTCCGCACAGAATCCTTTAGGTCGGGCTCTCCGGCTAAATATCTTAGCAGTGAGTTGTTTTAAATATATGGAAGAAATAGCATAAAGTTACATACGTGTAATAGTTTTCAAGATTTAACAGGATTTAATAGTTATCTTGCCAAATAGTTTTCAAGATTTAACACTCACGATTTAATAAATCAGAATTTAGTGGCCAAACAATCCTTGAGAGTGTTAAATCCTAATTCATAAAAATTGTTTGACAATGCTATTCAAGATTTAAGGTTGTTAAATCATATGATATTTGTGTTTTAAATTTGAGTTACTTATTGATTTTAGTTTTAATTAACATCAATAAGTAATAATTATAAATAATATAATTAGAAGTTAATTTAATTATTCAATAATTTAACTAATAATTTAATTACTAATTATTTATTTAGACGTTATTTTAATAAATATTTTAGCAGTAATTATCTAATGAAGTGTTTAATTATTATTTGAAATAATTATGCATTTAATTATCATTTACACTACTAAATATTTTAATAAAAAAATAATTACTAATAATAATTATAATTATCTTTTTTGTTGGGAAAACTAGGGCCAATCATGAAAAGAACCCCAGTGAGAAATTTTTATCAAAGTAGCATTTTTTAATAAGCCTGCAAATCAAATCAACAAATTAATGATTATTCTCAAACTTTCTTCTATTTCTCTCTTTCCAAATGAAGTATATATAATAACAAGCAATCATGAAATAAAAAATTTTAATATTTGATTCTATGTTAAAAGAAAAAATAAATTTCAACTGCTGAATACATTAGGTCTAAGCATAAAAAAATTTAATCTCAAAAGAATTTTAAAAATAACCCAAACAAAGAATCACACTCAAAGAATTCTTATAAAAGTCAGAAGTAAATGCATCAGGGCCAGGAGTTAAAGAAGGATCAGAAAAAACAACATTCTTAATCTCTTCTATAGAAACTGGAATAATAAAGGAAGAAATAAGAATATCAGGAATAACATTATCAATCGGAATATTATTAGAATAGGCTAAAGCCAATTTAAAAGAATAAAAAATGTTGCACAAAAGCTTCAGAAATGCCCCTAAGATCCGAGACAATCTCGTTAGAAGAAAAAATTGCCTTTGTCCTATTAATGTTTTGTCTGCAACGAATTTTATAATAAAGAAAATCCAAATCATCTTCTCCACAAGACAACCATTTAGCTTTTTTTACTTTGAATAATCCAAGAAGACCATAAAGACATTAAAGTTAAGAAGGCCATTAACATCTTTTAAAGCTAAGTTGAGATTATGATCCAAAGGATCTCTTTGAATCTAATTAAACAAAAAACCATGTTATTTTGGAAGAGTCTCTATAATAATAGAGACATATTTAGAAGAAGCTCATGACTGTTTCTTGATGATACTTTTAAGATTACTCAATTTGAAATAAAGATCATTAAAAGGATTTCCAACAGAAGACTTAACAAAAACCTCAATAAGTAAATCTCAAATTTTAGACCTTTTCCACCAAAAAAATTTAAAAAGAAATCTATTACACATAAAAGCCCTATTTTTATTACAAACAATAAGAGGAGAATGATCAAAACAATTGAAATTTTTCACTAAATAATAAGAAAAATGATAGGGTTTTATACTAAAAATAAGATTATTAAACTCCCATAATTTAAAACTAGGAAGAAAGTTACCACTAGCTTTTTATTTGCAAATCTACAACAATTATAATCTCTTAATAAAATCCAAGGAGAAGAAATATTAGAAGCTAAATCTAGAATATCCTTCTAGAGATTATTTCTTTCAGCAGCCCAATTAGAAGCATAAATTACGATAATAGTATTAATAATAATAGAAGAAGAACGAATCTTTAATGAACCATGAATGAGTTGACTAATAGTAAGAATATTAGTAAAATAAATCCTACCAACATTAGAAAAATAAAAATTATGACAACTATCTTCTTGCTGAAAAAACTCATGCTTAGCATCAAATCAAGGATCATCAACTTTATCTTAGCTTTAAGAATATAAAAGAAATTCACATCAAAATTTCCAACAAGATCTTTACAAGCATTAACTCTGTCCAAATTATTAAAGCCTCTAACATTCCAGAAAATAATATTAGCAAAATTCATTAATGCTTAATGTTCAAAATTGTAGCCTTCTTGGCCTTTTTGGATATAGTACATGTACTAGAGGCTAATGAAACTTTAAAAACAGATTGTTCATTAACAAGATCATTAGAAGAAGACTCTCTCTTATTATATAAAGCAATTACAGATTCACCTTCCTTTTTCTCAGCAAAGGAGCCCTTCATGGTTTGCAATACCTGAAACTTATAATGAATATTAAAATCTTTAATAGAAATAGACAAAGATGAAATAATATGAGAAGCAGATAAAACAATAGAAGAATTTACTAAAGAATCAGAAGGAAGATTGTCTGTTGAAGAATTTAAATTTGATAAAACATCTTTAATACTAGTAGATGAAACTTCCACATTTATTAAATTAATTGCATTCGAAAAAAACACCGGAAGTCCTTAAATTACTAGTTCCAAAAACAAATTTTGTTAAAACTCATCTAAATCCCGAGAAGAGTGAGAAATTCTCGAAAAGGGATCATAATGAGATTTTGCATTAGTTTTAGATTGAGGATACAATTGTGGTTTAATTTGAGTTTGAGAATGAGAATGTTGAGAAGGATGCAAAGGATGCGAAGCCCTACTTCCAAACCTTGCTATCCCTACTTCCTTTACTAGGCTCCAATTTATCCTTAGAAACTTGGGGTTTTGTAGGACACAAAGAAGAGGGGTTAACAATAGAACCTCAACCCATACATGGAAAAGGCTTTCAAACATAAACAACTTTTAAAGGGAAAATATTATCAATAACAGAAATATTAACTTCATCAAGCAGAATAGATTATTTATTGAATGAAACACAAACCCGAGCGAAAGTAAGTCTAGCTTGCTCTGCTGTTAGGGAATCTGCAGCAATAGGAATCCCAATCAGACTCGCAATCTTCGAAAGCCCCTTAAGCGTCCACCTGACTAAAGGAAGATTAAAAATATTTATCCAAAGAGAAATAGAAACAAATTCTTCACGTTTTGGTCGAAATAATTTTTAATAATAAAAGGCTTTTCAAAAAAGAACCAAAGTCCTACCGACCAAATTAAATCATAATCCTCAAGTCAAGAAAACATCATTAAAAAAATCCTTCATTATAACAGAAGTAAAGTAAGTTTACCTTTTAATTTCTAGGTCCTAAGCATAGCAGTTTTCAAAGCTTTAAAGTAAAGTCTCTTATACAAAGAATATCCTACCACTGTCATTTCCCATTTTTTAGAGGCAGCCGAAATATATTCTTCAGAAAGAGAATAAGATTATCAGCAGAAGAAACAAAAGAAATAGAAAATTGTTTTGGGGAAGATTGTCTTGCAATCAATAACCCGTTCCAAGCCTTTATGCCCGACAGGGACTTTCCGGATGAAAAATTTGGATCCATAAGTGATTTAGGCGGAGAAAAATTAGTAGAAAGATCCATGCATGACAAGAAAAGAAGAGGAAGGCCCACTCAACAAAAGAAAAAAAAAATGACAAAGAACCACCTAGGGTTTGTAAGAAACCCTAATTGCTCTCATCCCTAATTATCTAATTAAGCAGTTAAATGTTTTATTACTAATTAATTATTAAATAAATATTTACATCTGTAATATCTAATTAGTTTCCTCTTCATTTCTTCGTTGCTGTTTGCTTAACGTGAAGCTTCTCCGCCTCGGACGACGACGTTGTTGCTGTCGGATTGGAAGTTGCTACAGGAGCTCGCCGCGAAGGTAACGATAATTCTCCCCTTTCCTCGCTTCTTCGTTTAAATCTTTAAATCCACCAAAAAATCGGATTCTTGAATTCAGGGATTTAGGGCAAAAATGGCGAAAATGCCGTGATGTGCAGCTAATACTTACCGGAAGATTTAGTTTTTGCATTTTTTGGCGTTTGGCTGGATTTAGCTCAAATCTTGCCTAAATCCGGCCTAAATCCTGCTTCCAAACAGTCCTTTAGTTGTTGTAGCTCGTCGTCAGCAATTTAGGATTTCAATATTGTTTTGTTTAGATTGTGCTTCTAGCGTAGACAGTCTTTGGAAGGTGTCCTGTATAATTTCCCGAAGCCCAAATAGCTTTTGTTCGACTCTGTCTAGTTGTTCCAACACTGAACAAATTTCATCGGCATTGTCCTTAAGCGGCTTTTCATCAAATACCTTGCCGGCAACCTACAGTTGATCGCACTTGAGCTACATTGCAACAATAGAATTCCATATGATGAGAATAAATTATTGTTCTGTAGGCAGTAATGTGCTGTTTGCACTTTATAAATTAGGCTTTGCTTATCCTGATCATTTTTTGTGCTAATTACAGTTTGATGCTCGAGTCAACATACTTCTGTTAATTGCCATAAGATCTGACAAGGGATGAGCTGCACACATAGTAATGTATTCAACACCACTTTGAAACTTAGCATCCCTGCTACAAGGCTTAGCCGAACCTGCTCTGTATCTCGGGTTTCGTTTCTTCATGTGGCAACTTCATGTATTTCTCCAACTCAAACATTCAAACATCATAAAATGCCAAGTATTGTTCACAGTTTTCCAAAGCGCAAAGCTTGCGCTCCAATATGCTTGTTTGGAGGGCAAGGGAACTCAAGGGGTGAAAACAAGGTAATTGGCACAGCTAAAGCTAATTGTCTTGTTTGTGGTGTATCTTTGATGTGCATCTTCTTTACCTCAACTTCTTTCTCTATTAGGTCAATAGTAGTAGGGGGTATTTTACATGCATGCCATTAAGTTCTTTTGTATTTACATATTTGCTACCTAAATCATTATATATTTTTTATATAATGCCTTGATCTTTAAATAACATGAGAAATATTATTAATTTTAGCTTTTCTAAAGTGAAATACATGTTTTCATGCATTTATTTATTGACATTTAGATGTTAGGGTATTATATAGGTAAATAGAAAAGTTTAGACATTACATATAGAAATACATTAGGATTTAATGATATGCATGTAAATCTCCTATGGTAGTATTATACCATTACATTTGTCAACCCAATTATGAGATATTTTTGTTCCATTTTTACATGAATTATATGTTATTAGAGATGCTTTCTCAATATGTTTGGCAAATTATTTTTCCAATTGGTCATTTCAGTAAACAACAATAAATGTTTATCTCACTATATGGGGCCAGTTACATGAATTTGTTTTTCTACATTTTGTCCTATTAAGAGTCAAATTCTAATTTAAAAGTCATTTTAATACTTAATATGTAAATCTTTAACTTAATTATGAGATTTGTTTTTTTAATTTCAGTTTTAAATGAATATGTTTGGGGAGATACTTTCTCAAGCTTATTTGCAAAATGGTTTTCGAATTATCAGTTTCAGAAAACAAGAACCATATTAAGTAAAACTTTAACTTGTATTCTAAGCTGAATTCTTTAAGCTTACTCATCCCTGTGCCAATAAGAACAAAATTTTTGTTTGAATTTGGTTTGAGCAACGGAAATAGAGCACATGGTACCATTGCAAGCGTGATGGTTGCTTGGTCACCTCATTTTACTATATTAAAAGCTTCCTTGGGTTAGTTATTGCGTAATTTTTCCGACCATTGCAGTCTTTTTCATGGGATTCACTGAAGGATGCTTTGAAAGGCTTGAGAAAGGAAAAAACAATCCAAGAAATGTTAAGAGATCAGATGCGAAAAGGAGAATTTGGCGGTGACAGTGGTGATGGAAATCCTCCTGGAAGAGGTGGTGGTGGCGGCTCTGATGGTACAGAAGATGAAGGTTTTGCTGGAGTTTTAGATGAGACATTGCAAGTGGTTCTGGCCACCATTGCCTTCCTGTTTGTGGTACCTTTCTCAAACACTTTTTCCTTATGGCATTCATTACTAATGTTTACTAAATTTGGAACCATCCTTATTGCTATGTTGAGCATGCTATCATATCATGAATATGATAAGATCCCATTATTGGGATCACAAAGAACGGCATATTCGAGAATAACAACTCAAAACATTGGGTGGGCGGAGAAGGCATTAGAATGATAGACGACGACAACAACAACAACATCAAATCTTTGTCTCACTACATGGGGTTGGCTACATGAATCTTTTTTCTTCATTGTGTCCTGTTAAAAGTCAAATTCTCATTTAAATATAATAAAGAAAGATCATTTTTAATATTTTCTAACCAAGTCTTTTTAAGTCTACCCCCACTAGAGAGTATTTATAAATTCCAAAGACGTCCTAACCCATTAACTTTCTATTAGCTATCAAGCACTAACACAACTTAAGCTACCCATTAAAATTATTAAACTTCTAACCCATTTAATTCATTATAAAACCCTATCAATTAGTATTGCTCTACATGAATGACCGTTACAAGTAGTTCATCTTCAAAAGCTTTGAATTTTGTATTGTTCTTGATGGAAATCATTGCTAGGCAAGGGATAACCAGCGGTTTTAGTTCGCCGGTGATTATAGTTTATTGGCAACTCTAAAAATTAGGCGAGGAACGAGAAAGAGATCAGAACTCTGATTGGGAGGAATTTTTATTCTTTGCGGAGTACGAATGTCGTCCAAAGACCAACAAAAATGCCCCACGTCACCCAAAAGTGTACCGTGCTCGGTACCAAGCGCGGACCGGACGGTTCGCCCGTCCAGTGTCCGCACAAAATAATCTCTCGATTGGGAGAAGCTCATCTTATTCTTTCATTTCATGACTCAGAAAAATATGCTAGTCTATCCTCAAAGATTTATGGATTGATCAGTAATTTCTTTTGCTGATGCAGTATATGAACATAATCAAAGGTGCAGAACTAACCAAGCTTGCGAGGGACTACATCAAATATCTTTTAGGTGGTGTGCCTACCATGAGATTGAAGCGAGTCATGGATAAATGGAAGAGGGCTTTTGAAAAACTTTCGTGGACAGAAGAGGAGAGTGAGGACTGGTTGGTTCGAAAGATTGTGATGACTCCGACATGGTGGCACAGGCCTGAGGAAATTGTGCGCGTTATGAAGAGAAAGATGATAGAATCGAGATCAGGAGGAGCATAGGCAAGCTGTTGCATTTCTCTCTTTCCAAGTTGTTGATTTCATTCTCTGTAAGTTTAAACTTTTATTTCAACTCCATGAAGGAATCTCAAGTTTAATCCTTTTTTTTTTTTTTTTTTGAAGGGTCATTTGTACTCATTCATAAGCTGTTTTATGCTTGGATGCTGGGAATGCAAGCAGAAGGTAATCATTAGGAGTTGAAAAATGTTTCATTTTTTGTTTTAGGTTTTATTTGGGATGGCAATTTTCTAGTAAAAATTTTATTTTTTTACAAAAAGCTGCTTTATGAAACTGTAAGAAAGCCGTTTCAAATGAAGCCTTAGATAGGATAAATTATTACATGCGGACACCAGACGTAGAGTTATATTCAGATTCCAATGAAAATATGACGCGTGGACTAGTGTATTACTGGGTATTAGTGTGTATTGGTATGTATTAAAATAAATTATATTTATCTTGTTAACTAATGAGCTGGTTTGTTTAAAAAATATTAAAATAAAATATATTTAAATTATATTACGATTCAAGATTTCAAATACAAAATTATTGAAAATGTTTAAAATTTATATTCATTTTCTTATACGAAGTGATTCTTTTTTTTTTTTAATAATTTTTTATTTCTTTTATCATTTTATTATAACAATTGTTTAAGTCATAATTACTTTCTTTTTTTCATAATAAATGAGTTGGCTTGTGAGCAGAAACTCATTGAATAAAACTCGAGCTCAAGCTCGATTAATTAATCAAGTTCAAGTTAGTGTACACCTTTATGTGGAATCAATTAAAATGTATCTTGCCATAGTGAGCAAATAGCAATCGACTTTTCAAATTATAAATAATTTATTATACTTTCATTGTATTATAAGTAAATAAAAGTAAAACATAACCACACTAAGAAAGGCATTCAATTTCATATATATCATTGCCGTTTTAGACTCCTAACTATCTTAAATAAGTCAACGCTTTAATTAAGATTTTATTTGGGACATTTTTTTATTGTTTTAAAATAGTTTTCTTAAGGTCAAAATTTTTAAATTCAAAAAATTTTGATATTAAAAAGTTCTTTTAGAAAATAATACAAAAATCATCCCCATTAAGTTTAATGTTTTGTTTGGGACAATTTTAGATCACTATTTTTTTTTTTTTCAAGAAATTTTTCCACTACAAAACCACTTTACAAACAGCAAGATATCTGCTCCCTAAGGCTTCGTTTGAGACGGCTTCTTTGTTGCTTCTTAAAGCAGTTTTCTAGTACAAAAATTATACTAGAAAGCTGCTTTAAGAAGCAACAAAAAAGTTGCCCCAAGCAAAAAAGTTGCCCCAAGCAAAGCCTGAGACGGCTTTTTTCTTGCTTCTTAAAACAGTTTTTAAGAAAGCTGTTTCAAACGAACCCCAAATCAGATGGTGCCATCTTCTCAATCAATGATAATTTTATAGTATAAAACCATCATACTAATTGTGTTTGGGATAGCTAGAATTATGGCGATCCAATTAACTTATTAATTATTATTTTTATGAACCGTCCCAAAGGCAACTTCTACAATCTTGGACGATCTAAAAACTCCTGCAATTTTGTTATCATCTCTCAAGACATTAATTTTTCTTGCAATGCTAAAGTTACAACAATGGTAATTTAAATTCCTAAATTTTAGGCTTCGTTTGGAACAACTTTAGAGATTTTTGTGCTAAAAAATAGCTTTACAAAATAGTAAGGAGGTCATCTCAAATAAAGTCCTAGGCTTCGTTTGAGACGGCTTTTTTCCTGCTTCTTAAAGCAGCTTTCTAGTACAAAATTTTTATTTTTTGTACTAGAAAGCCGCTTTTAGAAGCAGTAAGAAAGTCGTCCCAAACGAAGTGACTGTTTTTTTATTGTGAAATTTTTAATTTTTGAACTAAAAAGTTGCTTTAAAAAGTAATAAGAAAGCTGCCCAAACGAAACCTTAGCCTCTTCTTGCACTTTATATTATTGGAAACAATTTATGTCATGAATTTAAGATCAAATTTTAATCATTATAAATCTCAAAATCATGAAGGGGGTGCTTGATGAAAAAATGAGTGTAAAATATTTTAAAAGTAAAGAATTTTAGAAATTTTAGTATTTAGTTTGATGAGAAGAGAATGTACAATTAAATTTTGATAATTTCAAAAATCATTACATAGTTCCCTTTTATGTATTCAAAACTCGTTCGATTTTAGCTGACTTTCAAGTAAACTGTAAGCTTACTTTATTTGTGACGTTGTTCGCCACTACCAACCGTTGTCACTACCAGCTGTTACTGACCGCTATTGCCTATCGTGATAGTTGCTACAATTGTCCATCATTATCGTTGTTCGCTTGTTGTTATTACTGTCGTCCTTATAATCAACTGCCATTATTGAACTTTACACTACATCTATTATACTTTAAATCAAAAATAATAATCACTTTAGTTTAATCAATTAACTTAAAAACAATAAAATTAAAATTCAGTCTTCTAAAATTCCAAATAGATAAATAGAATTACATAGAACATCCTCTCTCTCTCTCTATTATTTTGTGTGGAGATCAGACGTAGAATGTCATTCGAAGACCAATCAGAATGCGTCACATCAAAGTAACATGATATTTCTGATTGATCTCCGAACGACATTCAGTATCCGCACAAAATAATTAATTCTCTCTCTCAGAACGTAGCCGGCCAAGCACTTCAAAATATGGCGATTAACCAGCTAGCCGGAGACTTCCCTAATTAACGATAATAATTAACCATAATCTCACTCATAATTACTCTAATCCCAATAATTAAGCCCTAAACCTAATTAATTAAATAAAAATCTCATAGGCAGCTGGGCGGGTTTACTAATCCAGAGCTCCTTCCCTCCACATTTCTACAGAATGACTCGGCCATTCGCCTCTTATTCCCATTATAGCTCAGATTTATACTCGTAAGCTCAATTCCACTGCACGGATTGCTCCGGCTACAATCAAGCTTCACCGCCACCGCCGTCGCCGACGACCCCTTCACGTCTTCGAACAGTACTCCGCTGATCTTTATCCCTGAGCTCTGCAACCAAAATCGATCAATCAACGATTAGTCTTCTCATTCCGCACTAAGCAGTTTATTTACCTATGATATATATACGCACTTACCTGATTAGGGCAATTAGCATTGCCAGGGCAATAATTCTGATCGATAATTATAGGGTTCTGCACATTGTTCATGATGGCGTGCCGGAAAACAATTCCGCTAACAAATCCGTCATATGGATTCGCCCAAGTCTTGATTCGTAAGCCATTCTGTGTTCCTGTGAGGATTACTGAGCTCACCGTCACATTCTGCACTATGGTGTCGCCAGGCGACCCGCCCAAGCTGCCGATGGAGATCCCGTGACCCGGCCCGCATGTGATGTCCTGAACGGAGATGTTGGTGACGCCGGTGCCCAGAGAGATGCAGTCGTCGCCCGTGCGGATGGTGGAGTTGGTGATGCTTACGAGGCTTGACATGTGGACGTGGATTCCATCGGTGTTAGGGCTATCGACCGGCGCGGTTACAGTGGCTCCTTCCACTCTTATTCCTTGGCTGAACATGATTGCGATCTGAAAGTTTTCGCTGTTTTTCACCGTTACTCCACTCAATGTCACGTTCTTCGACTGGCTAATCGTCAATGCCTGAATCATGAATTCATCATCATCAACAACAATGGAGATTACAGTGGAAGGTATTACACACCATGTTCCGAAGCAATTTCCCTCATGATTATGCCATTCATTTTACACTGAAATTAATGCATATCATAATCTCAGTACTAAGTCCATTATGACTCGATTTGCATAAGAACATCTTAGATGTGGTCCATTTTATGTTGAGCTTTGTGTATATCATATGATACACTAATTTAGATTTCATTTGAGATAGTTTTTAGCCACAGTCATCTTCAACTGAACGTTAAATGTATTTTTCGTCCATCAGATGCTCCACCCGAACATCAAAATCGCCACCATTCTTGCTACGTGAACAGTGTGACGTCAATATTAACATGACTTTGTTCACAAATGCCATTTTTTTAGGTTGATACAAGAATTTATCCAAAATATTCTTCTTTTGGATTATGAAATAGAATTTGGCTGAAGATAAATACTATATTTTGAAGTGTAAAGTGAAAAATAAGTTTTTCGGTTGGAAATGTCCTTATAAGAAATTTTTGTGCTACAAAATTCTCATAATAATTAGTGAGAAAGTTATCTCAAATGAAATCTTAGTCTAAATTTATCCTTTTGGAATTTTTGTTATAATATCATAATAATTTTGGATGACATCCATATTGTATTGAGATTAACATACATTTTTTATATCATATGATTTACTGATATGAACACAAACTGGATGACACTTAGATCTGCTATGAGGACATCTTTTTTATAGAAGAAAAGAATAATGGAAGATGACTGTCATTAGAGGTACCGTGGAGCCGGTGGGGCAGCTGCGATTGGCGGCCTTACAGGACCAAAGAGACTGACCGCGAGCGTCAAATGTGGCGGAGTAGAGGGACAGTCCTTCCACGTACTTGAAAGTGATCCACTCGGAGGCGCCGGAGTAAGCAGAGTCTCCGACGATGGTGCCATGAATGAGCCAGCGAATGTTGTTATTCTTGCACGGGCCCTGAAACAAAGCTCGACTGACTAAGAAGTATCCCTTGGGAACGACCAAAGTCGCCGGCTTTTTGTCTCCACAGGCCTTTCCCCATGCGGCCAACAGCGCCGGCGTCGAGTCCCTCCACCCATCGGGCTTCGCGCCGAAGCTCAGTATGTTGTAGGCGGCCATTGTCAGGTTGGTGAAGCAGAGGAGCAGCAGCAGAGGAAGAAAGCTACTGAGCAATTGCAGCGCCATTGTCATTGAAGAAAGCGATATGATGGAATGATTTCAGGTATGTGTGATTATATAACATAGGTAGGAGATGAAGAGAAGGAGATTTATTAGTGTAATTAAGGAGTAATTACAGCATTCAATTTCATATTTTTCATTGCCATTTCAGGCTCTTCATTATCTTATAAAAGTCAATGAATTAATTAAGTTTTAAGTCAGACGCCGCCACATTCTCAATTAATTATAATTTTATAGTATAAAACCATCATTTAATTGTGTTTAAGATAGCTAAAATTATGCCTCCTCAATTAACATTTTAGTAAATTATCATCTAAAAAAACGGTCTCCAACCATTAATATTTTTGGTAATGGCTAAAGTTATGACAATGGGAAGCTAAAACTCCTGAATTTTTGTCACCTGCACTTTACATCAATGGAAAACATTTAGGTCGTGAATTTCAGATCAAATTTTAATTATTATAAATCTCAACATATGTTCAGTATAGGGGATTTTAGGAATTTAGGTGTTTAGTTTAACGAAGAAGGAATGCACATTAACTTGTCAACTATACTCTAAGCCGACTCTGCTATTGCTATTGACTGTCGATACCAACTATTGTTGTTGCCCATCATTGTTGAGCTTCGATATCGACCGCCGATAGCCATCACAATCATCCACCGCCGTAACTCGATGATGCTGCCATTTGCTTGTCATTGTTTGGTGTAACATATTTTCAATATAGGGGATTTCAGGAATTTAGGTGTTTGGTTTAACGAAGAAGGAATGCAGACTAACTTGTCAAGTATAATATAAACCGACTCTGTTGTTGTTGTTGATTTCCGCTACCAACTATTGTCATAGCCCGTAGTCATCAACCGCCGTAACCTGATGATGTTGTTATTTGCTTGTCATTGCTACAGTTGTCATCACTGACCACCGTCGTCGTTCAATTTTAGTACAAGTTATTTGTGTTTTAAACCAAAGAAAAAATTGATCTTATTCATTTATTTTACACTCGTTTAAATAATTTCAAATATATCAACATGATTAATTAATTAAAAATTTCAAAGGCAGCTAGGTGGGATTACAAATCCAGGTGAGAGCTCCTTCGCTCCACAATATATACCTCAGCATTATATTCCTGAGCTTAATTCCACTACACGGTGAAGAACACGATGGCTAAAAGAAAGAGAGCATTTCTTGTATAAAGTGTAAAAGAGAATACTATTTTTCATATCAAGAGTGACAGCCATAGGTCTCTATAAATAGAGAGTAGACAGTACGGTTCAGAGAAAAAGAACCAATCAGGAGAGTACACGTTATCTTCAGTACATAGCATAAACCGAAAATTATAAATGGTAATTTTGTTGTTTTGTTTCTAATACTCCCCCGCAAACTGATGGATCCTGAATGATCGTCAGTTTGTCTCAAAGTTTTTGAAACCTTGGTGTAGATAGCGCCTTTGTGAGGATGTCAGCGACCTGATCGGTTGTACTAATGGGAAGAACGGATATATTGTGATTCTGGATATGATCACGAACGAATTTTTGGTCAATCTATATGTGCTTCGTTCTTGCGTGAAAGACAGGATTGTTTGCAAGTGCTATGGAGGAGGTATTATCACAGTAAATCTTGGTTGGATCGGTCTGAGGAGTACCAAATTCGGATAGCAGGCGACGGATCCAGAGCACATCTGCCGTGAGGGCGGCCAACGCCCGGTACTCCGACTCTGTAGACGATCGAGCAACTGTGTGTTGTTTCTTTACTGTCCAGGAGATGAGAGTATTGCCAAGAAATGAACAATAGCCCGATGTTGATTTTCGTGAATCCGGATCTCCGGCCCAGTCAGCATCTGAAAATGATTGAAGAGTAAGGTCAGTAGCTGAAATGGGAATACCGAATTTAGACGTACCTTTAAGGTAACGAAGTAGGCGCTTGAGAAGATAGATGTGTTTAGGCTGTGGATCATGCATGTGCTGCGACAATTGATTCACACTGTAGGATATATCAGGACGAGTGATTGTAAGGTACTGTAGAGAGCCAGTGAGACTCCTGTATAGATTGCTATTGTGCAGAAATGGTTCCGGATTGAACGAGTCCGGTATTTTTGTGCATGACGGGTTTGCAAGTTCCTTGCAATCCGAAAGGTGAGCTTGAGCGAGAATCTGGTGGACGTATTTCTCCTGCGACAAAAAATAGCAATTGTCAGATTTAGTAATTTTAATACCTATGAATTCGGACGCAGGGCCTAAATGCTTCATATTGAACTGCTGACTTAGTTTGGCAAGAATAGTCGTGACAGCAGTTGGATCATTCCCAGAGATGAGAATGTCGTCGACATATACAAGGAGGTAAATCCGACATTTGTTGTGATTGTAGACGAAGAGGGAGGGATCAGATTGGCTGTGAGAGAACCCGAGATGAAGAAGAGTGCTTGTGAACGTGTTGTACCACTGCCGCGGAGCCTGTTTTAGCCCGTAGAGAGCTTTGTTGAGATGACAGACGTAATCGGGATGTGTACTGTCTTCAAATCCTCGCGGTTGAGTCATATAGACAGTCTCCGTAATATGGCCGTGAAGAAATGCATTAGCCACGTCTAGTTGATGCACGGGCCAATGATGATGTAGTGCGATGGTGAGGAAGATCCGAATGGTTGGTAGTTTTTCTACCGGACTAAACGTCTCCATATAGTCGAGCCCATATTGTTGATGATTTCCTTGAGCTACCAACCGAGCCTTGTGCATAGCTATCGTCCCGTCAGCATGTCTCTTAGTTTTGTAGGTCCATTTACATCCAAGAATGGATGCATTTGGCGGTGGCTTGACCAAAGTCCATGTGCCTTGTTTTTGAAGTGCCAAAAACTCATTGGCCATAGCTTGACGCCACTCAAAATGTTTTGATGCTTCACTGTAGTTAGTTGGATCGGGAGAGGTATTTGGTTGATTGTACAGATGAAGCAGATTGAACTTGGTCGTGGGACGAAGTGAACCCGTCTTGCTGCGTGTTACCATATGATGAGATGGAACAAGAGACTGAGGAGAGGACGGAGCCGGTTGGTGTGCAACAACAGGCACCGGAATAGACGAGCTTGTGGAGGTACCTATATTGGGGGCAGTATTTTGACTTATAGGGTGAGGCTGCACATGATGTGGGCTATAAGATGGAACTGAGGTGGGGAGCAACACTGCTGGAGATAATTCTGTATTGTTAGTGGACACAGAGTGCGCTAAATCACTAAACGAAAACCTTTGTTCTTGAAATGTAATGTGGCGAGAGATTGTGATCTTGTTGGTTTTAATGCTAAGGCACTTGTATCCTTTATGCAGATCGGAGTATCCCAGAAATACATGCGAGGTGGCCTTTGGCTGAAGCTTGTGACGAGCTTGCGGTGGGATGAGGGGAAAACATTCGCACCCGAACACTCTGAGATGGGTGTATTGAGGTTTGCGATTGTGAATGCGTTCGAACGGCGACATGTTTTGAATGGTTGGAGACGGTAGTCTATTTATGAGATAGACTGCCGTGGTGACTGCATCGGCCCAGTATTTGTAAGGAACGGAGGCTGTGGCAAGTAATGTCCGAGTAGTTTCGATAATGTGGCGGTGTTTTCTCTCCACCACACCATTTTGTTCAGGTGTGTACGGGCATGAGAGTTGGTGTATAATGCCATGATGCTTGAGAAACGAACTAAAAGAGTTATTGACGAATTCCGTCCTGCCGTCCGTGCGAAGTATCTTTATCTTTCTGGAAGTGTAATTTTCTACCTGTGATTTAAAATGAATGAATGTATCAAATACTTCAGATTTAGTTTTTAATGGGAACAGCCATGTAAACCGGGAATAATCATCCACAAATATAACGTAGTAGCGGAATCCTTGATTGGATTCAACCGGAGCTGGGCCCCATACATCAGAGTGAATTAAAGACAGTAAGGATTGAGTGCTTCGTTCAATTTTATCAAAAACATTTTTATGACATTTGGACGAGTTACAGAAAGAACAAGAAATGTCACAATTTTGTGATGATACAGCAGAATTGCAGGAAGAAATAGAATTCAAAATGCGTTTATTTGGGTGACCCAGGCGTTGATGCCAGAGGACAGCCGACGAGATGTTGGCCGCAAGAGCAGTTGATCGCGGTAACTGTTTGCCGACAGGGATCCGATATAGTCCATCATCACATGTTCCGCGATGAATGACTTGTTGTGTCTTCATGTCCTTTAATGAGAAACCGTTAGGATCAAAGACAATCGAAATATCGTTATCGCGGTTTAGTTGAGAAATGGAAAGTAAATTGTACTGTATAGATGGAGAAAGCAAAATATGAGAGAGATTCAGCTTACGGGAAGGGGTCGGGAGTATACCCGCCCCTGTGTGGGAGACATTGACAGAACTGCCGTCGCCAATGGTCATCGTGTCCGACCCTTGATAAGGTGTGGAGATAGTCATGTTCTCAAGAGAGTTGGTAATGTGAGACGAGGCGCCCGAGTCTAAGAACCAACTTGGTTCGACAGAGTCTGCTCCTGCAAGAAGTGCTGAATTGGTGGTTCTTGAGGACGGGGTGTATTGCGGGTTGAGACGATGCCAGCACGTTTGCGCCGAGTGGCCTTTCTTGAGGCAGATCTGACAGATAACTGAAGTTGATGTCGATGTGCGAGGGCCATTTGAGTTATTGGAGTTGTTTCTGCCGCGAGCTCGCCGTCCTCTGCCCCGATAGTTGAACAGGGCAATGGTTGGATCCGACCGACCTGCTGTTTTGGCAGCATCAGAGGCTATATTAACCTCTTCACTTAACAGAAGGGGGTACAGTTGATCAAGTGAAATTGGTGTAAGCATAGTCCGTATAGACGTTTTGAAGGATTGATACGGTGGGGGAAGCCCATTGAGAATATACAGAATTATGTCTTCTGTATCTACCGTGGCGCCTGCAGCAGCAATCTGATCGACGAGTGATTTGATATCAGTCAGGTATTGAGTCATGTTGGAGTTCTTGAATGATATGTTGTGAAGTTCGTTCTTCAACTGAATGACCTTGGATCGGTTTGTCGCTTGAAATCGATTCTGGAGAGAGATCCATATTGATGTCGTTGTATCAAGATTGATCACATATGGAAGAACCTGAGCTGAGATCGTCGAACAGATGGAGGTGGCGATGTTCTGATCCGTGAGATGCCATTTGGAGAAGAGGGGATTCGAGATGTTTTCGCCGCCGTTGGATTGAACAGTCGGTGGAGGAGGGCCGGGAGATATGTCAAGAAAGCTTTGAAAGCCGTTAGCAGAGATGATTTCGAGAACTTGAGACCGCCAGAGAGAATAGTTATCGGCGGCGAGCGAGATCGTGACGACCTTCTTGATGTTGGAAAGAAGAAACTTCAGATTGGGTGAAATATTTTGTTCCGCCGGATCCGGCGTGGATGCAGAGATGCGAGCTTCCGTCTGAGAAGATGCGGATTGAGCCATTGCCAGGAATGCAACCTACTCTTGATACCATGAAGAACACGATGGCTAAAAGAAAGAGAGTATTTCTTGTATAAAGTGTAAAAGAGAATACTATTTTTCATATCAAGAGTGACAGCCATAGGTCTCTATAAATAGAGAGTAGACAGTACGGTTCAGAGAAAAAGAACCAATCAGGAGAGTACACGTTATCTACAGTACATAACATAAACCGAAAATTATAAATGGTAATTTTGTTGTTTTGTTTCTAATACACGGATTACTCCGGTTACAGTCAATCCTGTCTGACTCCGCCGCCGCCGACGAGTCCTCACGTCGTCGAACAATGCTCCACTGATCTTTATCTCTGTGCTCTACAACCCAAGTCAGTCAACAATTGGTCTTCAGTCTTCCCATTCCCACCAGTGACTTGATTAGGGCAGTTAGCATTGCTTGGGAAATAATTCTGATCCATAACAATAGGTTTCTGCACATTGTTTCTCATGGTTTGCCGGAAAGTAATTCCGCTAACAAAATAAGAGCTGCTATAAATATTTGAGAATGCTGAACTAGAAGAAAGGAAAGGGAAATTTACCGAAGAAAACAATTCCAAAGAATACAAATTCCCAAATCAGAGAAATACTTTACTAAACCCTATAAAAAGACACCCAAAACAGAATTGGACTCAGAAAGCTTGATATGCTGCGTTGAATGATCAGAGTTCGCAGCAGAATCACCGGCCAAAAGCTCCAGGTTGCCTAAGCCGAAGCTAAGACCGTCCATCCAAGGAGAAATTATTTTGTGCGGAATCCGGTTATAGAGCTGTGTTTGGATGCTTATATGTAAGCATCCAAGGGCCGAACCAGCTTTAATTTTCATGGGGCAACCTTATAAGTAAAAATGTATATAATCATTATCATTTGAGTGAGTAATGATTATTTGTACTTGAATATACGATACATTTTAAAAATATCATCAACATCTTGTATAATGACAATTATTCTTAAATCAAAATTAGTAAACAATATATCGGGGGTCCAAGAGAGACAGCGTCTCTTGAATAAATTTTGGTTGTAAAGTTATTTTTAGATCCTCTTTGTTATTTCTCTTTGTATTTAATTCATCGTTTCCTAACAATAATTCCTCTACACAATGTGTTTAATTATGTTGGGGACAATTGTCTAAAGACCATAATAAGTTAAAACTTTTAGGGGGGCAATTGCCTAAAATTCTTTGTAATATATTCTATTCAATAAAAACCCTACAAATTTCAAAATCTCATGTTTAAATTTTTTAGAAAATATTTAAATTATGCATAATCATAATCTCTATAACATATAAAAAGTTATGCGGTGAAAGCTTTACATATGCAAAATTAACCCCTTTTTTTGCTAACGGATATAAAATTTTAATCTAGATATTCGCTAAAATTTGCACATTTTTTAAAATTGAGGTGGACATTATGTGCTTTACCTCAAGATGAACAAGTTTCCCAACGAGATCGACGGACAAAAATAGCCCGAAGTCGACCAAAATCAGACTTTTATTTCTTTCTCTCTCCTCCTTTTATCTTATTTTACATTAGCTGATCTCTCTTTGGAAAAATTGAAGTGAAAATAATGCTTATCATATATATAACGTGGATTCTAATATTTTATTAAAGCATTAAAATTTTTTTCTAATAATTTAATATTAAAATATTATTTTTATCTAAATTCCTTTATAACTTCAAATACCAAAATTTTAAAAATTTTTAAAAAATATTCATAAACTAAAATAATTTATTTAGAAAATTATGGTGAAATCAATTTACAAAACAGATATCTAACGGTCCTAAATACCTCACTTGTGCCAACACGTACTAATTTCTTAATAAAATTCAACATTGCCAAAAAATTATAAAAAAATTAGTGAAGCTAAAACAAAATAGTATATATGTTCTAACAGAGACGGTTTGCGATTTAGATTTATTATGACTCCAAATAAATACTGACTGTTCTAAGTCAAAAATTTTTATAAGAAAATTTAGGGGTTTCATAGGGTTCGGGTCCAACCCGGGGCTGACCCACTATTCGAGTCAACCCAAACCCGACCTATTTTTGAACCCCGAAATCATCAAGTTCGGGTTAACCCGACCTTACCCGTAAATGTCGCGGTACTTATTCAACGAATGAGAAAAATCTCATAAATATGTGGTCGGGAGGTTGCGAGGAACAGTGGGATCGTCAGGAGTAGGGAGAGTCGGCGATGTCAGCTTTAGAGAGAGAGAGAGAGAGAGAGAGAGAGAGAGAGAGAGAGAGGAGGTGTTAGCTTCAGGCTGTGGGAGAGGGAGTGGTGAGTCGTCGGGGTAAAGGCTAACTGGCTAGGGTTTGGACTTCAGACAATTGGGGACGCCACGTCGACTTCAGGTGGCGGAAAACTAGGAGAGGAAGAGGAGGCGAGGAAGAGAGGCAGATGGTAAGATAACGATACGGCGACATTGGCTTCAGTCGGCATTGAATCGTGAGTTGCAGCTAGGAACGTGCAAACAACTGGGTAGGCACAGGTCAGTGGGTCACGGTTTACTCATTTAAACATTTGCTATTTATAATGGGTCACGAGTCATTTTTTGGTTTCTAGGTCAACCCAAACCCCACCCTATTTTACAAACGGGTCGAAATTCCTAATCCAAACCCTACCAAGTTCTGATTTGACTAGTTCGGGTTCGGGGAACCCGAACCCAAAATTTTTGGGTATGATTTAGGTCGAATTTTCGGGTCCTGTCAAATATTTACTAAGCTACCATCTCTTAAATAATATATTCTATTTCCTGTCTTCCAAAAATAACAAATTATTCTCATAAATTTCTTTTGCGATATAAATAGTTTAATAAAATTTACAATGTATTTAATATTAAGAGGATTTTCTTACCTATCTCATAATTTTTAATGTATAATATTTATACATCCAACTTAAAATTTAATTTTATTTAACAACACCTAAAATTTTAAATGATATAAAAATAATATTTTTAAAATAATCTAAAATTATTTTTAAAATATTATATAAATATAAGATGTATACAATGATGACATGACGTGGTATTTATGTAAATTCTCTAATATCAAATATTGAATTATTGCAAGCAACCGCATCCGCACAGCGAAGGCAGGGGCATTTAAGGTAATAAAAACTATCGAAAAGGGTAGCTTGGGATATATAACTTCCCTTTCGCAAGCTGGTGTAGCGTTGCTAGGGTTAGGAGACGCCGGCGCCTTCGCATCGCCTAGCTAAGAGTTTTCATCGAAGATTTTCGCAATGGTATCGTTCCCTTCGTTTTCTCTGACTATGTAATCGAAAGGAAGCAACTTTATTTTGTGGTGTTTATGTTCCCCGCTCTAGATGAATTTTTTTATGCGGTCCGTAGATCTAATTAGTTTAAACAAATTTGATTGATATCTTCATTAGCTATGTTTCCAAAAGTTCGCTATCTGTGCCCCATAGTTTTTCCCTCGTTTAATGATAGATTAAGTTGAAGCTTAGTTTTTCCCTCTTTTAATGATAGATCGAGTTGAAGCTATGATCGGTAAGGATCGTTCATGAATATTGAAACTTTAATGGGTGATGAAAGACCACTTGTATTTTTTTGGTGTTATTGTAATGAAACCCTTTTTTTTGTGTTATGATTTATTTTGTTGAACTGGAAATGTTTTTTTTTTAAATGTTAAATTTTCTTGTCTGGAAAGGCATTGCTATGATATAAAACTTGATTTAGTTGATTGTAATTCTTCAACTTACACAAAAAGAATTTGAAAAATTGTAACTTAATTGATACTTTTTTTGGTGCAGCCTTTTTTTAAAGGATAAACAAATAAGACGAACATGCCTTTCAATTTTTGATAGGCTAATGTTGTTATTGTTACCTGCTGATTTTGTTAATTTGTTATTATTGAAACTTGAAACTATGGTTCCTATGATAGGTTTTGGAAATAAGTCTTTTTTATTCTAGATTGCCCCTCTATGAGAAATGGATTGAATCATATGTGATAAGACGCAATAATTTAACCAGAGCTATGTCAAGTTTTCAAATTGATTATTGGTACACTCCCGCTCATTTCTATACAAGAAATTATCTGGGTTCACCTTTTTAGGCAGGCCAATAAAAAAGGTGAATGTTATGCTTTTTTTGCACGCAAAAGGTTTTAATTGGCTCACTAATCAAGTTATGATGTGGCCTGAGTTTTCGTGAATTTTTTTTTTGAAAGTGCAGCGTTTTTCTATCAAATTTACACCTAAAATGCCTTATAAAATGAAAATTCTTCTAGCTTATCTTGCTCTGATGTAAATTTAATTGATTGTCATGGGTTTCAACCCCTTGTGAATGATTTGCATTCTTTCTGTGAAGACCATTGTGTTTGCTGGTGTCCCATTTAGATATTTTTATTATAAGTTTTAAATCAAAACCATTCTCCTTACTAATATCATTAAAAGTTATGGCATGCATATTTTCAGGAACTTCTGAAATCTTTTGAACATTAGTTGTATTTCACAAAATGCTCAATTGTTGACTCCAATTGCATGCACGGATTTTTTTTTTTTTATTTCAAAGCATACAAAATTTTGAAAGGTTTAGAATGTAACACACTAGTTAATGATATTTAGAATGTATTGAATATTTTGATTAACTTAAAATTTAATATAATGTTGGCATCAATGTCAGTTGGTTGTTTTCTTTAAATATAATAATGCTTTATTTTGTACAATTTCTATTGCACTAAATTTGTTATACTTTTCTCATACAAAACTTGAAGTTTCGGGAAATGAAAGCTACCCTATTGATCATAGTTGTCAATGGCGCAAAATAGCGCGCGTCATGGCGCACGGCGCGACACACCTATGGCGCCATGTGCATGGCGCAGCGCAAACCTTCAAAATGGCGCGCGCTATTTGTGCCACATGCGCGCCATGGCGCACGGCGCAAAATAGCGCGCACCATTTGTTTTAAAATTTTTTTAATGTAATTATAAATATTTTTAAGATAATATATTTTCTTATTTTTAAATATATTAAAAGTATTAAGATAAATGTTAGATTGCATATTATTATCTTCTTAATGTTATTTTCTTTCATTTAAATATATTTTTGTTGTATGAAGATTGACTACTTATTGGACTTGAAATTATGTTGGATTGTTATTTTTTTGTATTGCCATTGTTTGCTTGTTATTATGATAGTTTGTCTTTCAATTTAATGATATTTCATATTCATGCTTATTATTTTATAATTTGCGCCATGTTCAAAATGGCGCGCGCCGCGCCGTGCGCTATGCGCCATGGCTCAAATAAAACCTTTGCGCCATGGTGCGCCATTCGCCATTAACAAGTATGATATTGATGAATATCAATGTGTTTTAAACAATTCTAATGCAAATCTCTACCAATTTAATGGTTCTATTCCATGGGATGAAATAATGGTAGTTGTCCAATTAAAAGTGAATTAGATTATTGTGTTTTAAATAAAATAAAATAAAATAAGTGTGAATATAGTTTTGATGATTGATGGAATGGGGAAGGTAGTAGGCAATCGATGAGAGGGACTAGAGGTGTGAGAGCTTCTATGGTTTGGAATGGAAGGGGATTTGAGTGCTTTGCTTTAGAAAAAAAGGTTTTAGCAGTGATTTTAACAAACTACAAATTGCAATAGTTAAGACTACTGTAAATTAACAATAGTGATAAAAATCATAATAATTAGTCAAAAGTTATAGTAGTTTTCAAATTGATGCGAGAAAATGCTATCTTAGGTGTAAGTTTAGTGGTATATATAGATATAATTTCTAATATTTAAGTTGAGCAGTTAAATGTAGAAGTGACTTGGAAGTTGTGATAAGATTATATTAGAGAGGATTAAAGGTAAATGTTATAAAATTGCAATTACGCTAATGATGATATATGGATTTAAAAGGTGTATGTAAAGAAGTCAATACTATTTAAGTTGATATTTCAAAAAAAGAATGCTAAGATAATTGTGAGATAAAATTAGCAAGGATAAATTAATGAACGATTATATTCGAAGAAATGTGGAGCGATATTTATCAAATGTAATGTTATTAAAAAAAAGTCTTAGATGATTTGGACATGTATAATGAAAGGTAGATAATATGCTTGTTAGACACACTAATAAATTTAATAACATGAAATTATAAAAGAAATGGGTTTAACCTAATGTTACATGGGTAGAACTTCAAATTGGGTTGAGAAGTTTTTAGTACTTGCAAAACTCAATATGAGTAAATGAAAAATAAGTTATTGTAATGGTGACTCTAAAATAGTTAATATATGACTAATGATGATGATGAAATTAAAAAAAAAAATACATAAAATATCTAAATTTATTTTAAATAAATATTAAATAAAATAAATAAATAAAAAGAAAAACAAAACATAAACATGCATAATCTAAGTTGTCACTAGGGGGTTATTTGTTTTGGTGATTAGGTTTGTAGTTTTGTAGGGTAAAAGAAATATATATGTTGATTTTTTTACGTGTTTGATTGAAGTAAGACAAATTTATAGTATTTTAATAGTATATTTGTAATTCCCTAAAATGTCAATTTTTGACTAATTTGGAATTCATTAAAAAGTAGTGACTTCCAAATACAAGACCTCTCTACATGCACCTCTTTGTCCATGCTGCATGACCTCATCCTCATTGAACAAACACGACCTTGTAGCCATTGATCTTAGAGTTGCCGACTCTAACCTCGCACAACAATGACATCCTCATGTGACCCTAACTTTTTCCTGTCATCGCTCGCATGACCTTGTCATCGACCCCACAATCCTTTATCATCCATGTCCTGCACACCTACACGAAGCCACAAAGCCCATTTTACGAAGCCACGAAGCCACGAAGCCACAAAGCCCATTTTTTTGTAGGTTGCCATCTCTATTATTCCTTAAACTAAGTAATATATTTCTTTTTCAACCATTCAAATACAAAAAAAACCATGGATTTATTTTGCAATTGTGGAAAAAAATCCTAGCCAAAACATCTAAGTTGCTTTTCTATCTATAGAAGGGGCATTACCGGTATTTAGGTGATACAAGCTATAGAAAGATTGACCAAGGATATATAACTCCTTTTCCACAAGCTTGTGTTGTGTTGCTAGGGTTTGGATGCAAACCACCTTCAAATCAACTTGGTTGAGTGTGCCTCTAGGATTTTTACTATGAGTGTTAATATTTGACACGACCCAAAAATCGGACCCAAACTCGACTCAAAAAATCCAAATTTGGGTAAACCCTTTTAGCAAATGTGTCAGGTAGAGTTCCATTTTTTGACCCGTTTTGAAAAATCTGGTAAGGTATAGGTCAACCCGTTAATCCAAAAATGATATGCGTATTGTTCATACTCACACTTTTCAATTTTCACTCAAACTCTCATTGTTCCGCACCACGTGCCCAGCTCACCCTCACACCGCGTGTCCATCTCATGCGCGCACCACACATGGCTAACTCGTGCCCACACGGCTACATCGTTGCCCTCGGCTAGCACGTCTCACCAATCGCCTCGCCCTCACCACATCCCCCACACAGCATGTCTCTCCTCGCTCGCCTGTTGCCCGTACCTCATGCGTCTCGCCTTGTTCTCGCAACGCGGCCTGCTCTATGCTATGCGCGAATTAAGTCGAGTCGGGTCAACTCGGTAACCCGGTGGGTCGGGTCTGGGTTGGAATTTTTTACCCGTTTGCAAAAATGGATCAGGTTCGGGTATATTGTTTGACCCAAACCCAACCCGCAACCCATTTTTTACACCCTTAATTTTTCAATGGTGTATTTTCCTGCATTTTATGTTGCTATTTCTAAATCAAAAGGATGTTTATTTTGTGGCGTTCATGCTCCATGCTCTAGATGAGTTGTTTATGAGGTCCATCGATCTAATTATGTTAATCATATTTTGATTGACTCTGTTTATGAGGTCCATCAATCTAATTATGTTAATCATGTTTTGATTGACTCTGTTCAATTTATATTTTCATTGGTTCTATTTCTAGAAGTTTTCTATCTACGCCCCATAAAATTTCACTCTAAAGCCACGATTTGCTTGGTGTTATCGTTATTAAGCCAATTGAATGTACTATGATTTATTCTGCTGAATTGGAAATGCAGTTTTGGTGCTAAATTTGCTCTTCCCCTGTATGCCATTGCTATTGCTATAAAACCTGCTTGAATTAACTGTGCTTCTTCCACATTTGCTAATAGAATATGGAATGTTGCATTATTGATGCTTCTTTTACTGTAATATTTTTGAAGAGGAGAAACAAAGAAGATGCCATGCCTTTCAATTTTAGATCGGCCAATGTGTTATTGTTATCTTTTTATTCTGTTAATTTGTTATGATTGAAATTTCGAACTGTGAGCCTTTTAATTGGTTTGGTCAATAAGATTTTTTTTATTCTATAATTTTTCCTCTATAAGAGGTGGATTCAATTATAAGACAATCTTTTACCCAAAAGCTAATTCGAGTTTTCAAATTAATTATTGCTAAACTCCCTCACAAATATATACAAGAAGGGGAATGTGATGCACTTTTACTTGGGAAAGGGTTTTGTTACTTCACTTAATCAATCCTGATTTGTCAGGAGTTATTGTGCAGATTTTTTCTGGGAATGTTGCAATTTTTATTTCAAAATTTGACTCCTGGCATGCCCCATAAAATGAAACTTCTTCGAGCATAGCTTGCCTTAATGCAAATATAATCGATTTTTTTCTGATTGAATCCTTTATGTAGTTTGCATTCTTTTTGTGTAGTCCGTTATGTGTGTGGGTTTCCCATTTAGAGCTTGTTATTATAAACTTTAAATCAAAATCATCTACTCTCTTTATAATATTATTAAAATGAATTATGTACATGATTTGAAGAACTTCAAAATATTTTGAACATTAATTGAATGTCACAAATTTGTCCAATGTTTGACTCCAATTGCATGAAATGATATTTGTGATTTCAAAGCTTATAAATTTTTAAATGGTTTAGAATGAAACACACGAGTGAGGATATTTAGATTACATGGAATGATTTGATTAGTAAAATATATGCGAAAATTGGAATTTCAATACAATGTGGTCATCCATATAAGTTGGCCATTTTCTTTTAAATTAATAATGTTTTATTTCGTTCGTTTTTTCATATTACTTTTAAAACGTTCTATTTGACTTTGCCAGTTCAGAAAACAGATTAGATTTCTTAATCAGTTTGAATAAATTTCTGCTTTTTTGTTGATTTTTGTACTTGTTTGTTGATCCAGCCGAAGCAGATCAACGAGATCAAGGATTTCCTTCTTACGGCTAGAAGGAAGGATGCTCGTTCTGTTAAGATCAAAAGAAGCAAGGGTGTTGTGAAGTTCAAGGTTAGATGCTCGAGGTATCTTTACACTTTGTGTGTGTTTGACTCTGAGAAGGCTGATAAGCTCAAGCAATCTCTTCCCCCAGGTAAGCTATATTGATAAGTTTTTTTATTTTATTATAATGTATACCCGGGCATTGTGCTTTACATATCTAAATGGTTTTTGACATTTGTCTATCCAGCTTTTGTTAATTGTTTGTTGTGAATTAATACTCTATTATATACTAGTTAGCTCTACAAATAAGTTTTTTTTCAACTCCTCTACTCTAATCAACAAGAAGAATATGATCAGCAAAAAGCATAAATCAGTGAACATCCTTTTGTAAATGTCTAGTAAGAACATCCTTGACTAAAGCAAAAAGATATGTGTTTAATGTTAATCCTTGATGTAATCCAATTGAAATAGAAAAATACTTGGTCAAACAACCTTATGTTTGAACACAAGTAATAACTCTTGCATATATATTTTTAATGACTTGAATATAAGCATTATTAACTCACTTCTTTTCTAGAACTCTCCATAGCACTTCTCTTGGGATTTATCATATGCTCTCTCTTTAAATCAATAAATTTCTTATGTAGATTCTTCTTATTCTCTCTATACTTCTCCATCAAACCTCTCTCAAAATATATATTGTCCATAGTAGACCTACCCGGCATGAATTCAAATTGATTGTGAGAAACATGAGTGTGACATTGTAACTATGCTCAATGACTTTCTCCCATTATTTTAAATTGTCACATTAACTTAATTTCTCTATAATTCACTCACTCTTGTGCATCACATTTATTCTTAAAAATGGGAATCAACACACTCCTCCACATATCTGACATCTTTTTAGTCGTTAAAATAATATTGAAAAGTTTTGTAAGCCATCTCTTAAGCATTTCCACACTTCTATTGGAATACATCTGGTCCAACTGCTTTCCTACATTTTATTTTCTTTAAAATCTCTCTAATTTCGGTTTTACTAATATGATGATAAAAACAAAATTCTCTATTTTCATTTAGGGTGCTAAGGTCATTAAATCCAATAGTATTCTCATAATCTTTATTGAGATATACTTAGTTCCATATCATGAAAACATAAATCACAAAATCGCATATAAAATAAATCTCTATTCTTTGTAAAATGAAAGTTTGAAATAAGATTCAAAGTAAGCGCACACTTAAAATTTAAATATGCAAATGGGGGGATGCGAATGAGGGGCGGTTGACCTAATGGAATATATATTAGGCATAATATAAGATATTATATTAATATAACTTATATTAGATATAATATAAGATATATTAGATATTTAATGTATTACTATAATTATTTTTTACAATAACTCATTGAGAGGCATGCCTCAGATGCCTAGATGCAGAAAGCTTCAAAGCATAGGCCTCAGTTACAAAAGCGGCAAGCCTTTTTGGCGACATTGCAGCTCACATTTGAGGCATTTTGTGTGCGCATAAAATCAAGTTATGCCTTGATGATTATGTTAAACAATTTATAAATTCTATTGTAGATATGTTTGGAATGAAAACATTACTCACTCGTAACCAGTGATAAACTCTTTTGTTCTCTCATTCTAAATCCCGGCTCCTCCACTCAATAAATTGTTTGTTGATTTGTTATGTAGGATTAATTAGAGAAAAAAATGGTGGTACTTAGAGGAAGCAACCCAACCTTGCTAAGAATTATGCAGTAGTAGTCAGAGGCCTTTTTCTCTTTTGAAACTAACTATGCCATTTTTTTCTCTTGACACCGGGCCAAATTGGCATCAGGGTAGAACATCACCTCTGCTTTGCTCAAATATCATCGTCGACTACGTATGTTTTTATATTTTGGGGCATGCTAGTGAGGACTAATTCATTTTGTAGTGAATGAATTAGATAGTCAAGAATATACTTGCAGGCCTGAGTGTTCTGCAGTTGTCAAGCACCTAGCGCCGGTACCTAAACGGGCCTTCTTGGTACTTAGATCTGATAATATAGTTGCACTCCATTTCGGCTTGCTTCTCATGTGAATTTTAAGGCTCTTATTTGTCAGTGGTGTGGTATACCACAATGGGTTTATTAGTTTTGGATAAGGGTGTAAATGAGTCGAATTGATATCAAGCCACTCGTAATTTGAACTTGAGCTTGACGAATTAAATGAGTTCTAGTTTGGCCTTGAACTCAATTCCATGGGTTTCAGTTGGGTAACGAGTTGGCTCATTTTTATTATAAAAGATAGAAGATGAATCTGGTTTAAATAACTGTTATAATAAAAAATAAAAAAAGGAGAAATCATTAAATATCAACCTGAAAAAAAGTATAAATATATAATTCTTACAATATTGTAATAAATTTATACCTAAACTATTGAATTCTAATGAATTTTAAATGTATTTTATATTAAACATTTTTAAACTATTCAGCTTACTAATTGAGTTCAGGTTAGCTCAAATTTGATTTATTAGTTTATCAAGTTTTGCTCACTAGTTATTTGTAGAGCAAAGCTTAAGTTGGCTCGACTCTATTACGCTCCCTTTGAGATGCTATATTTTTCGGCATTCTTGTTGGACAAGAATGCTCTCTGGCAGTACTATTGTGATTTTGTGAGAAAGGTTGCCAAACATGCTTGTATGGTGCTATTTTACTGTATATTGAAGTAGCTTTTTAGTTAAAAATTTAAAATTTTTGTACTTAAAAAGCTGCTTCAAGTAGCAAAAATTTTTTTTTTCGAAGTCTAAGTATCATTGTCTTTCATTCGAAGATTTGTATAGACAGCACATTATATAGCTTTATTCTTTCTCCGAAATATAGATCTCAAGGTTTTAATTCTCTTATTTTGCAGGTTTGAGCGTGCAGGATCTGTAAGGATGAGTCTATCATCTTACTTTCTAGTTAACATCTGGCAGAAGTTTTAAGTTTTCCTTGTCATGTTCCTGTTTCCTTTTCAATGGAGTTGTAAAACTTATATTCGTCTTTTTTGCAATGAGACCTTGGTTTATTCTTCATCCACCCAATCATGCTGAACTCATAGATCACAGTCCTACTATGCTTTGCTTAGAGACTATCTGTTTCAAATTGTTTTAATGAGATTCTCCTATGGTTTTTGTTTATTTTTTAGTTTGTTAAAATAACCATCAAATGTAGTTTGTTTCTTAGTGCAATAAGAACAGGAGGAAGTGAGCCAAAACTGTTGGAAAACTTTCATATTGTTTGTTCATTAAACTTAAGTTTCGTTTGGGATGATCTTTTTACTGCTTCTTAAAAGGAGCTTTTCAGTACAAAAAATAAAATGTGTGCGCTAAAAAGTTGCTTTAAGAAAAAAAAAGTCATCCCAAATGACGTCTTATGCTTCATTTGGGATTGCTTTTTACTGCTTCATGAAGCAGCTTTTTAGTACATAAAATTTATTTTTTTTGCTAAAAAGTTGTTTTAAGAAGTAGCAAGAAAACCGTACCAAACGAAGCCTTAATAACAATAATAATAGTAATTAACAGTCGTAGCTTATGAAATTCTTTTAAGCTTTCCAAATTCAATTTGTATGTAGCCTTCCCAGTTACATAAATTTTGTTCTTGCATGCATATCTTTGATGGTTTTGATTGCAGGAAGAAAAGTTCCACATTTTTCAGTATTTTTAAGCATTATAGAACCTGAAAATGCGTTATTCATATATATATTTTTAGGGAATAAATGCCTGATGGTTTTTATTGTTAAAACATACAGAGATAAAAGTTGTGCCTGTTTACATATAATGATGTTTGATGTTGATGAAAATAATTGATTTTGTTCCTATTTGTGTTTGGATATTTTAATGATGAGAAAAAGGGTGAATTGGTCATTTTGATTTTGATTTATTTTTAATGATCAAAATATTTTCTAATTATATTAAAGTATCAATTTGATTTTTTTTTAAATATGGATTAAATTAGACATTTTATGGGATTATATGGGTATCAATATAAAAAGTCAAGGGATTAAATTTAAAATTTTAAATGTTTAGGGTTTAGGAATAAATGAACCTCTCTCTCTCTCTAACCCTCTAACCTAGTGGGTGGGTAGGATGTGAGAGCGAAGGCTAGCCGAAACGAAGGAGCCGAAGTCTAACATCAACGAAGAAATGCAGTTGGGATTTCACTCCTTTTCACGCTAGAGAGTTGTAGTATATTTAGAATTCGCTTGATTTGAGCGGGTTTCAAATACACCGCAAATATGTTACCATTGGCGTGCAGGGAGTGGATTTTCTTGTTTGCAGAATCAAGTGAACGTCCTCATGCCAAGTATCAGAGCCGAACGGAATTGGAGAAATAGCAAATCCGGGGTAAAACGACTCCTCACGTGAAGCAAGAGGAATAAATGAAGAAGTGTTCCCACGGGTTGTTCCCTCTTTCTTGCCTGGTGGGAAATTCTTGGGCGAGTAGGACGCGAGAGCGAAGGCTTGCCAAAAATGAATGAGGCAAAGTCGAACATCAACTAAGAAATGCAGTTGGAATTTCACACCTTTTCAAACAACAAAGTTGCAGTGTATTTAGAGCGGGTTTTGAATACACCGCAAATATTTTGCCAAGCAAGTTCAGAATCTTTATTCTAATACCGTAACATTACTCTGTGTCGCGCCAAATGCTAAAATATTAGAAATGCGCGCCTAAAAAGTTGCTTCATAAAGCTGTTAAAAAATAGTCCCAAATCAAACCTAAATCTGCTGAACAAATACATTTTTTAATATAAATAACTAATTTTTAAATAAAATATAAAATAAAAATTTGATTAAAAAAAAGACGTTAAATTTCTTCCCCGCCGGACAAGTTTGACGCGTCAATAAATCCAGCCATTCGGCCACCGACGACATTTTGACGATGGTGATACGTTTACTTTATTCAAGACACCCTTTGTACGGCTGTGATTTCTCCACTGTGGTCGTAGGTGGAAACTAATCTTTCAACTAATTGGATTCGTTTCAAATTTAAAAAAAAAAAGAAGCTTTCTAATTCGTTTTGACGCAAAAGTTTGATCAGTATTACTATTTTGTTTCAAAATTTTATTTTTTAAAACATAAATTATTAATAAGCATTCTTTAATTTAAAATTTCTTTTAAATTATAAATTGATATGCTACAAAAATTTATCTGATCAACCACAAAATTAAATGCAAATTTTGAATTGAAATTTTTTAAAAGTAAATTCAGTTTCACAAAATGCAAATTTAAGGCTTCGTTTGGGATGACTTTCTTACTACTTTCTAAGGCTTTGTTTGGGGCGGCTTTCTTGTTGCTTCGTAAAACAACTTTTGAAATTTTTGTACCAAAAAGTTGTTTTAAGAAGTAATAAGAAAGTCATCCCAAACTAGGCCTAAAACAGCTTTCAAGTAAAAAAATTTATTATTCTAAAATTTTTTATACTAAAAGGTTGTTTAGAAAATAGTAAAAAAGTTATCCCAAATGAAGCATGAGTAAATTTATAATAAAAACAAATGTTTTAACTAAATCCCAATGACAAAAAAAAAAAAAAAAAAAGTTTTTTGATCAGTCCAAATGAGCCAAAATCAAACGCTTAAAACATAATTGGAAATTTTATGATATTATTTAATGGATCAAATTAATGATCTTTGAATTATGTGCGCTTATAATAAAAATGAGTATCTCGATTATGTGTGCTTATAATAAAAATGAGCATCTCGACAAGAATAATCCAATGAACTCAAGATTACTCGGTTTTAATGTTTTAGACACACTTAAATAGTAAAAAACGTTATATAATTAAGAGAGTTAATAAGGTTCACCTAATAGTGTTTGACGGTTTGGTTTAAAATTATCAAAATGCCATTTCACAAAATTATAAATAGACTCTCATTTTTTATATTAAAGGGATCATGAATATGAAGAAAGTTTGAAGATCTAAAGAACTTTATAGCTTAGTGTAACATTCAATGTAGATGATTGCCTCCAACTATAGCTTTGTCCAACTATCTTTGCTCAACTGTGATTTTGCTCCACCATTGCAATCGATTGTTATCGCCCGATAATTTTCACTCAACCATCATCGATTGATTTTCTATCCTGAAACTATCATTGTTTGATTGTCATCTTCAAACCGTAGTCACTCGGTTGCAATGTATTTTTCGTTACAACTGAAAAAGATGTGATTATAAAATTAAGAGCACTTGTTTAATCTCCTATAGTTATAGTAGATATTGTAAGAGAAGAAGCAGAGGGAGCATGACAGTAGATGATGATCATGAGACAGCGGTCTAATGGCGACTCTCAAATGATAGAGAATGAAATATCATAGATGAGTGATAGTGGTTAGATAACAATGGTAGTCCGACAACGACTTGGTCCAATGACAGTGGTTCAGTGATAGCTAATAGTGACTGTAAGCTTCGAACATCGGGTAGATCATTAGAGTTCTTTATATCTCAAAGCTTTCTCCATTATCAAGTCTAATATGGAAGATTAACATTTTGATAATTTTAATCAAAATTTCATAACACTCCATAGAATAGCTCATCTCAAATCCTTTGATTACTAAATAATTTATTCAGCATTTAAGTGTTATAATGGCCTCAAAATTTGAGTGATATTTAGCTTATTGGATTAATCTCATCGAGCTGCTCCATTTGATTATAAGCATGTGAATTTTGGAGATCGTTTAATCCTTTAATCAATTCTCCAAAATTTTTAGCCTTATCTCAAGTGCTTTGTTTGAATACAAAGTGGTTTAAAAATATATATTTAATCTTAAAAAAAAAATTTCTTGTATAAAATTATAATTTTAAAAAACAATACGAGGAGGTGCGATTGTTCCCTAGACATTAACGTGAACATCCCCTCGAGATATGAACCAAATAAATTCTCTAAAATTATAATCTCAACTTTTATTAAAGTCGGCACATCAATGGAAACAAAAATTATTAAAAAGTTTACCTAGTTACTCTAATTTCATGATCATAAAGATTTTAAAGGGCTCTAAAAATATAAAAAATTGAGTCTAGAACATAAAAAAAATAGACATGATTTAGCCCAAAATCAAACCCAAAATGGGTCATGTTGATCGATTGACCAACGATCACCATTGTCGCTGCAAGCGATATCAATTATTGTTGCACATGAGCGCTCATTATCGGGCACACACATGTGTGATGCTGTAGTAAGAATTAATTTTTTAATAAAAAATATAAAATAATTATAATCATTAAATAAAATA
Organism: Dendrobium catenatum; assembly: GCF_001605985.2. Lineage (NCBI taxonomy): Eukaryota > Viridiplantae > Streptophyta > Magnoliopsida > Asparagales > Orchidaceae > Dendrobium > Dendrobium catenatum. The sequence goes on from NW_021319587.1 coordinate 1,253,262, forward strand.
TATTTTATAAATATTTTTTAAAATGAAATATATTTTATTTTTTAGTTTTTCTATCTAATATATATTTTATAATTTCTTTTTCTAAATATGATCAAAAGGACTGTATTTGACGAACAACAGTGATCAGAAAGACTGTTGTTTAATAACAGAGGTTGGAAGGATCGTAGTCGATGACAGTGATCAGGAGAAAATCTTGCGATAATTGGTCGAGCGTAAGTCTCACAACACTTGGTGACTAGACGGAAGTCTGGAGACAACCAGTGGTTGGACATAAATCTAGCATCATTTGGTGTCCGGGCATAATTTCAGCGACAATTTGTGGCTTGGCTGAGGTCCGACAAAATCCAGACAATATTTGGTGGTAGACATAGTCTGACAAAATTCCTGTGATAGTTGGTGGTCGGGCTTAATTCTGACGACAATAGGTGCCCGGGCGGAGGACTGACGAAATTATTGTGGTGGTGGTCGGGCTTAATTTCTTTTTCTAAATATGATCGAAAGGAATGTATTTGGCGAACAACAGTGATCAGAAAGACTGTTGTCTAATAACAGAGGTTGGAAGGATAGTAGTCGATGACAGTGATCAGGAGAAAATCTTGCGATAATCGATCGAGCGTAAGTCTCACAACACTTGGTGACCAGACGGAAGTCTGGAGACAACCAGTGGTTGGACATAAATCCAGCATCATTTGGTGGCCGGGCATAATTTCAGCGACAATTTGTGGCTTGGCTGAGGTCCGACAAAATCCCGACAATATTTGGTGGTAGACATAGTCTGACAAAATTCCTGTGATAGTCGGTGGCCGGGCTTAATTCTGGCGACAATAGGTGCCCGGGCGGAGGTCTGACAAAATTTCTAGTGATAATCGGTGACCGGGCTGAGGACTGACGAAATTATTGTGGTGGTGAAGATGGTGGTCACCATGACTTGCTAAGGAAGCACTTGGATACAAAACATTTTTGATCAAATTAAAATAAGCTAAAATAAATTATACTGTATTTATTTTAACTTGAATTTACTTTTTCATCCAAACAAATATAAAAAGTTGAAAAAAAAACACAGTGCAGTCGTTTTTGTGGAAGTATTTATTATTGGAATGATTTTCTATTAAATTTTAATTTCTAAACATAAATTTATAAAATAGTTTTATAATAATTAACTTTGGAGCTCCTACCTTCTCTTAACTGAACTCAATATTTAATTAATAATTTTCTCTATAACATGACCAGGCCATTAAAGCCTAATCGCCTAGCCGTGCACTGTAGTCTTTCCTTCTTCTTCTTCAGCGAGAGAGACGGAGAGGAGAGAGAAGAAAGTTTGGCGTCAGAGTCCACAGATATAGATATATCGTTGCTTGTGTCAGCCACTCTATACGACCGACCTCTGCCGCACAGAGAGACTGACAGCGACTGGTGAGGCGAAAGTAGAACATAGGTAAAGCATCCATCTTTCTCTCTTTCTCTCTCTTATAAATTGTTCTTCCTTTGTTTGTTATAAGGTTCTTGATGTGATCCGTGGTTGGCCTTTTGTCGGGCAGGAGGGGATTTTCTACTTCTTTTTGGCTTTCTATCAGGCGTTTCAGCTTCTGTTTGCGGATTTGTATTGGCGGCTTGGGGGCGGGGACCGCGTGCTCATCCTCTTAGGAGATCTTGGAATCGGAGAGATTAGTTGGTGAGGAAAATCTGCGGCGGAATTCAAGCAAGTGTACATTTAAGGCCCAGTAGTTGGTTTTCTGTGACTGTGATTCCGTTGGATTCATATCATTTCTAAGCGCTTTTTTTCGGAGACGCGATGATTCTTTTTTTCTTTTTTTTGGCCAATGTATGATTTCGCAGTACTAGTTAAACTTTGCTTTGCATCTGGTTAATAGACTTCTTTGTTTGTGATGGATTATTTGTAAATTCGACCCTTGATAGTATGGAAACACGGAGTGAGATACAGAGATTCAGTTTTTTTAGGTTGTTTCCTGTAAATTTAGATTTTTTTTTTGAGAAATGTCGGTTGGGTTTTTAGTTGTTGGAGATCCAGAGCTGGCTTTCTTGACAAAATGCCCGTCTTTTTCCCACAAATCTACAAGCAATTTGGGATATTAGGTATTGGAGCTGAAAAGCTAGGTTTTTTTTAATAAATGTCCATTTTTGGTCATAAATCTACCAGGGATTTCGCGAAAAGCATGGTATTTTTGCTTCGTATGGATTGATTAGTTTAACTGTTCAAAGCCATTATTGCATAGAATTTGGTTTAGGTTCTCTCTCTCTCTCTCTCTCTCTCTAAATTCCTGTTATTGTGAAACTGTCTTCAATGTGTTGATTTCTTGCTAATTAACGGAAAGATCTAATGTTTTCCCATGTGTATACGTTGGTACGACCTGTTAGAATCCAGTATAGCATCCCTCTACAGTTTTTGCTAACAGCAACAGCTCGAGTTTGAAGTTTTTTTTCCTAAGTTTTCACTATAAAGTTCTCTCTGCAGTCGAAAGTCCTTTATCTGAAGAGAATATACCTCCTAAGCTATCTGAAAATTTTAACTCTGTTCTCTTTGGATCTGCTTTTGTTTTATTGTTTTCATATTCTACTTCTTAGTTTTTGTAATTTAGCAAAAGGCAAAGTTCTTTGGGACCTACCATTTTTTTTGGTGTTACATTAGTTATAACTGAAGCATTCATGCAAAAAATAAGATTTGCATTTTTTTTTCAGAGTAATGTTCTGTAGAAGGCAAAGAAGATGGCCACTTTGGTCCCAGGTGTTCTCATCAAGCTTCTCCAGCACATGAATACAGATGTGAAAATTGCCGGCGAACATAGATCATCTCTCCTCCAGGTTGTTAGCATAGTTCCTGCACTTGCTGGTGGTGAGCTCTTCTCAAATCAGGGATTCTATCTTAAGGTTTCTGATTCCTCCCATGCTACTTATGTCTCCATTCCTGATGAGCACGATGACCTCATCTTGAGTGATAAGATACAGCTAGGCCAATTCATATATGTTGATAGACTCGAGGCAGCTATGCCTGTACCTGTCCTTCGAGGTGTGAGGCCAGTCCCCGGACGCCATCCTTGCGTGGGAAGCCCTGAGGATCTTGTGGCTACTCGCCCCCTCACTTTCCTTAATAGTTCTAAGGATACTGTGAGTCCATCACTGGGGAAAGAGAAGACCAATTCAGTGAAGGTAGATAGAACGACCAAAGTTGAAGTAATGGAAAAGAAAAAAGCATCTCTCAGCCAATCTAGTTCATCACTGTCAAATCTGTCTTTGAGTAATTCTGTGGGGAAGAAGCATAAAATTTATGAAAAGTCAAATTCAATGAGTTCAAGGTCGATTCCTTCGTCCCCTACAAGTTGCCATTCAGTACCATCATCTTTTGACAAGCTAACTAATGGAGTTAAACAACATTCAAAGGCTAAAGTGCCAGAAAAGCCATCTAGTACAAGAATGAACTTGTTAGAAAGAGCAGCATCTGTGTTAAGGGCAACTGCTGCTGGCAGGAAATCATTTGCTGGAAGTTCAGTAGTAAATCTGGTGCCAGGGATTGATCCAGGGCCCAAGTCTTTGAGAAAGAGTTGGGAGGGTAATGTAGAGACAAAGGGGAGGGATAGCTCGAATCCCAGGCCATTAAAGACAGAAAAGAAATCTGAAGCATGCAGCTCTACGGTCAGTCTCCTTCCTGTCTATGATTTTGCTAACTTTGAAGGTTATTAACAGTTACATTGACATAATGCGAATAGTACAATAGCTTGCTTTAGGTGTTAGGATTTGCTAAATTTTGGCAGCCAGCCTGCCCTTTGGCTCTGTTGATGCCTTATAGGCTTTTCCTTCATTTTGTTTTCTTATCCTTTTGTTCTTATGAACATTTGCTTTCTGGACAGCCATGCACATCTGGTTGAGAATGTATTTTCTGAATCTAATATGAAAAGTTAATATCTGAGTTGTATCAAATTTCTTGTTGAACAGGGCAAAGATTGCAGCAAGAACCTTAAATGCAGGAACTGTCATATGGTATGCTAGATGTAGTGATATGGAATGCGTGATAAATCTATAATAGGCCCATTTTTATAGTGGGGAAATTCATTCAATTTCTTTGTATTAGCTGTAGCTGTAAGTTTTAGGCTTTTCCTTTCCCATTTGGGTTGTAGGTGGACTATTACATTTTATGCCTGTTATCTGAGCTTTTAATTTTAATGTGATCTTCAGAAGGAGACTGGAACAGATAACTAAAATAAATATTAAAAATACCTTGAATGTTCATTGATTATGTCATCTCCATTTGGTTGGCAGTTTTCTCGAAGGCTATCAATGCCAGTTGAGAGGCAACTACCAAAAGAAGATAGCAGGGCTCAAACTCCATTAAAGAAGGGCAACCTGAATGAACCTTTGGAAGATGTGAACAAATCAGTGAAGACACGAATTTCTAATGTAAAGAAGACATCGGATGTTACAATAACTAATAATATTTCCCCTGGTGGCTTGGTTAAGGTTTCCTCCAGTAGCAAGAGATTGTCAGATGGAAGCATTTCTTGGGCATCTCTTCCACTGCCCCTAGTGAAACTTGGAAAGGTTTAACATGTACCATTATATATATGCTCTTTAATTTGATAAATATAATTTTTCCGAATTTTGCCATGCCTTTCTATTTCAACATTTTCTTTTCTTTAACAAATATTCTCTGTTTTAGGAAGTTATGAGATACAGGGATGCCGCACAACTTGCTGCTATTGAGGCACTACAAGAAGCTTCTGCAGCTGAGAGCTTAGTTCGATGCTTGAGGTAATATGCTTAAATGCGATCCAAAAGTGAAGTCTTACTTAAGCTAGTTAAGTTTACTTTTTTGTTTGAATAAAGAGTTATATTACACTTAGGTCCTTCAACTTTGGAAAGATCATTATTAAACTCCTGCACTAAAAATCCAACGGCAGGTGTCTTAAGTTCATGTAAATTCAGAGAATTTGAGACGGAAAAAGCTTAATTATATTGCACATAGCTATTCCTATTTATAGATCTATATAAGATGTCTTAATTAAAAAACAAATAATTGCAGAATCATGCATAATTACCTTAATATAATCCTTCCTAAATCAGCCACCCAAGTATAGATGGAGATCGGTCTGATCCAATTGAGCCTTCCACAGATCCCCATGCTAGCCATGTGATCATGGGCCAAGGGATGGTTGAGATTTAATAGTGTGATCTAGGCGAGCTTCCCACAGATCCCATGTCGTTCGTGGGATCAAGGGCCAAGAGATGGTTGAGATTTTAACACTTTCCCTCAAGTTGGGGAATACAATTTGTCATTCATAGCTTGATAATTAGTCTGAGAAAAATAGAGTTATCAAGTCCCTTTAGAGTCCTCAATTTTATCAAAACTTTGGGAAAAATTAACTTCCGACATTGCAGTGGCAAATGTTAGCAATGAAAGCTATATTAAGCATTAAGTAATGAAGACTACATTGGTTATTGATAGGATAACAACCACAAGGGAAGGCTGACAATGAAGGCACAACAATAGGAAAAAAATGTTTTTAGAGTTGCGAAAATTTTCAAGGACATCAGCAGAAAAATACGTCCCCATCGGCTCAGGACTTGGCACGCAAATCTCCTCCTGTTCGATCGAGCCAGTCTTCAGCCCAATGCAAATAAATCATCTGATACCACCTGAACACTTTTGTTCGATCAACCTCGTGCATGCACATACAAGGCCTCTGATCCCCCTTTGGTTTGATCGCAGGAAGGAGTGCAAGTCTTGTACTCTTGCTTGTCTCGGCCCTAAACCCTCACAAGAGGGAACTCTCAGCTCTTTCCATACGTAGACAAGAGGAGGCCTGCGCTCGACTTCTCTTATTTCTGCTTAGTCAACTCTGGACGTTGCATGTGAGAGGAGCCCTCCCACTTAATCTCTCCTTAGTCTTGGACACGTGAAGGAAGAAGCAGGACCAATATTCCTTAGAATTCTAGCAATGAAGGCCGGTGGAAGGACCAATATTCCTCAGAATTTTGGCAATGAAAGTCAGTGGTGGGAACCTATATTCCTCATAATTCTAGCAGTGAAGGCTGGTGGTGGGAACTTGTATTCCTCAGAATTTTGGCAATGACGGTAGATGGTGGGAGCCTGTACTCCTCAAAATTTCAACAATGATGACTGGTGGTGAAAACCTATATTCCTTAGAATTCCGACAATGAAGGTTGGTGGTGGGAATCTGGTTTTGATATCATGTTAAATTCAGAGAATTTGATAGGGAGAATGTTTAATTTTATTACACAAAACTATCTCTATTTATTGATATATACAAGATGTTTTAATAAAGAAACAAATAACTTCAGAATCATGTATAATTGCCTTAATGTAATCCTTTCTAAATCAGCCATCCAAATATAGAAGGAGATCGATGTGATCTTGGTGAGCCTTCCATGGGTCCCCATGCTAGCCGTGGGATCAAGGGTCAAGGGATGACTGAGATTTAACAGCATGATCCAGGTGAGCCTCCCATGGATCCCCATGGGATTAAGGTCCAAGGTATGGTTTGGATTTTAACAATTCATAAGAAGGTTTAGATAGCTTCTTCAGGAACTTCTTATCTGTGCTGTTAAAGACTAATGCAAGGACAAAATAATTCTATAGAAATATTTAATTTGGTTTCCATCTTTTCACTGTAGTTTTTTCGATAGAACCTCAATAAAGTTTTCCCTGACAGCACTCCAGTATTGTCAAATTATCCCAGTGCATGTGCTTTGTCACTGGACTTGTGGCATTCGGGCCAAGGAAGACCTGGGAAGGATTATGTAGGTGTTTCTCATTGAATAGCAAGAGAGGGTAGAGAATGGAAAAGATAAAGTAATGTAGTGAAGACGAATGGATGGCTTAATCACACAGTCTCCTCCATTACTATCTCTTTTGTCACACACCAATATGCCACAAATGTTTACTTATAGGAAAGTGTCACAAATATTTTAAAGGGGGGAGTTAGGTTAGGGGGAAGGCTTGAGCTTAGTAAATCATTTGGACTTATGGCTTGTTCTATTTTTTATAACCGTAAAACACCTTTGATTGTTAACTATTTTTATGAAACTTCTAAAAACTTATGGGTCATATTAGTGAATTTTTGGTCGGCAAATAATCTACTGAGTGCTTGCTAACTTAGAAGATCAAAATTAAAGCATTTGGAGAACGATAATTGGTTATTTATTATGCTTTACTGGTCTTGTTAATGGAAGATAACTATTATGAATTCTTTGATATATTTAATGAACCTATCAATGATTTTTTAGGAGAATAACAAGTAACACACATGCTTTATGCGTGTGGGTAAAAAGTATAGTTAAATTGACACATAAATAACTTAAAAAAATATTTATTTAAGATTTCAAAGCTATATATTTGGTATGCATGTCAATAGAATTAAATAGGCCCATCATGTAACGATGCACATGTCTTTTCTATTGGCATAATAATGCGTAAATAGTCAAATAGCAGATGCTATGATCATTATTGATGCGGTATGGCGCATAACACATTTTACTCATAGCTCTTGCTTTATATATATTTTTTAAAATTAAATAAAAGCTATCATATTCTGTTTTTCTATTTGAATGATTTTTTTTTAAACTTAGTTTTTTGTTTAAAACCCCTTTAAACTCCTTTTCTTGCTTGATTCCTCGTATTACCTTCTCCTAAGTCAATCTCTCTAGCAAACTCTCATGTGAAAAGTGTAAATGGCGTTATGAAAGCCACACGATCTCAATGGCTCAGCTCTCTCTTCCAAATCTTTATATCCTCTATGAGGCAAGCACAACCCTATCCTAAGCTGAAGATAGGAGCTTCTCTTTGTCTTCAATTTTCTCCATGTAGAAAGCAACTTTATCTCAAACTAAACACATGAGCTTCTGTTTGTTTTTGTTATTGACTAAATGTCAAAACAACCCAATAAGAAGTAAGCATAAGAATTTATCTTCATCTTTGATTATTTTTTCAAGTAGAGCACAACCCCTTCCCACTCCTATAGGATCTCTTTGAGTCCGACCATGCATTTTCTTATTTCAATTAGTTTAGTTTATTTATGAGACTTGCAATATATATATATATATATAGTCATGCAACAACAAAAATAACATCAAACCTTTATCCCATTACGTGGGATCAACTACATGAATCAATTTTCTCCATCGTGTCCTATTAAGAGTTAAATTTTCATTTAAATGTAATAAACAAATGTCATTTCTAATGCTTTCTTATAAAGTCTTTTTTAGGTCTATCTCTACCCTTCTTAACATAGACCCGATCTAATACATCTACTCTCCTAACTAGGTCATCGAAAGACGACTTTTTATGTGACCAAACCATCTAAGGTCACTCTCTTTAATCTTACTGCCACTGGAGCTACTCCAACCTTTTCACGTATATACTTATTTCACATTCTATCCTTAAGTGTAAAGTTACTCATCCACCTAAGCATCTTCATCTTTGCAACCCTTAACTTAATTTTATGCTTCTCTTTAATGGCCAACATTCAATGTCATAAAACATTGCAGGTCTTACCACCATCTTATTAAGTCTTCTCTTCAGTTTGAGAGACACTTTTCTATCACACAAACAACTCGATGCATTCCTCCCCAACCATCCAACTTGAATTATACTAATAATATCTCCATCTATTTCACCATTGTTTTGAACAATAGACCAGAGATGTCTAAAACATGCACTTTTTTTAACGACTTTATCACCCAAAGTAATAATCCCACCACTAGATTTATTAATACTAAAATTTCACTCTATGTATTCAATTTTAGATCTATTCAAATGAAAATTGTTAGAGTTTAAATTTGACTGATGCATTTGGAAGTAAAAACAAGGTAGTAAGTATAAAATTGTATGAATTTGAAGATAGGAGCTAATTTTGAATAATACTTCAACAATAATGAAAGATACAATCGATCTATTATTCGAGATGTAGATCAACTCTCCCACAAACCCTAGACATCGTTAGGAACAACTATTAAGAAAAGTACAACAAGCATAAATCACATTCTCCCAAAATAAAATAACCTAATTACCCTTACCATGGTTTAAAATTGCACAATATGAGGCTCGTCTTGAGGCCCGCCTTTGCGCAATTCCAGTAAAAAACGCCTCGATGCTTACGCCTCGAGTTTTTGTTATGAGGCTTGCACCTCAACTTGGTTGAGGCCTAGCTTAAGGCCCGCCTCGCCTCACTGGCATGAGGCATAATGACTTATGAGTTCTTATGTGATATGTCATTGCTATTTATTTTTAGAATTTGGAATTATATGTTAATGAAAAGAATACTGGGATCTGGGAATGATATAATTTTGAGTTGAACTATATTTCATGTTGTCTTATTATTGAGATATTTTGATTTCACTTCATATCTTATGCTTTTTTATGTTTTATATTATGCACTCATTAGTATATAAAAAATTTATCATTTTATGTTTACGCAATTTTTGATTTTGAGGCTTATGCATCAAAACGCCTTGAGGCTTACGCATCAAAACGCCTTGAAGCTTACGCCTCGCCTCACGAATGAAAAACACCTCAATACCCGAATATGCAATTTTAAACATTGACCCTTACATAAACCATCATATTTTTCTCCCATATCTCGAGGTGATGAGGAAGTTCATGGTATGCCAATCCACTAAATGTGAAAAAAGGGATATTTCCCTCTCAAATCTAAATTCAAATTAGTCATTTTTCCCTTAATAAAATATTCCTAATTTCCTCCCAAATCTGAATTCAAATTATCATTTTCTTAAATAAACCTTTTCTAATTTCCTTCCCAATCTAAATTCAAATTGACCATCTTTTCCTTAATAAACTTTCCTAAATATTTATCCCTTGATTTCGCCTCCTTACATAGTGCATATTAACTTCTTTGGGCCCCACAAGGTGGCCCCCCTAGTGTATAAATACTTCCCCCACAAAAAAAGTATATTTTCCTATGGGTGGAAGGATAATAATTGTCTCCTGATTAGCTTGTAAGGTTCCTATGTGGCTTCGTGTTTTGGCAAATCCTTCCACTTGATAAGTACCTTATAAACAATAAACCCATTATGTTGAGAACGAATTGTCAACTTTTATTACAACAACAACATCAAGCCTTTGTACCACTACGTGGGGTTGGCAAATTACATGAATCCTTTTTCGCCATTGTCCTGTTCAAAATCAAATTCTCATTTAAATCTAATAAAGAAAGATCATTTCTATTATTTTCTAACCAAGTCTTTTTAGGTCTACCTCTATCATTCTTAACATAAGTCAAATCTAATACCTCAACTTTCCTAATCAGTTCATCAGAAGGCCTTCGTTTAATATGACCAAATCCTTCCACTTGACCACCATAATATCGTAAGTAGATATAGGATAATTTTTATGAAGGGGAAAAAATGTACGATGCACTTGTGTATAATAGACTTGGCTGGGATATTATCTCGATGGAAGTTGTAAAAGAGCTCTCTAGTATCTCTGATTGCATAAAAGTCATGAATTATCTAGGTAGTTCAACAATTATTGGAACTTCAAGATTTAGATGATCATATGAATAATGCTCCATTCTTAGTCAGTTTTAGTAGAATCATGAAAGCCTTTCCTTGACATATAATCATGCCCTGGGGGTAAACTTATGCCATTTGCTACATTTGACCCTTGAGTATAGTTGAGATCATCAATATTCAGCCTTAGAGCTCCTAAATTTTAAGTTAACTGTGGTGTGCCATATTGAGAATTCCTGAGAATGGGTAAAACATACGAACTAAATTCTCGAGAACCGGGATTAATAGGTGTAGCTCTTGCTACAAGATATTCAACTTACTCTCATTAGGACTAGGATGCAGTGACCCTATGATTACCACCCAAGGATCCCTATCGCTCTAATAGCTTCAACCTCCTCTAGTGTAGCGATTGTTGTGATCCATCCATATTTCTCTTGTGTATCGAGGGTGGGAATACCACCTTACATCAATTTGCCTCCCATGATTTGATCCCCATGGCTCGACTTTCCATCTTATTCTTCGTTTTTCCACTCCCTTCGTCCAAACCGCTTCCCATAGTGGTCGGTCACCCAACCACCTTCATCATAAAACTCCCTTCCTACTGTCCCCCATCCGAAAACCCTATTATGCCTCTTATCGGAGCTCTAGGAGTTGATTCTTGCTGAAAGGAGCTCTCTTCTTTGAACTCTTATCGTTCGATCACTTTCCCTTTAGATTTAGCCAAAGTAATCCCGGTCAAATCGTGGTGGGGTTTAGCAATCGGAACAGCTGGTGGAGTTTTGGATTTCATCTCTTCAACATCTCCTCCAATCCTCTAAATTGTCTCTCCATCCTATTTTTTATGATTGAAAACCTTTCTTCGATGGTTGAGAATATCTCCTCCACCATGGATTTTATTTTCTCCATTTTACCTTTCAAAGCATCTACCTTCTTTGCTGTCATCTCTAAACAAACCTCGCTCTGATACCAATTTGATATGTATTAGAAGTAAAGACAATGGAAGAAACAATTAGAAACTGTAGTAATACAAAAGGGGTTTATTTTTTATTATCTTTTTAATAAGAAAGAAATATACAAGTGATCTAATATTCGAGAGGTAGATCGACTCTCCCATTAAACTTAGATGCCACTAGGAAACTCACAAAACATAAACTACAACAAACACAAATCACATAATGAAAATAAAACAACCTAATTATCCTTATATATAAACTATCATATTTTCCTCCAAAATCTGAATTCAAATCAACCCTCTTTCACCTAAGAAAACATTCCTAATTCCCTCCCAAATCTGAATTTAAATCAGCCATCTTTCTCTAAATAAAACCTTCATAATTCTCACACAATTATGAATTCAAATCAACCCCATTTTCTTAAATAAATTTTTTCTAATTTCATCTCCAATTTAAATTCAATTAGCCATCTTTCTCTAAATAAACTTTTCCAATTATTTCTCCCATGAATATTAATTTCCCATGGGTGTCACAAGGTGGGCTTCTTTGGCATTTTCAAGTTTTCTTTTTACTCCCTCTTTAGTCTTATCAACAAAATAATATTATTAGCAAAATGTATATACTTGGGTAAATCCTCTTGTAAATGTCTAGTAAAAACATTCATGAGTAAAGAAAAAATATACAAGCTTAAAATTGATCATTCTTGTATTCCAATTGAAATAGGAAAATATTTTGTCAAACCACAGAGTGTTGATGATGTGATACATGCAAGGAGTTTACGAGAGATTAACAAGAGAATCTATTAAAAGTGAACCGATATAAAATTATGCGTCAAATCAAAATAAGATTTTATAAATTCGTAGTCTTCCACTTGCTTAGGCAAAGAAGCACATGAAGATTAACCAAAACGCTCTTAATCAAATACAAAGGCACATTACGAAATTTAACGAGATGTTCACCTTGAAGGTTTGCACTCTCTATGGTTCTAGGGCTTAGCGGATGAAGATCTTTCACACTAGACTTGAAATAACCACTATGAAGAAAGAGCCAAGGAGCTTGATTATTGGGAAAGTAGCCAGAGGTGAAGGAGGCAAGGATCGTCTGAGGAGGAGCCAAGGTGTTCTTGGTCGTTGAAGCTCGATCATCTCGGCAAGGCAGTAAACGATGCGGTTGACGTAGCGTTCCACCGAGCCATCGTACTCCCAATCTAGTTTGTAGAAAGGAGATCGGAAGATATCTATCTCCCCTTGAGCGTTGTAAGCAAGGCCGTGGTCGATCTCATGATCGGCCATACATACTTGCCTTCAGAGGGAGGGGAGGAGGGGAATTTAAGTGGTATGAGAGAGGGAGGGGTGGCGGTTTGGGGAGAGGGGTTTGGCCATGGGTGACAAGGGGAAAAAGGTGATGGGTGGAGAGGAGTGAAGGGTCGGCTAGAACTAGGATTATGGTGAGGTTATTTTTGGTTTAGTGGAGGGAAAGCTTTAATTCGAAAATCTTGAATTTTATTTTAGATTTTCCTAAAGGGGAATGAAAGTAATTTGAATTCAAATTAATCTCAAAATTAGGGCTGATGGGGGTGACAATTTTAGGAGAGATTTAAGGAGTATTAATTTTGGCCGGCCGTTGGGCCTTGACTGACTGGAGGCTGGCAGCTTGGGAGCCAGGGTGGGGGTAGCGGTAGGGGTTTAAGGAGGAGGTTAGTTTTTTGATAAAAAAAAAAAAGAAAACAGAGGTGGTGGAAGGGAGAGGCCGATGGGTGCTATGGGGAATTGAGGGAGTGTGGTGTAGGGTAAAAGAAGAAGAAGAAGAACCACGAACCAATGAATCCACCAAGGTTGACAGGTATTGTTTTCACCCACCTAGGGTTTCTCCTCTTATGAACTCACTTAGAGATCAAGCAAATAAAACTAAAATCTCATTTCAATCTTCATCATCTGATACAGTAAAGGAGGCCACAATATATAGGCCTAAGGAAATAAAAATACAATGACGCAAATGCCCCTGGGGCTACAACTCAAGACGACTCAAAAGAAAGGGTACAACCGTAAATAGCAATTAATACATAAAACATCAAAATAAAAATTAAGCATCAAAATAAAGGTCGTGGATCATAGCCATCGATCTACGCCTGATATACTCGTAAAAAATGTCTATCGATGCCCTCATCAGTTGAACTCAAGAAACAATTTTTGTATGCATATCCTTAATGACTTGAATATAAACGCTATTAACTCTTTTTCCTTTTTAGAACTCTCAAGAGCACTTCTTTTGAAACTTTATTATATGATTTTGCTAAATTAATAAATTTCATATGTAGATCCTCCTTATACTCTCTATACTTTTCCATCAAACCTCTTAACAAATATATAGCTTCTATATTAGAGCTACCTAGTATGAATTCAAATTGACTTTGTGAAATCTTAGTATCATATCGTAATCTATGCTCAATCACTCTCTCCCATAATTTTCATGTATTACACATTGACTTAATTCCTTGATTCACACACTCTTGTGCATCACCTTTATTCTTAAAAATAAAATTAACACACTCATTCTTTACTGATCTGATATCTTTTTGACCTGACATCTTTTTAATCTTCAAAATAATATTAAAAAAATTACTAAGCCAAAATTTGTTTTTCTATCTTTTAAGATATTTTCACAACTTTATTGAAATATTATTAGGTTTAACTAATTTTTCATAGTCCAGTTTCTTTAAAATCTCTATAACTTCAATTTTACTAATACAACTATAAAATAAATTTTCTATTTTTTTAGCATGTTAAGGCTGCTAAGTTCGCTAAAGTCAATCTTATTCTCATAATCTTCATTGAAAAAATTATCTAAATGTCTCATGTACCTATTGTTTAATTTTCTCTTCTAATAAAAATATTTTTTGATCTTAATCTTTAATGCACTTCACTTAAACCAAATCCTTACTTCTCTTATCTCTTTGTTTGGCTAATTTAACTTACACTTTTCACCCTCCTTGATATCTGATCTATTATAAAAATATTAAAACCTAAATTCTTTCTATTGCATGTTGCTTTTACATTTAAACTAATATTTATAGCAAAACTTCTAATTTTTTATCTTTTCTTGTACTTTTTTATTTCACCAATTATCTTTTTGCTTTAGTCATGGATGTTCTCACTAGACATTTGCAAGAGGATGTACCTTGGTGTATGCTTTTGATGATATTCTTCTTGTTGATTAAGACTAGAGAGAGAGAGTTGAATGTAAACTTGAATTATGGAGGTCAACTTGAGTCTAAAGGTGTTTTCGCTTAGTAGATCTAAAATGAAATATATGGAGTGTAATTTTAGTAGTAATAGACCTAGTGAGGGGATTGTGACTTTGGGCGATCAATTCATTAATAAGAGTACACGTTTTAGATATCTTGGATCTATGTTCAGAGTGATGGTGAATAGATGGGGATATTATCAGCAGATTCAAGTTGGATAGTTGAAGTGGAGGAATGCATCGGGCTTGTTACTGTGATAGAAATGTACCCCTCAAACTTAAGGATAAGTTCTACAAGATGGTAGTGAGGCCTGCAATGCTTTATGGTGCAATGTTGGCCATTAAAGAGACATATATCTAAGTTAAGTGTAGCAGAGATGAGGATGCTCAGGTGGATGAGTGCTTTACCCTTAGAGATAGATACGAAATAGCATATACGTGAAAAGGTTGGATGTAGCTCCAGTAGAAGATAAGATTAGAAAGAGTCGCCTTAGATGGTTTGGTCACATAAAACGGTGGCCTTTCGATGACCCGGTTAGGAGAGTAGAGGTATTAGATTTGACTTATGTTAAGAAAGGTAGGGGTAGACCTAAAAAGACTTGGTTAGAAAATATTAGGAATGACCTTTCTTTATTAGATTTAAACTAGAATTTGACTTTTATAGGACAAAATGGAGAAAAAGGATTCATGTAGCCGACCCCACGTAGTGGGATAAAGGCTTGATGTTGTTGTTGTTGTCAAGCATATGCTTTGTAACATTCTTAATATTATTAGCTACTTTTTTCATATAACATTAGTTTCATTATGCACAATCAAAATCTTGAGAACTTAAATCTTATTATAAAAAAATATTTTTTTAGTATCTATTAAATACCCTTATCTAATTCTAGGAAAATATTTTATTTTATTTTTTATATTTAGCCACTTCATCTTAAAGTACAAAAATAATAATCAATGTTGGGTACATAAACTTTCACTTGAAATAACTTACAATCTTTAAACGATCTATATTTCTTATAAAAAAATAATCAATCTGTGTTTTACTATATCTATTCTTTTAAGTGATAAAATGTCCATCTCTTTTCTTAAATAGGGTACTAACAATTACAAAATCTTAAGTTAGAGCAAATCTAAAATGGTCCTACCACCTTTATTAATCGCTCCAAACTCATAATCACCATGAATATTTTTAAAATCTACTAAAATGTCTATTTAAATCTTTTAAAAAGTTATTTATTCAAGAGATATCTAATTTATTAATTCTTCTAAGTCATTCCAGAATTAAAATTTTTAACGCATATCCAAATCTCTACTTAAGTATAAGCATTTATAATATTAGTAATCTTAGTATAACCTTGCCTCGGAGCTATACTCAGGCCTTATGTCATTGTTACTGATGACTCCAACAACTCTAACAATATAGTTCACAAATACCTTTTTTTCGCTTCTCTCTATTTTTCGACCAACTAGACAGGCATCCTTAAGAGGAATCTGAATGTTATTCTCTGCCTACTGACTACATGACGGACTTCTCACCTTTCCAAATGTTGATTCTAGAAAGGTCTTTGCTTGCAAAATTTATGGAGATGACACTCAACTTATTCAAGCGGTCAAAGCAACCCAATTGAGCATCTAAACAATTTTGATGATGCCTTGGCTTTAATTTTGACTTTTGACCACTAAGAAATTATCATGTTGTACACTCGGATGCAACACTAATATGTTTCATTCACTTTCCACCTGATAACTTGTCTTTTATGTGCTACATTGGCATTTCGTCACTATTTTTTTTATTTCCTAGTTGACAGCCCCTAAGGCCCAGAGGACCTTGACTTCTATGAGCTCTAATCAGTCATTTCCTATGTTTGACTGTGAGAGCGTTGCAATTTTTTTAAACATTCAAGAGGAGTATTTTTGCTTGCTAACATCATCCTGTCACCCTCATAAAGAAATTCTAGTCACTCAAAGATGTGTTTACTGTAAGTTGTCATGAGATGGACTGTTGAGGCTTAAAGCACTTTTGGAGAAATTGTTGGAGGAATGCCATTTAAGAATTTCTTGGCATGGCTAGTATCTCATCTGTCTAAAGCCAATAATATTGAATAAAGGCTGATCGTCAAATCCGCCCATAGAATGATAGAATCACAATATTATTCACATCATTGAGTGGTTGATACGATTATCTAATGCACCATTTTCAAAGCTATTATGTACATTTCACTCATTCTCTTGCATCTTTTAATATCTCTTTTATGATGACGGCCTCCCCCTCACCCATAATATATATGATGTTTCCATCATCATCATCTGAGCTATTATGAACAACTATGTAGTGATTCTCATCTTAATTGATACGAGTAGCTCAATGAATGTCATCTTCTCATACTAAGCTTTCTAGATGGCTAGATATTTGGAACCTCTTGGTGCCATAGGTGGTCTCGTTAGGTTTGTTGATGAGCTCAAACTGCTGGGGATGATAAGTACTTTGTTTCTTGAAGGGCATTCTTTTTGCTATGTCGGCCGTCAATGTGGTAGAATTCATATTCGGTTACCCATTGCTCAACAACTGGTATTTATGTTCCACTTGTGCTACATAACAATAGTTTAGGAAGACTTGGTGACCTATAGGTGATTCTACCTTAGCATGGTGAAAGAACAATTGGATCGGGTGATTAACATAGTAGAGGTATAGGAGAATAACACTCAATTGGATGAGGAGGCTATAGAAATTCTGGGCAACCCCAAGGTTCTCCTTCCTTTTATTGGATTTTTCTATAAAGAGTAACCTGTGGAAATGGTTTAATGGGTCTTCAACAACAAGAGACAGACTTGTCCCTTATCTCATGTGGTAAAATTCAAGTTGAATTCTTTGAGGAGGTTAGAATTGGCCGCCTCTTGTTAGAGATGATGAATAATTGTCAAGTCATTTCTTCACTGAATACCATTGCCCCACAGTCTTCAACATATTACGATGGTGTGGGGTAGGGTACCATAAGCCTTCCAACTACTAAAGGTTTAAGAAATGAAATACTTTCACCGTGAAAAATGGCATTATGAGCCTTGAAGAGGTCAATAATCCCCTACAGGATGATGGAGTTGGGAGTAAGCTACACCAGGATTTCATCCTTTACAAACTTTTTGATCTACAACAAGAATAGAAGCGACATCCTTTAAGTGAACTGCTCTAGGTAGAAGCACAATCCTTAGTTGATTATGGTATTATTTTCTTTTGGTTAAATGTATTAGCTAAGTCATCATCTTGGTTGGAAGAAAATGTTTTGCCATTAATATGTCCAATAGGGATGTCAATTCGGATCAACGGGTCGGGGTTCAAGTCCAATATGAACTGACTCGGGCTTAAACGGGATCACCCAAACCGGACCCATTTAACTATACAGGTCCACTTGCTCAACCCGAACCCAACCCGGGTCATGACACGACCCGCCAAACGACCCAATGAAATCCTTCTATACACAAGACAATTGCAAGAATGAATTTAATATACTAAACAAGTATTAGTATTAGTACAGAAACATCACAATAAACCCAAATCTCAATAGCAACACTACACCACACTATAACTATGTAATAGAGCAGCTCACTATAAACATAAAAACATAGCCATCACGAGTTCACGACAACAAATGTGCAAAACATAACAGAAAAACATAACAACAGACATTAATCTTCAGAGTCTAGACCAACATAACAAGTTCACAAGTCAAAACTACAAAACATAACAGAAAATAACCAAACCCTAATCTCCAGACCAACATAACAAGGTCACAACAACAAACCCTAATCTCTAGACTAACATGTTACATTTCAACAACATATTAAACAACAAGACAACAAATCTGGAAACTCCCTAATAACAGATTAACTAATGTTTGAAACATCTAAAATAGTAAAATCATAAAATCCTTATCTCCAAAAGCATTTCAACTTCACTTTCAAATCCCAAAATCCAAATGGGCAAAGTATGGCAAACTGAAAGAATAGATCTTCAATCAAAAACCTGTTTTCGAAATCTTAAAGAAAAATTTTTCACACCTTCAATGGAAATCTGAAACATCCGAAATATCGAAGTTATTCATGAGATTACAGACCGTAGGGGAAGTCAGATTGTCGGAGGAATCACGAGATGACGAGAAGTTGAGAACTTTAGATGGCCCAACGAGCTGCGAGAACTCCAATCACTCCACACTCCATCCTCCGCTCTCTACTCGTGCTAAAAGGGTGGGCCACGGGCGCGGGGGGTGGGGGGGGATGAAAATTTTCAACAATGTTAAATCACCTTAAATGGACCACTTTTCAACAATCACCTTTGTTAGTGACACCAAATCACGTCATAGCCATGAGAGGTAATTTAAATTTTTGTTAAGAACCGTGATGCGATATTACCAATAAAAAATTTTAAGCACTTTTTGGTTATGGTATAACTCCTAAGATTAATCTTATGGTATTTGGGTGGAATCTCGTAGTTTTGTGATCGATCATATGGAATAAACTAATTTAAGAATTTGTTTCCACCTTTAATTTTGCTTGGAATTAGGGTAAACCGAAGTATTTTACATTTGCTCACATGGTTTTGCTTGGTTGGAGGACTTTTATTTTAGGTGTAAGCTTAGTTTTTATGGTTAACCTTCATCTTTTGGTCCATTTGGATCAAGCAAATCTCTATCAAATTGAGCGTGTTTCTACTTGCATTATCCAACACTTAGGGTTAGATAAAAGTTATTTTCTTTGAAATAATGAGTTTACATTTTTACCTTAAGTTCTCTACTACAACAATAACAATAACATCATGCCTTTATCCTACTACATGGGGTTTGCTACATGAATTTTTTTTTCTCTATTGTGTTTCTGGTAAGAGTCAAATTCTCATTTAAATCAAATAAATAAAGGTCATTTTAAATATTTTTAGCTTAAGTTATCTATTGAGTTTATAGTTTTATGCCAATTCATCCTTCAAAATTTATTGGGCTAGCTTCTTAGCCTTTGGGCTGATTGGACAAGTGCTCATAACTTGACATCTCACACAAGAAAAATTGATTGAAATTTCCTCCTCACAACCGTATTCTTCCCTCGACGAAAATGTACATTTGCGATAGGCATAATTTTTGGCATCTCAAGTCAAACCTCTTGGATCCGAGTGAGAAGCATTGGTGCGACTGTCTTATTTTAAAAGGTTTGGTATTGAAAATGGTCTCTTCTCACCATTGCAATAATATTCAGCTCCACCCTCTCAATGGTAGCTTAGGAGAGAATGCTAGGAAGCTCAAGAGTGCGGGTGGCTAGTGTCTGTACTCAATATGTTACCACTGTGACAAGAATTAGTTTGTGGCCAATCACAACAGTTTCCTAGTTCTTAGTCTCTATATCCATCAAATCTTTAAGCTTAGCCTTGTAAACTATCTCACAATTATCCCTATGATTGATTGCCTTGATAATTTCTCCATTAGTGATTGAGAATTGTGAGAGCTTACCATCTATTTGAATAAAATGATTATCAATAGATCATAAGCGATCTGTGGGGGCTAGCCTATCGATTATATGTATAATTGCATTTTGATCGTGAAAATATTGGCCATAATTTTGTTGGAGGGACTCTTAATAGTTTGTCTCTTGGTCATGCCATCGCTTTCAAGTCATTGATTTCTTGTTATTCGTTGACTAGTCACTGCAATTGTTTAACAGTTGCGATAATAATCTCCAATCGTCTTGCTTGGTTTGATCTGAGTTTTTCTTGAGGGGATGGCTAACCTTGTAGGTTCGCATGCCAATTTTCTTTTACTACCGAAGAGAACAATACATTTCTTATTGTTTGTCTGCTAGTTGTTGCAGTTTTTCAACAGTTGCAACATTAACCTTCAATTTTCCTGCTTGGTTTGATCAAAGTTTCTTTTAAGAAAATGATTTTTCTCCCACTACGTAGTAGGCTAGTACTTGCTATCGAATAGAATGAGCACATGATGTAGACAACCTTGAAGTTATTGTTGAGGAAGCAACATTCATTTTATGCTCTCCTAGGGTGCATCCTATTTGACCCCTAGACTTCGTGGTGTTGCTCATCATTTCCAAATATGGGAGGGTGATTCTTTCACTTACACGCACTTACTCTCAAGAGGCTTGTGACTTGGAAACTCTTGGAGATTCTGTTGGAACATTATGCATGAATCAAAAGGACTATCATCAATAGAAGTCTCATCCCTTACCAACTCCAATGTTGTTGTCATTGTTGGCTTTTTGTTTGCACTACTTTTGAGAAGGAAGACATGGTGGTCTCCATTATTTTTGCAACCACAACCACCTTTCCTTTGCAACTTCTATAGCAATCAATGTCGTCGATAACCTTACCAACTCCGCTGTTGTTGATGCAACATTCGCGATTTCAACCACCCCTATCTCCTTCTCTTCATCCGCTGCCATTTTTTCCTCAATCTTCTATCTCTTCCTCACAAGCATCACTTTAAAGTTGTTGAATCCAAAAGCCTTTGCCATTTCTCTACGAGCGCCAAAGGAATTTAATAAATGTAAATAGGAGAAGAAAAATAAGATGGGCATTGAAAGGTGTGTTCGAAGCCATTAAAAATGCCTATTTATTAGTTTTTGAAGCAAGGGGAAATGTAAACAACTCATTCCATGCACTTCATCATAGGTGTCCATGTTTCTAGAAATTTGAATTCTAGTTTTGTCTACTTCACATTTGGATCTGGCTAAATTTATGATGCGTCTCGGGAAGGGCTAGTCCAACCCCAATGCGTAGATCAACATTGCCCTTAAGAATGTTGACCAATTCTAGGCTCACTAGCCAGTTAACATCCTTGATAGCTCAAGAATTTTTGCCTTCTTCATCATTTCATGTTGATAGTATCATCTAGGAACTACTAACAGGATCAAACTTAACATGCTTGTTCAAAATATGCCTCTTCCTTGACTGAATTTGTTTCTTGAGATCTAGAAGATTCCACCTTTTTGTTATAATGTATTTGCCATTGTCATTCCCCGATTAAGTCATCAAGAAGTGCCATGTATCCATTTTTTGTATGGAGTAATGGCCACACCAGGAATATTCTCCTTAGCATCAATCTCATTGAAAGGTGTGTTCGAAGCCATTAAAAATGCCTATTTATTAGTTTTTGAAGCAAGGGGAAATGTAAACAACTCATTCCATGCACTTCATCATAGGTGTCTATGTTTCTAGAAATTTGAATTCTAGTTTTGTCTACTTCACATTTGGATCTGGCTAAATTTATAATGCTTCTCCGGAAGGGCTAGTCCAACCCCAATGCGTAGATCAACATTGCCCTTAAGAATGTTGACCAATTCTAGGCTCACTAGCCAGTTAACATCCTTGATAGCTCAAGAATTTTTTCCTTCTTCATCATTTCATGTTGATAGTATCATCTAGGAACTACTAACAGGATCAAACTTAACATGCTTGTTCAAAATATGCCTCTTCCTTGACTGAATTTGTTTCTTGAGATCTAGAAGATTCCACCTTTTTGTTATAATGTATTTGCCATTGTCATTCCCCGATTAAGTCATCAATAAGTGCCATGTATCCATTTTTTGTATGGAGTAATGGCCACACCAGGAATATTCTCCTTAGCATCAATCTCTTTGACATAAATTTTCACTGCTTTGTCAATCATCCGATCATTAGATGTCTGACATGTAGGGTATATCAGTTTCCAAGCCCATCATGTGAACTACAAACTCTATTGCTGCCAGATTCGATTGCTCGTGGCTCACATCTCATTTTTCTCCTCAAAATCACCTCAGGCTGGAAAGATGCCTTTAAATACGTTCTCTTTAGACTTTTCAACCTTAAAGATGAAATCAAGCTCTATTGCTTTGCTAGATAGCAATCCAAGAGTGAGAATTTGTAGAAGAAGAGATTGTAATCTTTTATATTTAGAATTGTGAAATCTTCCCCTTCTGCTATGGTGGATTTAGGTCTTAATGTTCAACTACTTTACTTTCTATATTGTGTCCTTCCACTCTCTTCTTCTTGTCTTTCTCTTGACAACCAAACTCTCCTCACCATCAGGAGGTAGATCAGTTCAAACACCTCCTTTGCTCTTTCCTTAGTGAAGTAAGCCTCATTGCTAAATCACTAAAAACCTTCTATGTTGTCTTCTTTGCTACATAACTATGACACATCTTTATAAATAAATGTTAATTAGTCTTCGTAGTGTGATTTATTTGTAGTGCAAAAAATAGGCTGCACATTTGACAAAGGACTCAATAGAAATTATAAAAAAATGAATATTCATAAAGCTAATCCCAAAATTTTTAGAAATAGTCCCTTTTGTGATCTATTTAGGATGAGGGTAATGACTATCAAAATAGACCAGCTGTTAGAATATACAATATATTGGTCCAATAGTTATAGTCAAGTACATTTTATGGTGAAATGCTCTCAAATTTTATTTTTTGAGGTTTTGCCTTCGTTAGGTCTCATCATTCTCAATGCCATAAAGCGTTACATAAGAATAAAATTTTATTGATTTAACTAAGCATTGTTAATAAAAAAACTTAAACTAGAGGATCGAGAAATGAATAGAAATTAAGAATTGGGAAAGAGAAGGTGAAGCATTTTTTTTTCTTGTTATGGCCCACGTTTTTACTACTAGCTTTATCTACCGCATGCCTTTCCCACAATTCCTTACGTGCGCTACATTTTCAAAGTATCAAATCATTTAAATTTCGAAAAAATGCTAAAAAAGTAAAAAATTTGATTGAACGGAGGAAACAGCTCATGACTTCTATGGTTTAAACCCTTTCTATCCTATGTATCAATTAATATAAAGCATGTATTAGTGCTCCCCCAGAGACAATGGAGAAAAATGATTCACGTAGCCAACCCCACATAGTGGGATAAAAGACTTGATGTTGTTGTTGTATGTATTAGTGCTCCCCCGTAAACTTAGTTACCTTGCTTCTTATTCAGAGACAGCCTAACATACATATAATTACCCTAATATTTTATAAATAATAAGTAGCAACGCATTCATCTTTCTCATCATATACATTTTGCATGGTAATTGTATTTACTATAATACGGTTTATATCCATATTTGCTGTGCAAGAATCTTCCCTATACTACTGGAAATATAAACATATGCTCTTCATCATCTTACCAAGCATGAGATATATTCACCATTTGAGGTGTAATTTCAAGCACTCTCCACTTGTAGTATAATTTTAGTTTTCATTTCAGGGAGACTATAGTGTAGTTTTAGTTAGAATTTGGCGTCATATCATATTGTTTTATTGATAGAGTGGATGGTGGGATCACATATTCTATGCTTCAATTTGGGAAGTATTGAAGAATAAATAAACACAAAAAACTTCTTCTTTAGGCGACTCTCTACTTAGCAGCCTTATATTTAGGCTTAAAAGTGGACAGCAGTATTCTTTGCTAAGTCCAGCTTTGCTGTAGTCAAATCTAGCCTGTGGGTAATATCAATGCTTTACATTTTGTTCTTAGTTTTAACTAAATCATCCCATGCAAAAATGGTAAATAGATAATCTCTTCACAAAAATTGCGCTACATGGAAGAATTTTTCTTAGTCAATGATTTTTATTCCTGATAGATTAAATTTCAGAGAAGTCCAACTATCATTTGCAGCTCGTTTAGTTTTAAAATATCACATTTCTCCAATTTAATTTCTCGAATGTATAAAAATTATATTCTAAATAACCCCTAATAACTAGAACTACAATAATGTGCATGTAATTTTATCAATTTAGCTGAGCATTTCATGAGTTTGTTTCTGAAATTCCAGTTGTTGTAAGATGGTTGTGAGAGTTCTAGGTTTGATATTTAGATTTACGCATCTTTTTTACATATTAGAGAGCAGTTTTTCCAGGAATACTGATGTGGATTGGGTGATTGCTGTGAAATGTGTGCATGTTTATCAATAGCAAGATATTTCATCTATAGCAACCATCAGGTTATAGAAACTTGGTTTAAAGAATATGGAATTTGTTAGATTTCATCATTTGGCTTCATGAAATTTGTAATCAACTTGAAATTAAGACTTTTTAGGCTCAATATTGCGAGTAAAGTCATCACTTTATGAAATTAAAATTTATTTTTTATCACACGGAGCTAATGTGCCCTGCCCTTATAAACCAGGGCAACTAGTTTGAAAACAGTTGAATACAACAATAGCAACAACAACAACCATAAGTCTTTATCGGATCACATGGGGTCGGCTTTATGAATCTTTTCTCTCCATTTGTCCTATTAATAGTCAAATTCTCGTTTAAATAGAATATAGAAAAATATCATTTGTAATATTTTCCAATCAAGTCTTTTAGATCCACCTTCACTTTTCTTAACATAGACTACATATTATATGTCTACTCTCTTAATAAGGTCATTGAAAAGCTGACATTTTATGTGATCAAACCATCTAAGGCAACTCTCTCTAATCTTATCTCTTACTTACCTTCTTATGTATATATTTGTTTTACATTGTCTCTAACTTTAAAGCCACTAATCCACCTACTCACTTGAGCATCCCCATCCCTGCAACACATAATTTTATGCTTCTCTTTTAATGGCCAAAATTTTACTCCATAAAGCATTCAAGTCGCATCATCTTCTTATAAGTTTTCTTTTAAATGTGAGGGGTACTTTTCTATCACACAACAAGCTTGATGCATTCCTCAATTTCAATCACCCAACTTATAGTCTACTAATAATATCCCTGTATATTTCTCCATTGCTTAGAACAATAGACCCGAGATATTTAAAACATGCACTCTTTTTAATGATTTGATCACCCAATATTACAATCCCAATCTATTACTTCCTTAAATTACACTCCATACATTCAATTTTAAATGTAGTCAAATAAAAATCGTTAGACTCTAAAGTTGACTTTCATAATTCAAGTTTTTGATCAACTCCCTCTCTAGTTTTATCAACAAGAACAATATCATCAGCAAAAAGCATATGCTAAGGTACATCATCTTGCAAATTTCTAGTAAAAACATTCATGATTAAAACAAAGAGATATGGGCTTAAAGCTGATTGTTGATGCACACCAACTAAAATAGGAAAATGCTTGCTCAAACCACCCTGTGTTTGAGCACCAACTGAAATTGGAAAATAGTTGGTCCAATCACAAGTAACAACTTCTGCATAGTTATGTTTAATGACTTGAATATAATCATTTTATTTTATTAATGTATTTTTTTAACCTGTACCATGTTACTCCATCCTGATGAGGAAATTGATAGTGAATTTTTAAACTTTTTTGACCAGATCTTAGTAAGTAACGCAATTTTCTGATTTTTGTGTTAAAAATGGCTGTTGTGTGGTGCTTCATCTTTATTAATTAGGTTAATTAGCTTCTGGCATAAAAATTCGTTCCTCTGTTAATCCTTGCAGCATTTATGCCGAGTTATCTTCTACGGCGAAGGAGGATAACCCGCAGCCAGTTGTGGAACAGTTTCTCAGCCTACATTCGAATCTCGCCCGTGCAGGCCTCGTCTCTGAATCACTGAAGTCTTCCAGAGCTTGCCGCTGCAGCTCACCAGATCAATCTCCAGCCAGCAGCACTACCATTATCGCAGAGGACACCGCCCGCCTTTCCTCTGAAAACCACTGTCGTGCAATGGCTTGGGTGAACGCCGCCCTCGGCACCGACCTCTCACCACTCTCCCTCTATACCCACAAGTCCCAGTCCTTGTCTTCCTGCGGCACGCCGCAACGAGCAGTCGCAGTTCTAGACAGTGCGGTCAAGGTGACAGCACCATCATCAAAAGCCAAGCAGCGGGCACCTGCAACTGCTACAAAGGCAGGGAAGCAGCGACCGACGACTGCGACTGTATCACCCCCAGCAAGGCAATGGGAAAAGGGGGGTGGATTGGAGGAAGGAGTGGAGCTAGCAAGGGCATTGGAGGAGGAGGCCAAGAACTGGTTTGTAAGGTTTGTGGAGAGTTTTCTGGATGGAGAAGCCAGTGGGGTTTCAAGGCTGCCATGGGATCGAGAGTTGGTTGCCGGAATGCTCTCCCATCTGAAGAAAGTAAACGATTGGCTCGATAGCATCGGAAAGAGGGATGATTTGGGAGAGGAGGGTGGGCATCAAAGCAGGACTGGTGGCTTGCCACAAGAGACAGTGGAGAGGCTGAGAAAGAAGATATATGAGTATCTCCTGACTCATGTGGAGTCTGCTGCAGTCGCCCTCGGGGGCGGCGGCGGAGGTCCTGGGACTTTGTCGGCGGCGATAACAGAACGGAAGGGAAGAAAGAATTGATTGATGGATCTAATCTAACCCGAGAGTTTGAATTGTTTGGTGGCGGGAAACCGTTGGCTGACTTTGGGGCTAGGAAACAGGCCCTGTATGTGAATTAGGGTGTTCCAGTTTACTAATTGTGATTTGTAACTTGGTAAAAAAGAGAAGAGCGCAAGCAATACTGAGTCTGAACAGAATTTGATGTGTGCGGTCATATTCCTCTTCAATTACAAGGAGATTGTTTTGGTCATTCAAATTCATCCTCTTCTGAATGTGCTTTTGTGTTTAGGGTTCTGTAGATTTGAATATCAAGCTGATTTGATTTTAAGCATAGTTACATTGGAAGGAAATTGTAACGGTATTTTTCTCTGTTTTGCCTGTCTACTTCTTTAAGGGGTTGATTGGTTGCCTCTAAAGTAAATGCAGTGTAAAGTAAATGTAGGGTAAAGTAAATGTAGCGTATTCCAATATTTTGAGGTTGTTTGATTGTCTGTAAAATAAACGCAGGAGAACTGTTTCCCTTGTTTAATTAGATATATCCAATGTAAACTAAAATCAGTGCATTTGTAATTTTTTTTTGTCATTATAACACAGGCGAAATGATCACCCTGACAGACCTTTACTCCATCCTCACAGCCATAGTGCCACTCTACGTAATGATCCTCACTTATGGCTCTGCCTAGTGAGAGCGGAGCCGGAGCCGGTGAGAGCAGAGCTGGAGCCGGTGGTTTGGTTAATGTTGACTGGTTCGGTGGCAGTGGAATTATTGCCGCCAGGTTTGTAAATGGCTTCAAGCTCGCTGTAGAGTTTGTAATTGTTGCCTGGATGGGAATTCTCCAGCTCCTCTGTAATTCCTCTGCTTCGCTTAGCAAAATGGAGCTTCGCTGACTCCTCTTTGCACCGCTTGTTGTTGCTATTAATGTAGTCTAAATCTAATGGCCGCCTGAAAAGAGTTATAATTATAAAATAAGAAAAAAGTAGAACTTTTGAATTTGGGATCTTTAAGGATAGGTAGGTAGTATTTACCAAAACGGCTCCTTTATGGTGCAGTCTTCTCTATTCCATGAACGGAATCGGCTCTCTGAGGCATTTTCGCCGTGGAAAATGCTGCCGCTGCTGTCGTCGACGGAGAGTTTAAATTTCATGTCGGCGGGGAGAAAAGGAGGCGACGGGCCGCCGTCGCCGTGAATCAACGCGCCGCCGCCGGAATTCTCTGGATTTTGATCGTGGTCGAGGGAAGGGAAGGTGAATTGGGGATAAGGCGGCGGTGGTTGTGATTATTGGCTTGAAAGAGTTGGAAATGGTGGTGGTGGTGGTGAGGCTGCCGTGGCGGTGGTGTGAAGAGTTGTTGAGTGATGGGGATATTCGATTGGTCCAGATTCTTATTGCCGACTGCCTCCCCTAATACTCAGACATCACCTCTCTCGACGGAGGGCGAGATTTTCTCCAGAAGCAGAGATGGGAGGTGATGGCAAGATCCATGTAACTGTGAGAAAGTCCACGTCGTCTAGGCGATCCATCTCGCTGATGACGCCCCGGCCGTCGAATCTCACGGGCGCTGAGATATATTCGCCCAGCTCGTCGAGGAATCCAACCCCAAGGGGATCCAACTAGTGCCACTCTGATTTCTTTGCCATGTGCAGTGGAGCATCGCAACAGCCGCAAAGAATTCCTAACCGGGGGTTTCAAAGTCACGCAAACTGCCTCCCCTAATACCCCACTATTGCTTCAGAGGTATTTGTTTCGTTCCACTCAAAATTAACCAAACAACTAAAATTAGTAAATGCATGTAATTATTTTACTTTACACTCCTAATGTAAAATAAATGTAATGCATCGCGAATACTTTGAATATGTTTGGTTGTCTGCAAAATAAACGCAGGAGAATTGTTTCCCTTGTTTGATTAGTTATATACAAAGTAAAGTAAAATTGATTTTTTTAAATAATTTATTTTGGCATTAAAATAAGTTTATTTTATAAAAACATTATCTTTATAATAATAATTATTATTTGGTTTTATAAAATAAAATCAATGTATTTATTTATTGCATGTAAATATTATACTTTTTTAAAAGATATAAAATTATGCTATGTATTAATTTAACAGTGTGCTGCAATAGACGAAAATATACATGTGATAGAGAAAAATTTTAATTTTCAATTTGTAAAAAATTTTAAATTTTTATTTTTCAAGTAATTTTTTTTACAAAAAAATTGTTGAAAAACTAAATTGTCAAACCGATTTCTTTGATTAAATTCACGATAAAATCAATTGTTTTCAATTATCAATCAATAAATAACATAATTCTCAATCATAACATGTAAACACCATTAATGAAAATGTATAATTAAAAAACCAAAAATAAAAATATACCAATTATTCGTAGTTATAATGACAACAAATTAACACGAAACAGTTTAATAGATATGTCAATCTTCAACTACTTAAATGTATTCCATATTTTATTTGAAGCAATCCAGCTATCCACTCAGGTTTTAAGTTCCATAAAAAATTTTTTCCTCTTCGTCTTCAAATTACCTTTCATCTCTGTTTGTGACAAATTCATTCTCCCTTACATAAATCATAAGAAAATTTTAGTATTCGTACATTTTATACACAATTTTGCTGTAAATCATAAGAATCAAACAATGCAGGTCATCAGGCACATGGAAGAGGATCAAGCTTGTTTGTTTAGTTTTGTCTTCATAACTTTAGTTAGCCGCATATCATTCTGATGAAATAGATAGTTAGTAATTGTTACAAGTGAACTTGTGGAAGATACCAGAATTTGTTGTTCTGCCGCAGCAACACTTAAAATATGTTAATCCTGCTTCAGAAAAGCAAAATAAAACTAAGCAGGAACAAACCGGACACTGTATAATTTTTAGAACTTGCTGCTTTAAGTCATTTTGCATGCGAGTCCACATGAATTGAGCAATTTCATCTCTTTTATCTAACCATTCTCGTGAATCATCTCATTCTGATGAAATAGATAGTTAGTAATTGTTACAAGTGAACTTGTGGAAGATACCAGAATTTGTTGTTCTGCCGCAGCAACACTTAAAATATGTTAATCCTGCTTCAGAAAAGCAAAATAAAACTAAGCAGGAACAAACCGGACACTGTATAATTTTTAAAACTTGCTGCTTAAAGTAAAGATGGATAAAAAATAAACTTAAATGCCCTCTTATTGTTAGATCGCATAAGCTATTCAGAACAGATACGATGATCTTAAATTAGGATGAAGATATGATCTACACTAGTAAAATATCTTGAGTATAGAAAATTAAAATAAAAAAAATTAGGATAATTTAACTTGACAAACTACAGGAAAACCAATAACAAAGCAGGCAAAAAAAAAAAAAAAAAAAAACAAAGGCAATGAAAAGTACAAAAATAATTGAAGAAGTAAACATTCATAGATGACAGATGACAAGAAATTTCATTGGCATTACATTGATTATATTTGTAGGGAATATAAGCAGCACAAGTCAAATAATGATGAACTTAATAAGCAAATGTTCTACTTTCCAGGAGAGTAGTAGAGCAATACAAAATAGAAGAGATCTCAGAGGTAAGACTTTTGTGAATATAAAAACATAAGCTTCTCATCATAATCCAGGGGAGTAGTAGAACAATACAAAATATATCAATTATTCAATAAAAACAACAAAGTAAAAGTAGAAATTAGTAAGTTAAATGTAAATTCATAAAACAGAAATTAATAAATCTAATATCCATCATTTTGCATGCGAGTCCACATGAATTGAGCAATTTCATCTCTTTTATCTAACCATTCTCGCGAATCATCTACAGCTGCTTACTCTCCTCTACTACAGTGGCTTGTTATAGCCCATTCATCCTCGGATTGTAAAATTCAGCTTACATTCTCAACCAATCAGTTATTATAGATTTGAAACAGCAAAAATTGCACACAGAATCATCCTATATTCAACCTTGCAGGAACCATCAACTGCCACCGGTTTGTACTATTCTCATTGGCTTTACTTATTTCTCATACTTTGTTTATTTCTGGAATCGTATTTCTTCCAGTTGGTGATAAGAAGGAAGCAGACAAAGCAGTAGCAGCAGCAGAAAATCCAGTGGCAGCAACAATAAAGAAAGAGGCTCCTGCGAAGGTACGCTCCTCTACGTTCGGCCACCAATGTATTTACGCCACGTAGCATGAAGAAAAGTCGCCGACCCGACCCGCTGTATTTTGAGTTATCGCACGTGTTAATTTTTAAATGGAAGACATCGCAAACACTTCGAACAGCAACCTTCACCTTTTTACGGCGATTCGAATCCCTGTTACTGTTTACTTCGTTTTTAGTTTTCCAGCAATTCCTTCGGAGTTCTCCAGCATTTCCTTTGGAGTTCTCCAGCATTTCCTTCGTAGTTCTCCAGCATTTCCTTCGTAGTTCTTCGTATTCTCCTTTCGAAAACCGTCGCAGATATAATGCCTGAGGTTCGAAACGATTTACTGAAAAATTATCATTGTTATGATATTGTTTATCTCGTTATCAAATACCGAGTACCGAGTTTTAGGGATATGGTAAACATTTCTGGTTGTTTTTAAAACTCGGTACGCATTCTAAAACTCGGTACTAATCGGTATTCGGTATTAGGTTTTGTTCGATTTTCTCGGTATTTGATGATGAAAACTTGGTAAACGTAGTAACTGGTTGATAAAACTCGGTACACATTTCGTAGACATGTTAGGTTT
>NW_021319587.1:1296504-1311425 GCF_001605985.2 Dendrobium catenatum
GCTGCCCCCGGAAACCCCCGCAGGTCGAACCCCGCTAGGGGGCAGCGCCCCATTGGATGATTGGTTTGTTAGCAAAATGAGCTATGCTACTGGCAGGGGGTGGATTAGGTGAAGGTTCAAAAGAGACATCTGTCCACGCCATGTCCGTGTCCTATATTTTTAAAAATTATTATATATTATATTAAAAAAAATATTATGATGTGTCCACGTCGTACCCGTGTCCTATAAAAATTGCCGTGTCCGTGTCGTGTCCGTGTCGCCGTGTTCGTGTCGGTTCATCATAGGTTCTCCCCTGGTGCTATTTCCTGTGAGCTGTTCCTTCTCCCTTTGTTGGGTGCTGGTTCCGGTTCCTGTGCTGCCTTTTCGGTTTGTTCCCTGGTTGCTTTCCTGTGGCTGTTTTACCCGGATTTCCTGTGCCTTTTCTGGTGCTGATTATGGAATGAATTGTGGCTTTCTATCTTCCCTTACCTGATTGCTTTGGTTGGAGGTTGATGCCTGTTTGGATGCCCCCTTTTCCCCTATAAATAAAAGGTGTTTTGTATGAAAGGCTGAATAAAAGGATGTTATGTGGATGATATGTGACTGATTTTTGGAGCCTAAACCTACGGGTATTGTTGGAAAAGCTTGCGAGCTTGTTTCATCCCTTCCTCTCCCTCTAGGAAAGCTTGCGAGCTTCTCCTCTCTTCGTCTTGGACTTCTTATCTCGTTCTTCTCTCCGCAAGTGTCCACCCCACCTATCTTTCTTCTCAATGATTGGCAAGCAGCTTTAGGAGTTTATGTTTTAAAAGTTTGTAAGCGTCTTTTTATATTATAAAAAGTGCCTTTTTGAGTATTTCATGTAATTTTCTACTTATCTAGGAAGTCTTTATTTTTGTTTGCAAAAATTAGGCTTTCTCCTAATTTTTGCTTGCATCAATTTAGTATCAGAGTGGGTTTGTCGAGTGAGTCTTGGTGAGTCATAACAGTTGTTGTGTGAGTCTTGTTATCAAGTGATTTAAGTTTTGTTGAGTCTTCTTTTAGAAAAAATGGAAAAAAGATAAAAACAGTGATCTGTTGGTGGATGAAAATCAGTCCGAAGATCTCAAAGAAATTATTCCAATAGACAGATGGGTTTCGACGGAAGGAAATTCGACAGATCCCCTACATAATGAATTATACAAACTTCAATCGAGGATGGATATGTGTATGGAGTGATATATGAAGAAAAAGAAATTTTTGCAAGAACAATTTAAGAAAGAATGAGAAGAAATCATGAAGAAATATGAGGACAAAATTCTAGAGCTAGATGCGACGCCTTCAAATCATATTCAAGCTTCATCAGGAGATGAACAATTTCAACCGGAGGAGAATTGATGTAGGCAAGGGGAGGGTCAAAACAAGTTGGGTTTTATTTTTGGTGAGCTTTAATATTCTCTACTAAAATTTAGCTCATTAATGTTGAGCTACTACTTTATTCAGCTCATTATTTTAAAAATTAAATAGGTTCATTCCCCCTCCTCTTTTGGCCCTTGGTTCTTCCGCCCTTGGCTGCTTTCTCCTTTCCCCTTCCCTGTGCCCCTTCGGTTCTCCCCTGGTGCTGTTTCCTGTGAGCTGTTCCTTCTCCCTTTGCTGGGTGCTGGTTCCGGTTCCTGTGTTGCCTTTTCGGTTTGTTCCCTGGCTGCCTATGTTGCACCTATACACCTATTGATGAGGGCGTGCTGTATCCGATACACCGATACACGGATACGCCTCCGATACTCCACCGATACGTGTCGGATACGCCAAAGCCGTATCCAATTAAAATACTATTTAATTTCAAAAGGACACGTGTATCGGATACGCGTGTCCTTTGAAAAACAAAAAGAAATCTAAAAAAAAGACGTGTCGTATTTACTTCCGTGGTTGCGAGCAAGATTCTCTCATTTCCGAAATGGATTGGAGTCTCTTGAAGATATGAAAATATTAAAAATTACTAATCTTTCACTTGATGAGCCTGAATTAGAAGCTATGATATTTATTGAAGATGATATAGAAGTTCAAAGACAAATCAATGAAGAAGATAATTATATCATTCCTTTTATTAAATATTTGAAACTTCATGTGCTAGATAATTTATGTTTATGCTTTTGTTGTTGTACTAGACATTTAATGCTTACCTATAATTTGATATTATAAGCTACAAGGCTACAAATGATGTTGTTATCATTTTTTTTGTAATTTCAAATATTATACTTTAATTGCTTTCTTAATTTTTATGTATGATTTATAAATTATAACGCCGTGTCCGCGCCGTACCCGTATCATGTATTTTTAAGAATTGACGTGTCCCGTATCCGTATCGTGTCGTATCCGTGTCGCCGTATCCGTATCGGTGCAACATAGCTGGCTGCTTTCCCGTGTCTGTTTTACCTGGATTTCCTGTGCCTTTTCAGGTGCTGATTATGGAATGAATTGTGGCTTTCTATCTTCCCTTACCTGATTGGTTTGGTTGGAGGTTGATGGCTGCTTGGATGCCCCCTTTTCCCCTATAAATAAAAGGTGTTTTGTATGAATAAAAGGGTGTTATGAGGATGATATGTGACTGATTTTTGGAGCCTAAACTTGCGGGTATTGTTGGAAAAGCTTGCAAGTTTGTTCCATCCCTTCCTCTCCCTCTAAGAAAGCTTGCGAGCTTCTCCTCTCTTCGTCTTGGACTTCTTATCTCGTTCTTCTCTTCGTAAGTGTCCACCCCACTTGTATCTTTCTTCTCAACGATTGGCAAACAGCTTTAGGAGTTTATGTTTTAAAAGTTTGTAAGTGTCCTTTTATATTATAAAAATTGTCTTTTTCAGTATTTCATGTAGTTTTCTACTTATCGAGGAAGTTTTTGTTTTTGTTTGCAAAAATTAGATTTTCTCCTAATTTTTGCTTGCATCAGTTTATTTTAGCACTGTTGTCATATGCATAGAATATGTGGTGACCATGTGGACATTCATGTAATCTTTTCTCACACAAAACCATGCATCATATGATAGGTCATATAAAGCAACATCTCTACTTTCTCTCGAACGATATAGGTTGAGTTTATCTACCATATCCACGTGACTATGTGATCATCTTCAATGTTACTGATCAACAAAGTTATATGGTGCATGGCAATGGCTTAATCTAAAGCCTCCAAATGCTCTTTCTTATATTCATAGTGCACATGCTAATAATGCAAAAGATACCCATGTAAGAATTCTACCACTATTTCTTCCATGGACACCAGATTACGCTCAAGGTCTCTGGTGTGAACGAAAGCCTCCAAATGTAATAATCTCTTCCATTGGAAGAACTATCGCCACTACTAAGGGTAGTTACTGAAGTGCAGCACATAAATCAAGACTTTTTTTGAATTATTTCTAGCTTATTTTTACATTTATTTTGGGGTTCTTTGGTTGATAGAATTTTGATTGTATAGTAAATGCTGCAAAGTATTTTGGGAGTGCATATGAAAATTACTCTCGTTGCTGCTGTGCTTGCCATTTGCTGCTATGCTTGCCATTTTCCACCCGTCGCCGCTGCCGACAGGTGCTCGTCATCTCTGCCTCAACCGCTACCCATCGTTGACTGACGTCTTTAGTCGCACTGATGTTATAGCCATCATCGTTGTCTACTGTTGCCTACCGTGCTTGGCATCGATCACATCTGATTAATTATTGTTCCAAAAGTATTACTATTTTACTTCACATTCTCTTCTAACAAAAGAAAAAAAGTAAAATCTTGCATTTGTAGCAATCAAATAATTCAAAAGTATTTTCAATATACTATTTTTATTTTACACTATTTTTTTTACTCTGCATTCTTTTTCATCAAATGAAACTCCCCTTAGTTTCATGTATATAAATAAATAAAATTATTCTTTTATTTATGTTTATTATATTAATAAATTTGATGTCTTCATCGGGATTTATCTAGTTCTAACTTACATAAAAACTATGCATGTACTCCTTTTCCTGCTAAATTCACACTTCTCCTTCCTTATATTTCTCGCCCCTTCAAGTTGCAAGGCCAAAAAGCTCAGAAACTGGCCCTCATCATGATCCCCTCATACTTTATTTATTTATCCGTATTCTCTCTTTTGTTTCTCTCTGTTTCTTTTCAATTAAGGATTGAATTACCATAGAAAACAGCCATTCCAAAATCAATTTGAGAGAACAAAAAAAAATGAAAAAAAAAGAGACTATCTTCAGTGATCCATCAACTCTTATTCATTTGCCAGCATAGAAAAAAGAAATTCAAAGGATGACTGTATCCATTTTTTTCAAAAAAGACAATGACGATCATAATTTCTTGTCTAGATTTAGAAGTTGCGTAGAAAAATGAAAAAAAAAAAATGAGACTATCTTCAGTGATCCATCAACTCTTATTCATTTGCCAGCATAGAAGAAAGAAATTCAAAGGATGACTGTATCCATGTTTTTCAAAAAAGACAATGACGATCATAATTTCTTGTCTAGATTTAGAAGTTGCTTAGTTTTAATGTTTTTTTTTTTTTGGATTTATCACAAAAAACTTACAGTATTGAAATAAGCATATTTCGCCAAAGGCTTTATCAAACCTCCTAATATATGCACCCCATGTACCTGCTTTACAATCACTGCTTCTTCCTTTCTGGCAGTTTAGGTACTGCTGTTTTAGCTTTTTACTAAGAAAAATATTATAGTCCCCAAATTGTTCTACAATCTACATATAAGCATAATGTTGTAATTTTAAAGAACATCACCAACTGCTACATATTCTTGTAGATTTTAATAGAGAAAATTTTGTCAGAAATCCTGCTACAAACTATCTCAGGATGAGTTTCATAGCACTAAAATTTATGTTGAGATTTTTAAGTTCAGAATATCATATTTGATATTTATTTCAGTGCTAAACTGCTAATCCAATGATTTTGAAGCCTATTCTGATGTATTTTATGCTAGGGGCGTCAATTTTGGGTCAGGGTCCCAAGTTCGAGTCAAACTCGGAACTGACCCGACACTATTCAGGTCAACTCTAACCCGACTTATTTTTGCATATGGGTCAATTTTTGGGACCTAACCCGACCCGCTTCGGATTCGGGTCAACCCAACTCGACATGGATTTGGGGATTTGGCTGAAGAAGCGTGCGAAGATAGCGACCTCCGATCGTTGACCGGCCTGCGAACGGCTGAGGTAGCGACGATGGACCGGTGTCGCGGTGAAGCGGCAACCCTGTGAGCGGGAAACGGATGCCGTCCGCCGGATGCGAGAGGTCTTGCAGCGAGACTACTTGACGCTGAATTGTGGATGGAGGCGACGGCTGATGCGGAAACGACTACTTGACATGACGTCACGATAGTTGGATGGACCGTGGATGCGAAGGAACGGACAAAGAGCGGGAAACAGATTGTCCAGGTCCAATCGGGTTGGTTTCAGATTTTCGGGTCAACCCGAACCCAATCTGTTTTAGCAAACGGGTCGAAATCTCTAACCCGAACTCGACCCGGTTCGGGTTCGGGTTGAACCGAACCCGAAATTTCCGTGTCGGGTCCAATATTGACACCAATATTTTATTCCATGATATTTCAATATAATATTTTTCTTTCTTCAAAGAATGTAGCATTTTATTTTCTTATTCTTTAATAAATGTTTACATGATTTCGGCATGCTGTCACTGAATTCTATTTTACTAACTTTCTTCATCTTAATCTGACTTCAGTTACCAAGTTGTAGAAAGCATGAGACAGGGGATGGAGCCTAAGATCGCAGCAGTTGATGCTATCTCTCGAATCGCTCGCAAGTATCCAGATTTCGTTGGAGCTATCTTTGCCCTTAACAAGAATGGTGTGCATGCTGGGGCTTGCCATGGATGGACATTTCAATACTCTGTAAGAACACCCACCATGGAAGATGTTGAAGTCTTCACTGTGGTACCCTGAAACGGGAAACAAGTTAGGTCAATTAGAGTAAATTTTTAATCAGAACATATTGAAATTTATTGAATTTACTTTGATACAAACATTTTCCCCCTCTAACATCATTGGTTTTCTAACTTTGATGCTGCTTTTTTGGTTAGAATTTCATGAAGTTCCAGTTTTGTTTATTTTAAAACTTTGTATATTAGGGCAAATTATCAGGTGCGGACAACGGACTGAGAGAATCGTCCGATTTTCTCTCTTTATAGTAAAAGTGCAGTTATTATAGCAGCTGCTTTGACTACGTTTTTATTGTATATAGAGAGAAAACAGGATGGTTCTCTCCGTCCGATGTCCGCACCTCATAATTTCAAGTATATTAGGTTTACAGATGAATCATTATATTTGACAAGTTACTCGTTGCTTGATTCGGTTAGTGCTGATGCAATTAAGTAATGAAACAAATTAAAGCACTTATGTAAATATTTTATTGGTAAATGAACATGTTTAAATAATTTAGTAGTTGATTTGCTTATGACCATGATAATATCATTTATAGCTTTTGAATAAAGTTGTTAATAAGCTAATTAAGGTTTGTTAATATGCTTATTTAAAATTGGTATATAAATTTACTCAATATGTGATTACACGAGGTTTATTTATTTCTATTAGATTAATTTTGTTTACAAATATAAGCTATTTGTTTATGCTCGTTAAAATGTTTATTTTTTTTTAGTAGTCATTTAATTAAAGTTACATTTTAAAGCTCAATAAGTTATATTTAAAAAAAAAATTAAAGCATAATAAATTTTAATACAATAATCAAGTAGCATGCATTGCCATTGCATTAAAAATTAATTTAAAAATAAAAAAACTTAATTACATTAATTTAGAACCATAACCTACCCTTCATAGTCATGGACTATTTAGGATTTTTCTTAGATGTCAGTCACATTTATAAATTAAAAAAAAAAAACAAACAAACAAACAAACCTTTCTTTCACATGATTGGATAAGGGTGTTAATTCGGGTCAGCGGGTCGGGTTCGGGTCGAACCTGGAATTGACCCGGCACTGTTCGGGTCAACCTGAACTCGAACCGTTTTTAAAAACGGGCCAGGTTTTCGGACCCGAACTTGACCCGATTCTGGTCTGGGTCAACCCGACCTGACACGAATGACCCGAAGTTGACCTAAAATTGCTAATTTTCGGGTCAAAATAGAGTCAATATTCGATTTTCGGGTCAAAATCGGGTTAAAAATGAGTCAATCTGGGGTTTTCGATCAAATATGAGTTTTCGTGTCACTTTCGCGTCAATTTCGGGTTATTGGGTCAACCCGAACCGGACCCGATTTTTAAAACGAATTGATTTGTTCAACCCGAACCCGGATTTTTCCAGGTCGGGTTCGGGTCGTGTAAAAAATTGACACCCCTATGATTGGACAACATGATTTTGAGATGATTTAACTGCGTTTATTTCAGGCAAGATATAAGTCTAGATTGCACTTCTTTAAATATATTCGGGTTACTGTATTATAGTACTCAATTTAGATTTAGGTTCCAACATAGATAAAAAATTATAAGTTCTCACACTCTGGGAATATAATCCCACCTTTCTAATAAAATGACAACTTGAATAATAAATCCTCTTAAAATGTAAAGCCTAGCAGAGGATAGATTGGGATTGCCCGCTTGCCGATCAGCTTCTTAGAATTCCATTCCTTATACTTTTTTCTCTTTTGATCCACTAAGAACTAATCAAAATTGAGCTTTCTCCTTAAAAAATTTATATTTTTTCGTTATTTTCTATGTTATAATCAAATGATGTAAAATCACTACTTTAATCAAGAGTCTTTTTAAGAGTACCTCTCTTAAATTGAGTTACCGAACGGTCTTTGATTTTAACGAGCTTATAGTCGAATCGAACGGCTCGACTTGACGAATCCAACGAGCCCAAGATCGTTGAATTCCAACCTCACTAAGACCTTAAAATGTCTGGCGAACGGTGCACGATCAAGGGATTCAATATCAGCCGTCCATTTGACCACTCCCTATTTGCCTTTCACTCCATTTGACCACTCTCTATTTACAAGATATGCCACTCCAGGAAATCTATAAATATACCCCTCATTTCTCATGAGGGGGGACCCAAGCAAGAAGGAGGAGGAGAAGAAGAGAAGAATAGGAGGGAAGAGACTCCTCCTCGTCCACCGCTGGAGTTCCACCTGAACTCCAAATGACGTTGGAATTCTGCCCGACTTCCATGGGATGCCAGAATTCTGTCCAACTTCCACGCGATGCTGAAATTCTTCCCAATTAATGACAAAGTTCCCTCCTGACGCTAAAACTCCACCCAAGTGATGTCGCAGTTCTCCTCGGCCACCAACAGACGTCGGACTTCTACCCGACGCTGGACATTCCGACCTCCGTCGCCAAGTTTCTACCCGATGCCGGACTTCTACCGGTTATCAGAATTTCGCTGGACGTCTATCCGAAGATGGATTTCTTTCCATTGTTGGACTCCTACCTGACGCTGTCCTTCTAAACTTCATCGTTAGACGCAGTCCTTTCGACCTCCGTCGCCAGCCGACTACGATTCTCCTGACTTACGTCGCTCGCCGACTACAGTCTGTCCGACCTCTGTTGCCCGCCGACTACAGTCCTTTCGACCTCTGTCACCAGACAACTATGGTCCTTCTGACTTACGTCGCACAATGACTACAATACTTCCGACCTCCGTCGCTAGCTGACTACGGTCCTCCTGACTTACGTCGCCCACCGACTATAGTCATTCTAACAAAGTGAATGCGTCAATAGTGACTCTTTGTATTCTCAACATGTAATGTATTTCATATAATGTACATCAAGCCTAGGCCTTCCCCAAAGGAAGGGCCTCATTTTGACTACAATACTAGTGGATTCATTCAAATTGGGCTAGACCCCGTGGTTCTTCCCCTTTTCAGGAGTTTTCCACATAAAAATCTTGGTGTCTCCTTTAATGCTGCACCCTCTCTCTCATCTGATTGCGTGCCATATTTTCGTACAACGCTAAAACGTTAAATTTTATATTTCTCTACCACTGCGAATACTCCTGGACGCAACAAAAATAATATTGAGTTTATTTAATATCAAGTAAAGCTTTTTTGAACAACAACAACAAGCCTTAATCCCACTATGTTGGGTCGGCTTGGCTATATGAATCTTTTTTCTTCATCGTGTCATGCGAAGAGTCAAATTCTCATTTAAATCTAATAAGAAAATGATATTTCTAAAATTGTTTAATCAAGTTTTTTTAGGTCCACCTCTATGTTTCATAACATAAGCAAAATCTAATATATCTACTTTTTTCAACGGCATAAAATAAATGTCTTATTATTGTATTTATGTTGTCACATATTTAAATATTTATTGTAGGAAATTTTAACATTTTGTATAATGATATATCTTTATTATTGAGAGAATATTTTACTTTATTGCTATTCTTTTTTATTTATACATATGATCTAGCATCTCTTCTTCCTCTCCCATTCTGATTCTATCTCTTCGTTGCTTTAACCCACATTTTCCATATCTCTCTTTAGTCCTCTCATAATTGAAACCTCCAAATTGATCTTATTCATTTCCCTCATTCTCTCTGCATACAATCAACACACAATCATTCTTCTATCGTTGAAGATTCCAACAAACACTTTACCTTTATACATCCTAACCCTCTAATCTCTCTCTCATTTGCTTATGATCCAAGTTGCCTCCTTACCATGCATCACATGCAAAAGCCACACACACAATAACGCTTTCAAACGATGTCTCCATCAAACTTGCTCTTGTATAAAATTAACCGACAATTATTTTTAATTGGTTTTTAATATAATGCACGTTGATTGATCTTGTATGCATAAATTACATGAAACAATTTAAAAATTTGGCTTAGAAAATAGATTTTTGTGTAGATATTGTATAACGTCCTCTAAACAAAGATACACCCTAATAGGCCATGTCGTCTGCCATAACCCATAGACGGGGAGGTTTCATAACGTCCCCTAAACAAAGATACACCCTAATAGGTTTAATTGGATTTTAATGTGATGCATGTGATTGATCTTATATGCATAAATGATATGAAGCAATTTGAAATTTGAGCTTAAAAATAGATTTTTGCTTAGATATTGTATAACATCTCATAAACAGAGATGCACCATAATAGGCCAGGTCGTCTGTCATAACCCGTAGGAAGAGAAAATTTAATATGAGTGTGTGAGACCCTCGACGAGCTCGAGCTTACTTCTTAAAATCATTTATCTCTCTATATTGGCCTAAATATTTTATTTAATTATGAGTAGATAAATTTTAATCATTAAAGAGCGTAAACAGGTATGTTAATATAAAAGCGGCATACAATAGTAAGAAACCTAAAAAAATTATGAAACTCGTTTTGCAGGAATAAACACAACAATCAAATTATATAATCAAAGTAAATCAAGTGTAAAAGTTCATGTGGCAAATGCCACTTAATTATAACCCGGGGTTTGTATAAATTATATGTGATTGGGTACCACTGACAACAACTTGGATTCTAATTCTAGAATGGACGTAAGTAATTTTAAACAGGGATATTTTTCTTGAAGTCTTCATTTCTTCATATTCCTCTTTTCTGCGAGCTACTTGGATTCATTGGGTCCAAATATCCAAATGGAAAGAACTCCTTGAAGGGTGTTTATTTCCTCTTTGAATTTTCAAGTCATCCTAATTTGAATATCCAAATGAAAGAAACTCTCGCCTAAGGGATGTTTTCCTTCTCTTTGAATTTCAAATTGGATATGTAATATCCCATTTAAAATTGACTTTCACAACACTTTGAATTTTAAATTACATATAGGAAATAAATAAAAAATTCTAAAACAGTGCATGATTATCCTAGACAACTTTTATATAAAATTATTAATAATCTCAAGATGTTATATCATTAAATTGCTCAAATCATAGCGCAATCACACTTGACCATGCTCTTTTATTTTCAAGGGGGACTTAGCATATTTAGCACTTGCGAAAAATTTAATAGTTAAATTTTAATTTAGCCCCTTTTATTTTAGTCCTAC
Organism: Dendrobium catenatum; assembly: GCF_001605985.2. Lineage (NCBI taxonomy): Eukaryota > Viridiplantae > Streptophyta > Magnoliopsida > Asparagales > Orchidaceae > Dendrobium > Dendrobium catenatum. The sequence continues at coordinate 1,307,479 of NW_021319587.1, forward strand.
ATGAGCATAACTACCTGCAAAAAATCATGTTAGCATCCAGTTTGTTCTTAATCTAGGAGTAATTTAACGTCCATCATATCATTTCACATATAGCACGACAAAACCTAACACATCAAAAGGAATCACATCAATCAATCCATTACAACCAGCATACAATGAAATCCATGAAAAACCTTGGCAAATAAGTAGTGGAAAAAGAAAGAATACTGACCTAGCCTAAGATTAGAAGTGGTTGTCCTAACAATTCATCTAAAGTGTGTTTATCATACTGTGCGGCTTGGACGTGTCCTATGTTGGATAGTTGTTAAGGATTTTTAGTGTCTTAATTTGCTTGTTGTAGGCTGGAAGGATTTTGATTTGTGTTAAAGTATTAGTGTTTTAATATTCATTTTATGATGAATTTTAAGTGTTGAGTGATTACTACAGTTGTTTATACTATGTCCATAAAGTTTATTTCACCTTCATTGGGGCTAAGTTAATATCCTTGTAGGCCTAGATTACCTAGTAGTAATTAATATTATTTAATTAATTTAATTAGTTGAAATTAAAGGTTGATAATTTTTAATTGATTAGTTTATGATTTGACATATTAGGTTATTTTTTTTTGCTATCAATTGGTTCATGGCATTATCACAACAGGCTCAAGAAAATAGGCATCCTTGAGACCCGTAGCCTTGCAGCTCAAGAAAAAATTTGGCTGATGTAGTTATACTAACGATTTAATTTTGGCTAAGTAATTAATGATCAGTTGATTTTATGACTCTGCACTCTATTGAATCCATTCGTTGTGGTATCACAGTTGGTTCAAGGAACCAGGCCTCCTTAGGATACGCAGACCCGCAGATCGAGGTAGTCCATCCTAAAAACTTCATCAATTAAGTGTTTATTATGTATTTTAGGGTTGGTTGTTTAGTTTTATTGATTTCATTGATGTTTGTTGGAATTTTGATGATTTTTAAAATTTTTTATTGGTCAACCAATCAATGGTGACTAGGATGGTGATTTAAAAGGTCATGCATGTTGTAGAAAACCATCTCAAGGTGTTTGGAGTCGAGGGATTGAAATTTACATACGTAATTAGAGTATTCGAGGGTTTTGAGCATGCATGAAAGTCTGACCAAGTCAAATATGAGTTTATGATTTTGATGATAACAAATAATATTAATTAATTTTTTATTTCTCCTAGTATTTATAATACATATTTATTTATATATTGACTAATATTTCAGGTACATCATGCACCGTTCTTTGAAGATTCAAGACTCAATATTGTGTAGAATTGGTTATATTAAATGAGTATGTAATTTTTATTTCTTGAGTCAAACCTTGTAATGATGTATGTTAGATTGATGACCGTGCAGACTCACAATGGGAGTAAAAAATATTTTTAAATATTTTAATTTTTCTATACATCGTACTGTATGATCTGGTGTAATAGAAATTAATTAAAATATTTTATTTTCTAAAAAAATATATATTTTAAATCATAACTAATCGTACAGTACGAACACCACATCGTACTAGACGATTTATTATAATTAGAAAGCCCGTCGTCCATTAAATTAGGTAAAATTTTGAATTTGAAAAATTATTCTAATCATATTGTACGATCATGATCGTATTGTACGATGTTTAAAATATTGACTAATTTAATCTTGTGATTATTCAATCAAAACAGCTTAATTTTAATATTTTGATAGTAATGTACGATCAACAGAGACGGTTTTGGCTGTCCTATGCTTCGTCCTGGACAAACTATTTTTTTTATTAAACTTTTCATACAACACATCGTATCGGACGTCGTACAGTACGAACAAGCAATTGAACTGTTCGTACAATACTAACTAGACATCATACAATACTAACAGGTCAATTTCTGCACATTGTACTGGACGATTTTGTAATCATACGGTATGATATTTGACGGTTGAATTGAGTTTTTTTTAGGGTTTTTTTAGCCCTCTATTTAAGTACTCTCATAAGACTTTATAAGAGTCTTTTGCATCCATGGAAGCTTCATTTTTTTGGAGAAAACTTGAAGAGAGGATTTGAAAGAGAAAGAGGAAAGGGTAGAGTTTGAGAGAGAGGGAGAAGATCATTGGAGGGGATTTCAAGAGAGTGTGAAGGAGATTTCACACGGTTGCTCCGACGAGCTTGTACCTTAGTACCATCGGATTTAAGGTTCGTATTGAGGGAAGTTTTGGGAAGATGAAGATCTCTTTGGTGTCAAAGGAACTGGTTCCTCCGCTGCACCGGGGAAGGTGAAAGTGATTTTGTAAGGGTTTCTCTGCCTAGCTGTGGGGGCTAAAAGAGAATCACTAAAGGTTTAGTGTAATACTCAGAGGGGGCCTCCAGGGGGTGGACGTAGGTCATGGTTTGATAGAACCACTATAAATTGGTGTGTTCTTTCCTTTATTATTTTTGCACTTTATTTTTGCATTCATTTTTATTGTGATTAATTACGTGGGTGAAATTAACAATTTATCTTTTTATTGTGATTGTAATTTGCTTTAACATCAAGTTATAAAAAGAATTTTCTTTTCGTTAAAGAATTTTTTAAATATCCAATTCACCCCCCCTCTTGGTGCATCTCGTAATTTCAATTGGTATCAGAACGAGATTCATAAAATTAAGTTTGAAAACTTTTTGAATTTTGATCAATGGCTAATTTTTGTAATCGTAATATTGCAGAAGGATATTCAATCACCCGACCACCTTTATTTAAAAATATTTCTTTTGATTTTTAGAAAATTTGCATATCTACTTTCTTGCAATCAATTGATGACCGAATGTGACAAATGATTTTAACTAGTTATTCTATGTCGTCACATGTTATAGATGAAATTAAAATTAGTATTCATTTTAATCAATGGAGTATGGTATAACAAATCAATGCTCAATTGAATGCTAGGTCGTTAAACTATTTTTTATGTGCTCTAAATTTTGAAGATTGTATGTTAGTATCCACATGCACTACTGGCAAGAAAATTTGAGATAAATTACACATTATATACGAATGCACTAGTGAAATCAAGTAATCTATGTTGAATATTTTAATGCATGATTATGAACTTTTCTGCATGAAACCTTATGAGATGATCTTAGATATGTACACTAGGTTTATTCAAATTATGACATCATTACATGCTTTAGATAAAGAATTTTCAAACTTTTAAAAAGTTAATAAAATTCTATGTTGTCTACTTGATAAGTTTGATACCAAAGTTGCTATTTGTGAATCAAAGAATTTGAATGAATATTATATTGATAATTTGATTGGCTCACTCATTGCCTACGAGCAAAATTTATGTCAAAGACTTTTGGTTGCAGGTGAAACGATAGTGCTAAAAATTGAAGATACGGAGAAAAATAACTATGCAAATGACGAAAATAATGACATAACAAGCAAATTGGAAAGCCTACTAAAGTACAAGAAAAAACATCAATCATGTAGAGCGAAGGTAAAAATGATAAGAATACTAAGATTTATACTAATGTTATTTGCTTTAGGTGTAGGAAACCTGGACATTTGAAGTTTGAATGCCCCAACTTAAAAATTCTTCCAACTATAGAAAACAGTAAAAATAAACTGATTGTAATATGGGGAAAAGATAAAAAGTAAAAAATTTCCAAGACAGACATAACTTCTGAATCATCACAATATGAGCAACACGATGAGGTATAAGCATATTAAAGTTTTTTTGTGTTGTGTTTTTTTTTTTTTTTGTGTGTTTGTTTATTTTTTGTGTGTTTAATTTTTATTATATTTTAAGCATAATTTTATATTTTTGTTTCTTTATTATGTTGATATTTTTATATGTTTTTTTAGCTCTTCTTTTTTATAATGTCAAAGGGGGAGAATGTATTGTAGTTAGTTATATTTTTTTTGTTCTTTAGCTCTAAAAGATAAAAATACTTTCCCCTTTTTTTAAAGTAATTCTTTTATT
>NW_021319587.1:1311525-1510092 GCF_001605985.2 Dendrobium catenatum
ACCAACACATCAAACAGGTGTTCTAGTGTATATCAGTTATACAGTCTGAACTTCAACTGGCGAAGTACGCTACCAAGTGGAACATAGAACCGTGCGCCTCTAAACAATACGTAGCGAAAACTATTAAAAATATGAAAAATTTATTATACTATCGTCCGGATTAGCGTCCATTATCCACACAGAATAATTTCACTTTCAACAGACAGCCACAAAAATTTAACTACAATTTTGTATTAATAGGATGGAAGAATTAGAATCTGTTTGAGACGACTACAATTTTTTATTAAGTTGATTTATAAAATTATTATGAAAAAAATAACTTAACTTTCTAATTACAAAAGATAAACTTTTCACCATATAAATAGTAGCAAAAGAATTTGTGGTTGTTGGCAAAACCAAATTTAAAAAAATAAAAAATTATCCCAAACATACCTTTTTACTCAAGGAAGCTACATTTCTGCTTCATCTCCCAGTACTACATTTCTTTAAGAAAGAGCAGAATTTCAAATCGTCACATCAATAAATTCCTTCATTTCAAACTATTAACCTGTATGAATACGTCAGAAGACCTCACAACCACAGGAAGAAGCAGATTGGGAGCAAAGCGTTAGAACTAACAGTCAAAACAAAATTATTACATGGAATTGCCTAAGCAAAAATACCGCGTTGAGGTATTGATAAGTAGATTTTATATGTCCGTTTGGTATTTGAACGCCATTGATGACTCAAAATCTTATAAGCTTAAATTTATGTACCATGGTGATCACATAGACGTATAGCCTCACTCCAAGTCCTTAATAGCGTCCTGCAGAATGGAGAAAAACTAAGTCATCAGGTGATAGGATTAGACTGAATGTGAAAGGTCAGCAAGCTTCTCGTTTAGTGCAGGAATTTACAAGAAAACAATGCATTTAAATATTAAGCAGTCATGCATGAATATTTAGTGAAGTTTGTAAACACTAACATTTTATTTAGACAAGTTGTTCATGGAGGCACGAAACATTATCACGCATGAAAATTGTAAAGGCTCTGTTTGGGGAGAAATTATTTTGTGCGGACACTGGACACAGCGTTTATATTCTGGATGTCATGGTATCGAACCACGGTACAGTAAAAGGGTGACATGGCGCATTCTGATTGGTCTCTGGACAACTTTCGGCGTCCACACAGTATAATTTTTCCTATTTGAGAACCCTTCATTTTGGCATGAAGGGGGTATGAACCATAGAGTAGAGATTTCAAATGAAAATAGCGCCTAAGTTCATGTCCACAATGAATGATCATCATAATCAATGGAACCATGACCTACAAACGGGCGGATCCAGCTTTTTTTAGGGTGAGCAAACTCAATATAAAAAAATAATACAAAAATTGATATATATATTATATATATAGTCATTATAATATATAGCAAATATTATCTCAACACGCTCTTTCTCTTTCAAAAAATGAGGCATCAAAAACTCAAACGGCAGTGGACAAATGCCTTGGATTAGGGCAACAAAAAATTTATGGGGGAAAAAAGGTCAAAACTATCTCTCCTCTTATTCATTTCTACATTTTGAGGGTGGGCAACATGGATCCGCCCTACCTACAGACGCTTCTTCTAATGTTTGTTTGTATCCATATTGCCTTCTCTACGCCAACAGTAACTATTCACCCTTTCTTCAGCTTTTAGCAATTAAAGGGCTAATAGTAAAATTCAAAAATAGTCATCAAACCTGCTGCAAAGTTAAAGAAAATTTCCAGTATTACATGTAGTTCCTTGACAGCGTTACCACACATCAACTAACGGCTAAAGTTGGTTGGCAGTCATTTCTGAGAAGTAATAATAAGCGACACCAAGCACCTTGCGACAGTCATAAGAAACTGATAGAAGCGCATTCGTTTGTTTCATTAATAAATAAATTGTCTAGAGCTAGATAGTTTCCTAATAACACAAAAGTAATCCTTTAAGGCAAGCTTAGTAGAGAAAACCTTATAATATCATAGCAAAATTTTTCTCTCATGAAAGCATAATGCCATTAAGGCTGTTCAGTGGTTGTAGCTCCCACACCTCACACTCAGAAATTAAGTGTTCGCTTACATCTCGGGCAATGAGAAAGCCAGCGTAGAATAAATAGTTTTTATGCTTGTAGGAGTAAAAACAGAAAAAAAAAGTACATTATTTCAATGTTTAAAATTGCGTATTCGGGTTATTGAGGCGTTTTTCATTCGTGAGGCAAGGCGTAAGCCTCAAGGAGTTTTTGAGGCGTAAGCCTCAAAATCAAATGATTGCGTAACATAAAAATAATTTTTATGTACTAATGAGTGAATAATATAAAACATAAAAACATAAGATATGAAATGAAATCAAAATATCCCAATAATAAGACAACATGAATATAGTTCAACTCAAATTCTATCTTCCTAAATCCCAGTATTCTTTTCATTAACATATATTCCAACTTCCAAACATAAATAGCAATGACATATCACATAAGAACTCATAAGTCATCAACACTGTCATCACTAAGGGTTCTCATTTGAATCATCATTATGATGAACTGCTCTCTCCATTCTCCTCTCACTATAGAGTCCAATGTCGGGTATTTACTTCAAGATTTATGAAAGTTTTAATATATATAGCGTAAGGCGCAAGCCTCATGCCAGTGAGGCGAGGCGGGCCTCAACCAAGTTGAGGCGCAAGCCTCATAAAAAAACTCGATGCGTAAGCATCGAGGCATTTTACTGGAATTGCGCAAAGGCAGGCCTCAAGGCGAGCCTCATATTGCGCAATTTTAAACCATGCAATATTTATTTTATGAAAAAGGACAAAGGAGATGAGGATTGATAAGATGAACGTCATAAAAAGGGTGAAACAAGGAAATAAAAACTAGATTGTAATTTGGGCAGTGAGAACCAAAAAGATCAGGTATTTATCTAAATATCAGTTAATTTATTTTCTTGTTTAAATAAATAGATTTAGTTTATGGATAATTATTAGAATATTTTAAATCAAAATAATAATTCTGAAGGGATGTATTAAAAGAGGCTTTTGGTGAGTAGTTAGAAGGCGGGACCCACTTCTAAGTATTCTTATCATCATAACCGTAGATAATTCAGAGAAAAGGCTTTGCTAGGGAAAAGGTTCGGTTCAGTATATAGAACTTTCGTGAGGTTTTCTTTTACCAGGAATCCTGAAATTCCTGTTTCGGACAGAAGATTTCAAATGACGATAGAAGGGCTCAACAATGCTTCTCCCGGGACTGTAGCAAGAGCCGCAGAACTGTAAAAGAATTCGCAGGAAGTCCTGTAGCAAAAGGCGGAAGTTCTGGGCAGCGGCAGCAGGTCTTCGGGTGGAGAAGTTCAACATTTTGGTGAGAAATTTTGGCACGGTTAGTAAGAAATTGATGCAAGTATTACTATAGTATTACTATAGTATTAAATAGAGATTAGTAAAAATTTTAATCAAGATTTAAATAGAATTAATATAGAAGTTTGTGATAATCTGTAGTTGATTTAAAGGCGAGTAAATTGAGGACATGGTAAAAGAAGCTTAAGAGAGGAAAATTTAAAAGAAGAAGGATAGAAGATTTGAAATAAAGTTATGAATTCTAATATCTTCCCTTATCTTTTATACTACAATTCAGTAAAGTTTTTACAAAAATAGTAAATTATGGTGTTAAAGATTGATCTAGTCTTATGCAAAGAGGAGGCTTTGGAGTGATTTATAGTAGAAGAAAAGTAAGAAAAGAAAATTTGGAAGAAGCAAACCGTCAAGAAGGTAAGTAATGCAAATTAATGTTTTAAATGTAATTCTAGTTAATTTTACATTGTTTATTGGTATTTAAATTAATGCAAGAGAAATATGCATTACAAGCAATTCTCTAGCTAAAGGATGTTCCTAACTTAGTTTTCATATACGAAAGACCTCTTATATATTTGCATCATGAGACTTTCAAATAAGAGTTCTTATGTTTCATTAAAGATTTTTCTAGTTAGAAATATTTTGGAAAGAATCTCCATTCTCAACATATGATACACTATTTCATTATACAAATGAGAAGCATATAAAGATCTTTATGAAAGCAACATTGCAAGCTTGAGTTATGTCATAAAGTATATTGAATATCAGTTTAACATAAAGTTTGACTATATATATATGATGTATGATTTATAAGGATAGTTGGGACAAAAGGGTTCCTAAATATATAACTACCTTGTAAGTGGGGCAAAAGGGACCCCAAAAGAAATGATACCTGCATAGCAGGTGGGGCAAAAGGGAACCCTAAAGAGGCAAAATGGATCTCTATGAAATTCAATGGCGATAATGCCAGGTTTTACTGGACTCCATTGAATTTGTTTATGAAAGAATAACCAAATCTTTTGATGACAAAAACTGATATTCAGTATGGATATAAGATAACAGTTAAAGGTAATGCCAAATGAAATATTTGTAGTATCTCTAGTAGTTTAAATTTCATTCATGTTTATTGTTTTAAAAATTTTAACATGCAAGTTTAATACTATTTCCAATTGCATAACTTACGGGGCCTCATAGCTTACCAATTATCTTTTACTGGCTGTTTTTTCAGGAAAAGGGAAAGGAAAAGTGGAATAAGTTTGATACGCAAGTATTTAAGTTTTTTTTAATGTTTATTTAAAAGTTGAAATGTACTCTTAAGGTTAGTAAAGAAGTTTTAATGTTGATTTACTTTGAATTGTTCTGGATTTCCTTAGTGGCTCTGTACAAAGTCTTTGATGTGATGAAATTTGGGGAATTATTAGATGCTTCCTTTATTATTCCGAATGATATTATATGATCTTTTATTTAGATCTGAAATGAATTCAAAAGATTTCAGAGATAGATGATGGAAATGTTATGATTATTATTATTGCACTCTGCAGTAAAGTGTAGTTCTATTGTCGGGTGTTACAAAAGTGGTATCAGAGCAATGTTTTAAGATTCTGGGGATTCAAGTAAGGAAGCATAAGAAAAGGGAATCATCTAAGAGGATGAGATTAGATGTGATAAATTTATTACAGAGCCTAGGATAGTGTAGTAACTCTAAACCATAAAGAGTCTAATTTCATTTATTTATAAATAATTATGTTTAATTTAAATCCGACTAATATGTCAGTATATGAAAGTAATGTCTAAATGGGAATTCATGATTATATAAATACATAACTCTTAATGTAATGTGTTACAGATTTAATGGCTGAAAGAATACCGGAAAGAGAGGAAGGTCAAACATCCCAACCTATTAGGATCTCTGAAGATTCTGAAAGGGTGGCATCAATAGGAGGCAATGCACCTAATGTAAATCCTGCACCGGTAGGAAGCCAGGGAATATAATGCAACTGCAGATGATGAATATGATGATGCAGATGATGGAAAAGACGCAGTCTATGGTGGGATCTACAACACCTGGTGTTTCACCTGTAGTTACACCAGTTACTCCTACCACTCCTGGTAGTAGTACAAATGTGGAAGCGGGTGATCCTGTTAGTGCAGAAGTGGATAAGCATTTAAAGCTTTTCCAAAGCCTAAAACCTCCTTTGTTTAAAGGAGGAGTTGATGCTAGAAGTGCTGAGGATTGGATCATCCGAATTGAGAAAGTATTAAATGGAATGAGATGTCCTGAGAATAGAAGAGTATCTCTAGCAATTTTTATGCTAGAGGGTGAAGCAGAAAGATGGTGGAGAGGACAACAACTAGAGAAATTCAAAGGTAGATCAGAAGAACAAATCATGTGGGAAGAATTTGAGCAAGTCTTCAGAGAATGGTATGTTCCTCCATCAGCAAGGCAAGCAATGCAAGAAAGTTTTGTAAACCTGAAGCAAGGATCTAGGACTGTCATTCAATATGAAGCAGAATTTATAGCTCTTTCAAGATATGCACCACAACTCATCAATATTTCAGAGGAAAAATGCTACAGATTTTTGAAGGGTTTGAGGGATTCTTTGAGACAACCTTTAATTCATCTTTGCATAAAAGAATTTTCTGAATTAGTGGAAAGTGTTAGACTTCTAGAGAATGACATTGAAGTGGTTAAGCAGAAATGAGATAATAATGATAGAAAGAGATAAAGTGATCACAGAAGCGGATCATCCAAAAGACAGAAATTCCAACAAAGTCCATATCAAAAGCCACTGAGATTATCTGCAATACCTGTTTGTACAACCTGTGGAAAATCTCACCCAGGAAGATGTCTAATGAATTCAGGAAAGTGTTATTTGTGTGGAGAATCAGGTCATATTAAGAGGAATTGTCCAAAGAATGTTCAAAGAGGTACAAAGGTTAGAGCCAGTCAGAGGATGGATCAGTTCAGAGGTGTCAAGCCACAGATGCATCAACCTGCCTTGAAGATAAAAGGAGAAACCTCTAGTGATGCCGACAGATCTGCACCAGCTAGAGTTTTTACTTTATCTTCCCAAGATGCCAAAGACTCTTCTGACGTGGTGACAGGTACTTTAAATATCTCAGATCTATCTGCAAGAGTACTTTTTGATTCTGGTGCATCGCATTCATTTATATCTGAGATATTTTGTGGAAAAATAAATGTGGAACCTGTCTCTTTTACTCCTGGGTTGCATGTTAGATTACCTGCGGGTAATTATTTGAATGCCAGTACAATATGTTCAATAGATTTCTCGATAGCTGGTAGAGAATTTCAAGCAGATCTGATAGTACTTCCATTGGTAGAATTCGATATAATTCTAGCAATGGATTGGTTAATCAAATACTTTGCAACTATTGAATGTTGGAAGAAGAAGGTCAGATTTGATTTGCCAGGAGAAGAAGTATTTTATTTTCAGTGTGAAAGGGGAGTCATTTCATCATTGATTTCTTGTAATCAGATGCATAAAAGTTTAAAATTTGGTGAATTAGTTTTCCTTGCAAAGATAGAAGCAATGAACGAGAAAGTTGATGATATATCTTCTATTCCTATCGTGAATGAATTCATAGATGTGTTCTCTGAGGAATGGAATGAGCTACCTCCAGATAGAGAAGTAGAATTTTTAATTAATTTACAACCTGGCACAACTCCTATTGTCAAGGCACCTTATAGAATGGCAACCAAGGAATTGCAAGAATTGAAAGATCAATTGGCTGAATTGATTGAGAAGGGTTTTATCAGACCTAGTTCATCCCCTTGGAGTGCACCAGTATTATTTGCCAAGAAGAAGGATGGTTCTTTGAGACTCTGTATTGATTACAGAGAATTAAACAAGGTGACAGTTAAAAACAAATATCCTCTTCCTAGGATTGATGAACTATTTGATCAGTTGGCAGGTGCTTCTGTTTTCTCCAGAATTGATTTGAGATCTGGTTATCACCAGGTTAGGGTGAAAGAATGTGATGTGGAGAAGACTGCTTTTGGAATCAGATATGGACACTATGAATTTTTAGTTATGCCGTTTGGGTTAACCAATGCCCCTGCAATATTTATGTATATGATGAACAGAATTTTCAGACCTTATCTAGATCAATTTGTTATTGTATTTATTGATGACATATTGATCTATTCTAAGAATGATAAGGATCATGCAGATCATTTGAAGATTGTTTTAAATTTATTGAGGCAACATAAATTGTTTGCTAAATACTCTAAGTGTGAGTTCTGGTTGAAGAAAATTTCATTTTTGGGACACATTGTTAGTAGAGAAGGAATTTCAGTGGATCCAGAAAAGATTAAAGCAGTAGTGGATTGGCCAAGACCAACGAATGTAGCAGATGTCAGAAGTTTCTTGGGATTGGCAGGTTACTATAGAAGATTTGTTAAGGGTTTTTCTCAGATTGCTTTGCCTTTATCCAAGTTAACCCGGAAGGATATTAAGTTTGAGTGGACAGATGATTGTGAGCAGAGTTTTCATGAATTGAAACAGTGTTTAACTACTGCACCTGTGTTGACAATTCCTTCGGGAACTGAGGGATTTCAGTTGTTCAGTGATGCTTCTCTTAAAGGGCTGGGGTGTGTGTTGATGCAAAATAAAAAAGTTATTGTCTATGCTTCCAGACAGCTTAAGCCTCATGAAAAGAATTATCCAACTCATGATCTAGAATTGGCTGCAGTCGTATTTTGCATTGAAAATTTGGAGACACTACTTGTATGGGATTAGATGTGAGGTATTTACAGATCATAAGAGCTTGAAATATATTTTCACTCAGAAGGAATTAAATTTGAGGCAGAGAAGATGGCTAGAATTAATTAAAGATTATGATCTTGACATTCAGTATTGTCCGGGCAAAGCTAATGTTGTAGCTGATGCATTGAGTAGAAAAACCCAAACTCTGTTGAATATGTTAACTAATGAAGAAAGATTGATTAAAGAAATGGAAGCCTTAGAAATAGAAGTTTTAATGCAAGGAGATCAAAATACACTAAGCATTAATCAATGACAGTTCAACTGTCATTGGAGGAAAGAATTAAGGAAGCTCAGAAGAAAAGCAATGAATATCAGAAGTTTTTGGATCAAGTGCAAGAAAAATTAAAGAAGAAATTCAATATTGATGTATAAGGAACAATCAGGTATAATATGCGGTTGTGGTTACCAAAGGAGTTAGATTTGATTCAAGACATCTTGTTTGAAGCACATAATACCAGTTACTCCATTCACCCTGGAAGCACAAAGATGTATAAGGGTTTGAAAACTTCGTTTTGGTGGCCATGAATGAAAAGAGATGTGGCAAATTATGTGGCTAAATGTGAGAAATGTCAAGTTGTTAAAGCTGAGCATCAGAAACCCAGTGGGATGTTATCATCTCTACCAATTCTAGAATGGAAATGGGAGGAAATAGCTATGGATTTTGTTACAGGATTTCCAAAGACAAGACAAGGACATGATAGCATATGGGTGGTAGTTGACAGACTCACCAAGTCAGCCCATTTTCTACCTATCCGTCAGACTGATTCAGTGGAGAAATTGGCCAAATTATTCGTGAAGGAAATTATCAGATTACATGGAATTCCTAAGGCTATTGTATCAGATAGAGATGGACGTTTCACATCTAAGTTATGGAAGAGTACACATGAAAGTTTAGGCACAATTGAAATTCAGCGCTGCATTTCATCCACAGTTAGGTCAATCAGAAAGGCTGATTCAAGTGTTGGAAGATTTATTAAGATTATGTATATTGGATTTTGGAGGTCACTGGGAAGATCATGTTCCATTGATCGAGTTCACTTATAATAATAGCTACCAGTCCAGCATCAAAATGGCTCCATATGAAGCTTTATATGGCAGAAGATGCATAACTCCCTTGAGTTGGTTTGAAGTTGGTGAAAGATAATTGTTGGGTTCACAGTTAGTGGATCAAGCTACTGAAAAAGTAAGACTGATCAGAGACAGATTAAAAGCAGCTCAAGACCGCCAACAAAAATATTATGATCCCAAGCATAAAATGATAGAATTTGATGTGGGAGATTTTGTATTCTTGAAGGTGAGGCCAATGAAAGGTATTTCTAGATTTGGCCAAAGTGGGAAACTCAGTCCTAGATTTATTGGTCCGTTTGAAATTATTGAAAGAGTGGGACAAGTAGCTTACAAATTGGCTCTACCTTCAGATATGTCCGAAATACATAATGTTTTTCATGTATCAATGCTCAGAAAGTGGGTTACAGATGAGGATCAAAGGGTTCTTAAGAAAGATATTAAACTTCAGAAAGATTTGATATATGTTGAAGAACCTGAAATGATATTGGATAGAGATGTTTGTAAACTGAGAACCAGAATGATTCATTTCGTAAAGGTGAAATGGAAACATAGATCAATAAAGCATGCTACTTGGGAAAGGGAAGCATAATTGAAATAGAGGTTTCCTCACTTGTTTGAAGAAGCATGAAATGTCGAATTTCGGGGACGAAATTTTATTAAGAAGGGAAGATTTGTAATATCCTAATTAAGGTAATTAATCCGTCAATTCAAATTAAAGTTTTATTGTATTATCAGTAGTAAAATTACTGAAAAAAAAAATTTAAATAATGATAATGTTAAGGAATATTATTGTTAAGAAATATTATTTTGAATGTATCTGGATAAATGCTTGTTTATAGTGAAGGGATGTGAGAGAGAGCAGCTCTTATCCTCTTATTCACTGATCTTTATCCGATCAGTTTCCCACAAGCCAAGAAAAAAGAAAGTCAGTTCAAATTCAGAAGAGGCTTTTGGATGTAAGCAGTTAGAAGTGGGACCCACTTCCCATTGGCTTTATCTGCATTCCCGTGGAGAACCTTTGGAATATTTTTAGGAAGGAATTCAGTGCAGTGAAGTTATTTCACAAGCAATTCTGAAAATCCCTATTTCCACCATTGGTTGTGTAGAGAAACTGAAGGCATTTCAGCGGAAGACTTTTCCTGGGACTGTAGCATTAGGTGGAGAACTGCTTGGCGGAGAGAGATGCCATCTGCGAACTGTAACAATTCGCAAGTCACAGGATAGACAGAATTTCGCCTATCAACAGTGACAGTATAACCAATTCTCCTGTCAGCAAAAAGCACATAAACGATAGTAGAGTACAGGTAACATGAAATTTCTGCATTAGTCATCTAGAATTCAGCAAGTATTTAAAGAGATTTGATCTTTTGAAATGATCTTCATTGAGGGCATAAATTGTAAGTAATGTTTCATCGTGTGATATAATTTTCTGGTGTAGAAAAAGAAAACCAGTAGTAAAATTAAAATGAAGTAATAGAGATTTTGAGTGATATTCTGGGAAGTTAGAATTGAAGAAGACTAAATCATAGAAGATAGAAAAAGGTAAGAATTCTACATTTTCCTTATCTTTTATACTAATTCTATCTAGTAAGGTTCTTATGCAAATTATAATTTAGGGTGATATCGATTATATAGTCTTATGCAAAGAGGAGGCTTTGAAGTGACTTATAATAGAAGAAGAATAAGAAGTGAAGGTATGGAAGAAGCAAACCGTCTAGAAGGTAAGTAATGCAAATTAAAGTTTTAAATGTAATTCTTGTTAATTTTACATTGTATATTGGTATTTTAATTAATGCAAGAAAAATATGCATTACAAGTAATTCTCTAGCTAAAGGATATTCTTAACCTGGTTTTCATATATGAAAGACCTCTTATATATTTGCATCATGAGAGTTTCAAATAAGAGTTCTTATGTTTCATTAAAGATTTTGCTAGTTGGAAATATTTTGGAAAGAATCTCCATTCTTAACATATGATACACTATTTCATTATACAAATGAGTAGCATATAAAGATCTTTATGAAAGCAACATTGCAAGATTGAGTTATGTCATAAAGTATATTGAATATCAGTTTAACATAAAGTTTGGCTATATATATATATAATGTATGATTTACAAGGATAGTTGGGACAAAAGAGTTCCCAAATATGTAACTATAGCAGGTGGGGCAATAGGGACCCCTAAAGAGGCAAAAGGACCTCTATGGAATTCAATGACGATAATGCCAGGTTTTACTGGGCTCCATTGAATTTGTTTATGAAAGAATAGTCAAATATTTTGATGACAAAAATTGATATTCAGTATGGATATAAGATAACAGTTAAAGGTAATGCCAAATGAAATATTTGTAGTATCTCTAGTAGTTTAATTTCATTCATGTTTATTGTTTTAAATTTTTAACATGCAAGTTTAATACTAATTTCAGTTGCATAACTTACGGGCCCTCATAGCTTACCAGTTATCTTTTACTGGCTGTTTTTCTAGGAAAAGGGAAAGGAAAAGTGGAAGAAGTTTGATACGCAAGTATTTAAGTTTTTTTTATTGTTTATTTAAAAGTTGAAATATACTCTTAAGGTTAGTAAAGAAGTTTTAATGTTGATTTACTTTGAATTGTTTTTGATTTTCTTAGTGGCTCTGTACAAAGTCTTTGATGTGATGAAATTTGGGAAATTATTAGATGCTTCCTTTATTATTCCAAATGATGTTATATGATCTTTTATTTAGATCTGAAATGAATTCAAAAGAGTTCAGAGGTAAATGATGGAAATGTTATGATTATTATTGTTGCACCCTTAATTATGAGGGCTAAGCTGTCCACCTGTATCAGTTATAATTTAATGATTTTATTTTAGCCCTTAATTATTTAGGGAGCTGAGGAAGCACCTGCATAAAACATTATTAGAAATCATGATAGTGCCCATTTTTAGCATTGCAGGAGCATGGCCACCTGCAGGAAAAACAATACATATATATATCGTCCCTAACCTAAGGATAAATCTATCGTCCATCACATCAATTCACATAGTGCAGGAAAAGTAAGCAAACACACCAACATTTCATTCACAGCATGCAATAAAATCACAAAAATCCCGGCACGCATCAGAAAAAGTAAACACCGGCCTAGTCTCGATTTAGAAGTGGTGCCCTTGCAAACAATTTTATGTGTGTGTACGGTTTGTGTGATTGGGATAGATCCTAACTTGGGTAGTTAGTTAAAGTTGTCTAAGATTATAGTTTGTTGAATGCTAGAAAAGAAAGTTTTACTTAAAATCCAAATATTAATGAATTAGGATTCATTTTAGTAAATTTTGTAAGAAGTTTTAGTTAAAGTTGTCTAAGGTTATAGTTTGTGGAATCCTAATATTTTTTATAAATAATAGACTCTAATTGGAGTTGAATGCAACTGAGTTTGCCTAATTTGGAATTTTCTACAATTAGTTATGAGTTTCTAAAGTTTGGGTATTTATTGAATTATCTAATTAAGGGGGAATTTTATGGTTTTGCTCCAAATTAACTCCAAACTGATTGGAATCACCCCAAAAGGTCAGAAATGACCTAAGGTGTTCCCAAATGTTTGGGGAAAATTTAGAATTTTTAATAATTTGTTAGGGGCAAAAAGATAATTTTCATTAAAGTTGAAATTAAGGGTCAACCTAAAGTCAAACTAAGGAGCCATATTTATCTAAGGTTAAGGATCAGATTCTGGGCAATTTAAGGTATGGTAGGTATTTTTCTGAGCTAAAATGGATTTACTGTAATTTTTAGGAGGTACTGGACCCTAATTAATGGGTTAAATTAGGGTTGGTTAATTAAGGGGTCTAAAAGCTCCTAAAAATTCCTAGAAAATTCTGGGACGCTTATGATGTCACTAAGTTTAAGTGTTGAAGTTTTCATGTCAATTGGGGATCTATCATAACTCCTAGAATTTTTCTAAGTTCGCTAGACGGGTCCTTAATTATTGTCCTTAGGGTGTCACTACGTTATAGGGATTTACAATATAGTTTTAGACTAACCCTCAAGATAACAATGCATGGGAATACATAAACAAAGTAAACAAGTCATGTCCTTAGATCTACGATTGCCTAAACTAAGTGGTGGTGCATTCTACACATGCAAATTACGATAAAGAAAAAGTAAATGCGTCTAATAAAGGGATTAGTGAATGATTGGGACCCAATCATCCACTAATCCACCTCCCCCATGATTGTTCTCCACATGTACAATCCATGTTTAAAATTTCATAAATAGATCTCTATAAATTAAAGATTTAATAATATATATAGTTTTAAAATAGGCTAAAATACACATCAAATATGTAGATTTAAAAATAAGATAATTCAAAATATTTCAATTTGAATACATACATAAATATAAGAGAGATCTACTGGTCACCCGAACGAGGTTTTGAAAAGGGTTTTAAAATAAATTTTAATTTTAAAATAATTATTT
Organism: Dendrobium catenatum; assembly: GCF_001605985.2. Taxonomy (NCBI): domain Eukaryota; kingdom Viridiplantae; phylum Streptophyta; class Magnoliopsida; order Asparagales; family Orchidaceae; genus Dendrobium; species Dendrobium catenatum. The sequence goes on from NW_021319587.1 coordinate 1,325,180, forward strand.
ATAATTAATTGTTTAAATAATATTAAAATAATCAAGTAATACAATAAAACAAAAATCTGGCAGAAGAGTAAAATCCAGCCCCTGAAAATAATTTTGAAATAAAATAGATATTTTTTTGAAAAGTTTAAGGGGTCGCACGCCGAAATTCGATTTAAAATAAATTAGTTATGATTTTTCTAACTTTTAATACAATAAAGGTTATTTTAAGCTAATTTCAAAATAATAATATTTAAAATAGAATAATAATAGTAATAACAACAATAAGGAATCCAAATATTACTTAAAACATCAATAAAAATAATAATAATAGTTTTAAAATACTAATAATAACAATAATAATACTAGTTTTAAAATAAGACTAATAATAATAACAATAATAATAATAAAGATAATAAAAAGAATAAAAATAATCACAATAATAATTATAATAAATAAATAATTTTTAAAACAATAATAATAGTAATAATAATAATAATAATAGTAATAATAATCATAATAATAACAATAATTATAATAATGAAAATAGTTTTTAAATTAATAATAATAATAAAAACGATAAAAAATTAAAAGAATAGTGATTATAACAATTATAATTTTAAAATAATGATGAAATAATATAATAATACTTTTTATTAAATAAATATTAATATAATTAAAAGGCTTTTTTATACTATTTTTAAAATACTTAAAAATTTATTTTAATATTTTTAATTAAAATTAGTGTTTTGAAGAGGAATTAAATTCTGAACAATTTGATTATTATTAACACATTTTTCGGATTTAAATAAATTTATCATGAATTCTTAAGTTTTTAGATTATAAAGTAATATTTAAAACAAAATTAAAAATGATTTTTTTAAATAAAATAAACGGCGGTGACATGCGGCTTCCGGGATGTGCGTCGCCGTTCGATCCCGCGAGAATCAGTAGGGAATGACTATGATTGCGCCGGATGGAGATCATGACCGGGATCGATCGCGGCTAAACGAAACCGCAGGAACTGGCTAATCAACGACCGTTGATCATCTATCGATGTTCATGTATAACCGAGAACCCTAAAACGTTGTTTGCAATTTTTCTCTTGATCGGTTGCGTAGATTAATGAAATTTTAAAACACAATTACATACATGAAGAGCGATTCAGGGGTGGTGTTTTTTTTTTTTTTTTTTTTTTTTTTTTTTTTTTTTTTTTTTTTTTTTTTTTCTTTTTTTTTTTGTTTAATCGCAACTCGGGACTTCCGAGTTTATTGTTTCACTACAGGAAATGGCCGATACCGGACGGACAAGATCATGCGCCGGTTATATATATAAACGCCGGTACGTACTGGCGCTTACCGACGGCCAGCCGGCGGTTATACGATGTACGCCGCACGGTTAACACCGTCGTAAATACCGACGGCTATAACCGCCGTTCCACGCCGGTACTTACCGCGGTCTAACGTGCCGTCCGGCGTCTAATGAACCAGACGACGCCAGGTTTAACCGCCGAAAAAAAAAAAAACCGCGGTAATTTGACCGGCGGTTTTCCGGCGGTTACAATACCGGCGGCCTAACCGCCGGAAGACCGACGGTTAAAATTCCGATGGTCACCGGCGGTATTGGCCGCCGGCAAACCGCCGCAAAAATAAACCGCCGGTAAAAAGCCGTCGGAATTGGTTTCCTACGCCGTTTTTACCGGCGGTTAACAAACCGCCGTTAGACCGCCGGTAACGTAAAAAACCGCCGGTAATTCTACACTAACTGCCGGAAAAAACCGCCGGTTATCAGCGTTTTTCCTGTAGTGTTTTTGATGATAACAAATAATATTTATTAATATTTTATTTCTCCTAGTATTTGTAGTGCATATTTCTTTGTATGTTGACTAATATTTCAGGTATACCATGCACCATTCTTTGAAGTTTCAAGGCTCAAGATTGTGTAGAATTGATTGTATTAAATGAGTCTGTAATTTTCTTTTCTTGAGTCAAGCCTTGTAATGATGTATGTTAGTTTGTTGATCATGCACACACACAAAGGGAGCAAAAAATGATTATAAATATTTTAACTTTTCTGTTCATTGTACTGTACGATATGTATCGTACTGTAAGATCTGGTGTAATAGAAATAAATTAAAATATTTTAATTTTCCTGAAAAAATTATTTTTGAATATAACTAATCGTATAGTACGATCACCACATCGTACTGTACGATCTGTTATAATTAGAAAGCTCGCCGTCCATTAAATTAGACAAAGATTTGAATTTGAAAAGTTGTTCTAATCATACTATACGATCATAATCGTACTGTACGATGTTTAAAACATTGCCTAATTTAATCCTGTGATTATTCAATCAAAACGGTTTAATTTTAATATTTTGATCGTACTGTACGAACTGGATCATACCATACGATCAACCGAGACAATGTTGGCAAACTGCTCGTTTATTAAACTGTTCATACAACGCATCGTACAGTACAAACTTCAATTGAACTGTTAGTACAGTACTAACTGGACATCGTACAATACTAACAGGTCAATTTCTGCGCATCGTACTAGACGATCTTGCGATCGTACGGTACGATATTTGACGGCTGAATTGAGTTTTTTTTAGGGTTTTTTGAGCCCTCTATTTAAGCACTTTCATTAGACTTTGTAAGAGTCTTTAGCAGCCATTGTAGGTTCGTTTTTCTAGAAAAAACTTGAAGAGAAGACTTAAAAGGGAGAGAGGAAAGGGTGGAGTTTGAGAGAGGGAGAAGAAACTTGGAGGGGGTTTCAAGGGAGTGTGAAGGATATTTCACACGGTTGCTCCGACGAGCTTGCACCTTAGTACCATCGAATTCAAGGTTCGTCTTGAAGGAAGTTTTGGGAAGAAGAAGATCTCGTTGGTGTCAAAGGATCCGTCTCCTTCGCCGCACCGGGAGAAAATTAGTTGAATTTTAACCGTCGGTCCTTAATTCAAAACCATGATGGGAATGAGGTTGGAATTTGAATTTTAATTTTTTTTATAGAAAATTAGTTGAATTTAACTCTATTTTATATAAATTTGGTTAAATACATAAATTTACATTAGCACATTTTAAATAATTATCAACACTCGCTCACAGAATTTGTTGTTTGCGTGTCTCAAATTGTGTGTTGTTGCCTCATTCATGGGTGAATTTACAATTCGCCTTCATACAATGTCCGACCCAATGTAGGTATCCTTTTTAGATATTTCAACATTCGAGACATTTAGTGCATGTGGTGAGCCGGCAACACTTGATTGACTTTTATGCGACTACTGTTGTTGAAAGTTTAAATTTTGTCAAATCAAATTGAGTTGAGGTGCTTTTTAGGTGATTTTGATGATTTGGAGGTGTTAGATCAATCGGTAAATTATTAGTATATCTAATAAAGAATAGAAATATTTGGTTTTAAAGTAATTAATAGTAAACTAAAGAGTAAAAAATGGACCTTCATCTAATTTTTTTAGTATTGAGAATGTGCATGATTAATTTACCAACAATAACAACGACAACATTAAACATTTATCTCACTACGTGGGGTCGACTACATAAACCTTTTTCTCCCTTGTGTCATGTTATGAATCAAATTCACATTTTAATCTAATAAAGAAAGTTTAATTCTAATATTTTATAACTAAGTCTTTTTTGATATACTTCTACCTTTCTTAATATAAGCCAAATATAATACATCTATTCTCCTAATCAGGTTATCAGAAGGCTGCCGCTTTACGTGACCAAATCATATAAGAAGATTCTCTATAATCTTATCTTTCATTTGAGTTACTCCAACCTTTTGACGTATATGCTCATTTTGTATTGTATCTTTAAGAGTAAAACCACTCATTCATCTGAGCATCCTCATATCTTCAGCACTTAATATTATGCTTCTCATTTAATGGCCAATATTATGCACCATAAAGCATTGCAGATCTCACCACTATCTTTTATAGAATTTTCCCTTAAGTTTGAGTTGGAATTTTCTATCACACAACAAACTCGATGCATTCCTCCATTTCAACCATCCAACTTGAATTCTACTAATAATATTTCCATCTATTTTACCATCACTCTGAACAATATACTTAATATATCTAAAACATATACTTTTATTAATGACTTGATTGCCCAAAGTCATAATCCCCCCGCTGGATCTATTTCTACTAAAATTAAACTCCATATATTTGAAAGTTTAATAAGGATGTTAAGCCTAAGTAAACTTGTCCCTTGACACACTAATACTGAAGCAATACTATTTCTTAATGTGGAATCTAATAAACTTTTTAAGAGTTACAATAGTGTTGATGACAATTTAATCAACACAACGTATAACTAACTATAAATTTTCATCGAGTAATTGTCACAGAAATAAATCTATCATGAAATCTTAGCAAATTAAAAGTGCAGAAAATTAGAAATCAGAAGAAATACACCAGAGATTTATAGTCATTTGATCAAATCATGACCTACGTCTAATCCCCGGAGTTGTCTTATCTGAGTATTACACTATTTCTATAGTGTCTCTTCTTTAGCCCCTACAGTTAGGCGGATAAGCCCATACAAAATTTTCTCCATCAACTCAGTGCGGTATAGGACTATAATCCTTTTCACCCTCATGGTGATCATTTTCACTCTCCTAGTGAGACAAAGAATCTTGGAAACATTGTCACCTTCATCGGTGCGGTAGAGTAGTCGGATCATTTGTCACCAAAGAGATCTTCTTCCCCAAAACATCCCTCAAGACAAACCTGTAAAACTCGAACTTCGTCAATCGTAAGTGTTGCACGCATCTCGATGCGTCGTGATGAAATTTAAGTGAAATTTCAAAGTCATCGGATTTTGACAAAACTAATTTTGTAAAATAGTACATAAAAATTTGAGCACAACGATATAAAGGACTTACATAAATTTTCGCACAAAATTAGAATTATGAATCGTCGAAGTTTTAATTGAAATTGATATTTACTTAATAACACTTCTTATATCCAAAAGAACTTAATGTATGCAAATGGTAATTTGGTCTTTTGGAATATCCTTAACTACCCAATGCTTTAAGGGACCAAAACAATTCGGTCCCTTTTCATTTTTTCGTCTGGCCGAGCGGAACAACGATAGGAAACAGAGGAAGAGGGGGGAGGCTATGGGCAAGGCTTTAGCGGCGGCTTTCCGGTTGCGTTTCGTGGAGGGGATCTAAGAGAGAACTTTGGGAATGAGTAAGGTGAGTTCCTAAGATAAATTTTCATGGTTTTCCTTAGAGTTCTTTGATGAAGAAATTTCTAGAGTTTAATGGAAACTTTGAATTTCTTTTGGAGATTAATAGGGAAGATTTAGGAAATGGTTTTGTACATGAAAATGTTTTTTCCCCAAAAATTTTTAGGGTTCCAAAAATTAGGATTTTTCCTAAAAGTTGAAATTCTTTAAAGAGCTTTTGCAAAAAAGTTTCATATAGGTCCTAAGAATGTTTCTAAAATAATTTTTTTTTAGAATTTGCATTTTTTATTTTTTTTCTTATTAAATAATCCGAAAATAGATTAATGTATTTATAAATTAGGCTTGGGGGAAAGATTGGAATGATATTGTGATGAAATTAATGATTTAAAGTTTTTCAAAAATTTAGTAAATAATTTAATCCGAAAATTTGAACTTAAATTATTTAATTTCATTAAGCGTAGTAAGGATCGAATAGTAATAAATGAAGAGCTTCGTCAATTTAGAAATGTATAATGTCTTAAGAAAAAATTACTGTTGACATTTCTTTATATGTAATATTAGATTTTGTTCATAAAGGTATGACACGTGTCTAAGCGACGTCGTACGTCGTAGAGGTTTGCTTAGGTATTCATACCTCTTTTAAGTTCATAAGTTCTTCTTGTTAATGGTCAAAATTTTATATGCTTTTTATTGGTATTTTAGTTTAAAAATTTTATGACAATTATTTAAAAGTCATACTCCGCAGCAAGCTTATATTTTCCTGTTTAACTTATGACATTTTAGAAGAACATTTGAGCATGAAACATTATTAGACAGACACATTAATTGACGATTGATTTAATGTTCTTATGTTAAGTATGGAGTAATTGAATGTGCATGATATTTCGGAGTACCAAATGATAGAGAGACTCTTTGAAGTCAATGGTTAAGGGGCTCTTTGGAGCCAATGGTAAAGGGTTTCTTTGGAGCCAATGGTTAAGAAATGATCAAAATTTGACTGTGTACCTGATCAGTACAAAATACTGGTACTTCCAGAACGAATGTATAATTATATGATTAACATTTTATATATTGATGCGTTTATGAATAAAAGAAAGTTTTGAATGAACGAAAGGTTTTCGAAGAAAGAAAAAGTTTAAGAAAAAAAATGAAATTAAGAAAAGAATTATGAATTCAAATGTTATGCATTCCTAATGTTATATTGATAAAGCATACATAAAATTATCATGTTATTTAAGTCTTATTATACGAAAAGTTTACTACATAATGTTTTTTCTTTCCTTGCTTTATGAATTTAATTGAGATATATATTAGCTGCTGAGCGTTAGCTCACCCTTCTTGTGGGAATGTTTTTCAAGAGAAATTGTTAGAGAGTGATGGCTGAAAAACAGTTTACCTACCGTCGTAGAGGATCCTACGATGTCAGGTTTTAATGTTCATGTTATATAATATGTTGGTTGTTATGTTGTGAACGACTATAATGTTTTTAGTTTATGTTTTAAGAGATTATATATATGATGTATTAGAGATATTTCAGTTTGGAAGTTTAGTGACTCTTTCTTTCACTATTTTGTATTGGGATCAACGTTTTAAAAGGCGGAATCGGGAATCGAAGCGTTTTGGCTAAGCGAAGCGAGGCGAGGCGTAAGCCTCGAGGCGGATCGAGGTGTAAGCCTAAAAAAATAATAAAAATATGAATAATGACAAAAAATAGTAAAATATTATTTCAATTGTGAATTTGATGATTTGTTCTAAGATAATATTAATATATTAAAAGAAGATTTAAAATAAACTCACTTAAAAAGAAAACATCCCTTTAGGATCAAGACCCAATGCAGCCTCAATATCACTTTGATTTTCTTGAGAAGAATCTTCATAATTAATGTCAAAGTCATCCTCAAATTCATCTTCATTTACAATTCATTATATTTAAGAATACTTTTGAATTTTTTTTGAAACTCCAATCTCACTTTGTTTCTTTCTTTTATATACATGAGTAGTTGCTTCTCTGTCTTCATTGACATGAGTTTCTCCTTCTGCTTCAATTTCAAAAACATCAATATTCTTAGGAGTAACCTATTCATCATCAGATTGTAAATCATCAACAAGTAAATGGTCAATTTCATTATCAATGCTTCCTTGCTTATGTAATTTGAGATGTCTATCTTTCAGTTTTTTGTTAAACATAACATAAACAAGTTTGTTCATTCGATCTGTGGCCAATCGATTTCTTCTCTTAGTATGAATTTGATTGAAGATGCTCCAATTATGCTGGCATGCAGAAGCCGAACATGTTAGGCTAAGAACTTTAACTGCAAAAGCTTTCAATTCAGGAACATCATCTCCAAACTGACTTCACCAACGTTCTACATGAAAATGAATAGTATTTTATGAATATTGATTGAAGTATAAGACTTGGACATAAATATTAAAATTATAATTATAAATATACAAATTATAAACATACTAGGAGATCATGTTTTGTAGCATGCTTGTGCTGCTCTAAATCCAAACATTCCCTTTTTCAAATGAAATTCCTCAAGTTGATCATTCACTTTGAGGTAGTCTTCTTTAGAAATGAGTCTGTCCAAACATGTATACAAACCAGTTTTCACCTCTTTTTCAACATGAAAGTCTTTATCATAATGAAATTGAGGGTTTAAATAGTAGGCAATAGCATGTAAGTGTTGGTGTAATTTACGATCCCATTTTTCATCTATAATATCCCATATTTCTTTGTACGAACTTTTTTGATCTTCCAAATCTTTTTCAATGTCTTCTTTAGCACTATGCATTGCTTTATAAATAAATAACATAGCCGGGGCCCTCTCACAATCAACCATTCTAAGCACCTTAACTAATGGTGTTGTTGTCTTCAAAGCATAATTTGTACTGTGTCAAAATGAATCATCTTTAATAATAATTTTTTTACCTGTTTTCCTTCTTAATTTTTTGCCCATGAACTTTTATCCCATTCTTCAGAAGCAAACATAGCTTCCAAAGGTTGCCTTAACTCCTTAAATCTCTGCAATGTTAAATATGCAGTAGCAAATCTCGTAAGCAGGTCTAATAATTTCCTTGTTAGTGAATTTTCTCATCAAATTGAGTACCCAAGAATGATTGTATATGAACTTACTAACAAATTTGGCCTTCAATAAGGCTGATTTATGCTGAGGCAACTGTCCCAACCTCTCAAGTATTAAATCAATGCAATGTGCAGCACAAGGAGTCCAGTAAAGGTGAGGCATCTTCTCCATTAACATTATTCCTGCAGCTTTATATGCACTTGCATTATCAGTAACAACTTGTACCACTAAAGCATCACCCACTTCCTCAATAACTTCATCCAACATTTCAAACAATAATTGTGCATCCTTTACAAAACTTGAAGCATCCACTGATTTTAGAAATACTGTTCCATATGGATTGTTGACCAAGAAATTAATAATACTTCTATGTCGAATATCTGACCAACCATCTGACATTATTGTGACTCCTGTCTCAATCCAAGTCTTCTTAACATTATCCACTATTTTTGAAGTTGTCTTGACCTCCTCATTCAGTATCCAAGTCCTCAGTTCATACATGCTTGAAAGTTATAGTCCTCTTCCATAGCTTCCAACATATTGTAACATATTGATCCATGACGGACTCCTAACAACATTAAATGGAATCCCATTTTCATAGATGAATCTGGCGATATCCAAACAAACTCTGTTCCTGAGTTCTTTTGTAGCAATAGGAGGCTGAAGATCCAGAGTGTTTATGTTATCCTCGTCATCAATATTTATCATAAATCTATCCATAGGACCCCGAGTGCCTTGGTTAGCAGAAACTAGATGGCTTCCACTACTATAACCTTCATGTTGTGATCCATAATAAGAAGAATTTCATATCAACTCTTCCATATTTCTTTGTGTAACCTCCTTTGTGGTGGAAAACTTCTTTAAATAATCTGTATATTCCTTTTTCACCTCATCAGGTACTTTTGCACATAGTCCCACATTGACATGAGTACAGGCTAGATAATCCTTCAACCTCTTAACGCCACCAGTTGTGCGTTTACACTTCAACTTGAGTTCTATATTTCCATGTAGGATCTTTCCTTCTTGTGCCACTAGTCATGCTAACAATAGGACAGATTTTCACAATTATTTATACTACCAATTATAAAACAACATGAATACAAAAATATATCAGTCTGCCGGGGGTCCAAGGGGGCGCTGCCCCCTGGCGGGGTTCGACCTGTACCGAGCATGTACCGCTCAGTACTGAGCATATACTGCTCGGTATCGAGCATGTACCTAGTGGTACCGAGCATGTACTGCTAAGTACCGAGCGGCACTGGCTCGGTACCGAGCGGCACTGGCTCGGTACCGAGCGGTACTGGCTCGATACCGAGCGTGTATCGAGCGGTGCCGAGCTTATACCTGCTCGGTATCGAGCATGTATTGAGTGGACGAATGAAAGAAAGCCGAATCAGGAGTTATTCAAGCTTTCGTTACTGCACGTCAAAGTTAAGGCCACAACATCGCTCACCTGCTCTTCCGACCTAACCGAGGCCTGAACGTTTCCTGCACTCACAACTTCGGCTTCATTTCTTTCCCTGCGTCGTCTCCTTCCGACTTTGTCTCCTGCACTCACGGCTTCGTCTCCTTCCCTCACCGCTTTGTCTCTTTCCCTCACGGCTTCGCCTCTAGTTCGTCTTTCAATTCTCACAGGAAGCCCTATTCCTATACGCGAATACACGAACATGAATCGGCTGCGTCGTATTTACATATATACCGAAGAAAAAAAATTTTGAGGCGGTGCCTCATACTTTCTCGAGGCATTACGCTCTAATGCATACGTCTTGTGCGAGAAAATCGTAGGCTTCGCTGGATGGTTCGAGGCGTAAGCCCTGATACGCATGACTTCCGCCTCGACTTGAGGCGCGAATCAATGCGGACGCCTCGTCCGCTTTTTTAATGGTTGATTGGGATGATTATTGTGCTTATTTCAATTATGAGATGAAAGTTAAGTGTTTTCTATACGACTGTCTGTTCCTGCCCCATTATTTCAGGCTAATCGGGCCTGGTCGTGATAAGAGGGATATTAGAGCCAGGGGTTTAAGAATACTGAAATATATGAAAAAGCCTATATGTTAATTGTATGAGTCTTAAAATGCATAAGAAGTGTGAATTTTATGAATTTTTTACTTATGATGTTGTATTTTGTCTCAAGGATATGGGTCCTGAGCAGAATGCCACTGATGACATTGGGAATGAAGAAGGGATGGAGCTACCAATTATGAACCCTGAGCCTACTTGTTCTGATGGCAATGTAGGTTAAGAAGGGAGGGCACTACCTGTAGTAGCAAATCCTCTATGAGATAGCAACAACGCCATAATGGAGTCATTTGCTCAGATGATGGCAGCAATGACTCAAATAATCAAGAACTCTCAAACTCAGGCCAGTGGCAGTGGGTGTACTTCTATAGATAAGAACTTAAAGCTGTTTCAAGATATGAAGCCTCCATTGTTTTCAAGTGGTGAACCCTCAAAGGCAGAGAATTGGCTGATGAGAATAAGGAAGATTTTGGAGGGTATGTTTTGTCTTGAGGATAGGAAGGTTACACTTGCTGCTTATGCTTTTGATGGTCAGGCAGAAAAATGGTGGTGGAGTCACGTGCAAGAGACTTTTGGAGGGCGAGCTAGCAGTCAAGTCTTATGGGGAGATTTTTTGAAGATATTCAGAGATTAGTTTGTGCTCATATCAGTCAGGAGACAAATGCAAGACAAGTTCAACAGACTAGTTCAAGGGAATTGTTCTATTTCACAGTATGAGGCATAATTCATTATGCTGTCTAGATATGCCCCTAACCTGATAGCAAATGCTGAAGATAAGTGCCACCACTTCCTGTCTAGACTAAAGAATATTATAAGACAGCCTCTCATACCTTTTGGGAAGTAAGACTTCCACTTTGGTGGAAAGAGCCAGAAGGATTGAAATGGACTTATAGGCAACTTAGAGGAGGAACTTCCAGGAAATAAAGATTGAGGGCAGGCCAAAGCCCACTTAGTTTGTTCAATCTTCTCAGTCTAGAGTGTCTACTTGGAAGAACCCAGACCCAGCAATTTTGAAAGTAGTGCTTCAGCTGCTACAGTATGCAACAAGTGTGGAAGGATGCATTAAGGAGAGTGCCTCTCTAACATTAACACTTGCTACTGGTGCCATTAGCCGGGACATATGGCAAAGTTTTGCCCTCTTCTGTGACATAAATCTGCTACAGAGGCCAGGACATGCAATAATACTATGAGGACAGCTGGCAGACCAAGAACTGTGGAGTCTACAGCCTCTTGTTTATCTCAAGGTCAGAGTCGTCAGAATGTTCAGTCTCGAGTCTATGGATTGTCCCAACAAAAATTTGTAACAACATCAGGAGACCCCTTAGCTTCTTGTTGGGACAATTTATAGACTCGAGACTGACCATTCTGACGAGTCTGACCCTGAGATGGAACAGAGGTTGTAGACTCCACAATTCTTGGTCTGTCAGCTGTCCTCTGAGTATTATTGCATGTCTTGGCCTCTGTAGCAGATTTTTGTTCCATAAGAGGGCAAGACTTTACCATATGTCCCAGCTAATGATACCAGTAACAAGTGTTAATGCCAGAGAGGCACTCTCCTTAATGCATTCTTCCACACTTGTTACATACTGTAGCAGTTGAAGCACTACTTTCAGAATTGCTGGGTCTCAGTTTCTTCCAAGTAGACACTCCAGACTGAGTGGGCTTTAGCTTGCCCACAATACAGGAGATTTTTGGCTCCTGAAATTCCACTGAGCAGGTGGGGTCCATAGTCGCATCACAAAACTATCAAAAGTTGGTGATTTCTTAAAAGCATTTTTGTCGATCAAGAGGGAATGAGAGGAGAAAGGGGAATGGAAGTCTGCATGACCATTGAACGCCTAAGCAATGATGTCACTATAGCTTCGCTAAGCTAAAGTTGATTTGTAGGTTTGATTAGGGTATTCCAAAAAAAGTTCTGTACTGTTATATCAGGGATCAAAATGTAAGTTGAAATCGATCCTAAAATCCAAAAAATGTGCACCATTGGAAAATGTTGTGTATATCCTAGAGCTGTGTAATTTATGCTAATCCTTATACTACAATGATTGATCCCCTGGATTGCCTGTCTTACTTCTTGATTTAATTTTAAAGCTCCAAGCAATGTTTCTCGTTTTATTATTATTCTTTTTTATTACGAAACTTCCATGATGAACGTAATTATGAAGTTTTCTAAAAATTTAAGGATAGGTTAGTTTCTTTAGCGATGGTTTGTTGTTCTCTTTCAGAGTGAGATTGCGTTTGTTTTTGACTTTTAATCAGAAATTATAGGTTAATTATATGTATGCCATCTGTAATTAAAGAAGGAATCTAAAGAAAAGAATTGAGTGATGATTTGTATTTCTAGGGCTACATCGTTTTTATTTAAGTGCTTATGGTAATTATTGTGAGTGTCCATTATGGCCTCCTTAAGAAGTGGTTTCTTGGTTAGAGTCTCTTTCTTTTTTCTAGGCGAAAAGCATAACATATTAAGTGACTCATGTGCAAATTTACTATTTTAGCTTGCCTTTTAATATGGAGTTATTTATGCTGAGGAGACTTTGATCCTCTACTAAATGTGCGTGAACTGTTTTTAGTTAAATAAGCATTCAACATTGTTGTATTTTACTGAACAGGGTTGATGTGGTTTTCACCGGAGAATCATGTGCCGATGCCTGGATTGAGAAAGAGGTAAGCCCTAACTTTAAATCAGGAATCTAGTTTTAAATGGTGACTAATTGAAGGGATGATAAATGTGTCCTGGTATGTTATGGCAATTACAAGTTTTGTGACCTGTATTGCATGTGTCATGTTGACATTTCCCTGTATCTGAGTAATCTATCAAGGTAAAATAATCCACACATTGGAAGACCTTGCTGATCTAAATCAGGAATGAGAAATATTTCCTTTATGCCCACAGTTATTTCTGTCAAGTCATCTTTTGGTTAGCATCACCTTTGACATGGCTTTTCTTTCTTATCATAAAGTTTCAGAATGACAAGCGTGCTATGCATTTCTCTTGATCCTTTAGTTTAGATTTAAAAATCTTATTCGTAAGCAAATAAACTCTTGAAGATTTAAATCCTTTGTTAATCATTGTTGCTTATCAAGATTGAAAAAAAGCCGTCTTTGCAATTTTTCAAAGGGGATTTATCTCACATGTTTGAACATTTTTTTAGATAATTGCCTTTATTTTGCCATCAGAAATATTCTGGAGATTGTTTTCTTTTTTTAGCCGATATGCTTTATGCAAAAAAAGTAAAAGATACAAAATCAGTATGACAGAGCTTGATTTTTTTCTGTATTTTATTTTTACTTAACCCATCGGAGCTGTTGTAAATAATTTACTACATGTAGGTTGTTGCTTTGAAGGAAGATGGTTGTCCCAAAATTTGGGTTGTAACTTCAGATTTGTATCAGCAGCAAGCTGCACATGGAGCAGTAAGCTCATTAACATAATATTTTCTAGGTCCAGCAATATGCTTAGCTTTTCCTACTTAGTGAAAATTTTGTTTTGATTTCAACATCCTCCACTCTCAGTTTTAGTCCACCTTTGTAGTACTGCTGCTTCTCCATCAATAGAACTTTATAACTTTATTTTGGTTACTGTTGGACTTATCCTGATTACAATATTTTTGTTGATTTTATCCAGGGTGCTTTTGTTTGGAGTTGCAAAGCGTTAGTGTCAGAGGTTAGACATTTTAAGCTATGTTTCATCATGCTTCTACTTTTTGGTTCTTGAAAGGATCTATTTCTATCATTTGGAATCCTTCTTAGAAAGTTTGTGGCTGTTGTGATGTTGGGCAATGGGAGGAAGCTCTATAAATACAGTTCTTTCGTCTATTTATTTATCACTATTTAAGCTTGCAAGCTTTACGATATATGGTTCCTTTAAACTGGGATTATAAGACGATGCATCTATTTAAGCTATTGGTGAAATCTGATCATTTATTTGCAACATGCCCTCATTATTATGGTATAAGTTCAGGTGTGTTGTACATTCAATTATCTAAAAAATCTTATTCAAGTTGATCCGATTTCAGATAAATCAAGCTAGCTCAAGCCCACAGCTAATTCGGTTAACTAGATCTCAAACTTAAAAAAGACTCATCAATCTACAACGCCAGGCAACTATGTTTTAATAACTCATCCCTATTGAGTGAGTATAACGCATAAGATGGATCTAGCGACCCACTATCCATGAAGTCATTACTACTCAAACCAGGACACTTCCCAAGGAAAATTATTGATTGGCTACTTGACTATTAATATTTGCTAAACCATGAACTTCTTCAGATGTCATTAAATGACTTCATCTAGCTGGATAGATCAGGCTATACTTATTTAATATTCTTTATAGCCATGTGTATTCAGTTCTATAATGATCAAGCACAAGCCAAATTTATAAATTGTGGGTTGAGGGGTCAGCTCAGTTTATGCAATTCCCTATACTCAAGTTTAGTTTCCCATGGCCTTTTGCTCTAGAATTCTTTATTCTCTTTATTTTTTTGTTCTTTTTTTATTTAGTATTCTTAGTATAGTTGGCTATGATTCACACAAAATTTTGAATTTAACGTCATAAACAACCTAAGAGGTGCGGTGACCATGGAGCATGCCATTAACTAGAAGAGTAGTACTAATTGAAGTAGAACAATGACAAGGGGGTGGACAAGAATTTGTCAACATGGAGAATCAGGAGTTCATGATTGTTGAATAGCTTGCTAAATATGAGGAGAGGATGACTCAAATAATATTGGGTGCATTGGAGAGAATTTCAAGAACTACTCCTAGAGTGGAGATGCCTAAAGGATCCTCTATTTCTTTTGTAAATGAAAGGAGACTTTCTTACGCTAGAGGTTTGAACTCTACTTTTGTTACTGATGAGACTTATTGTCCTAACTGTGTAGAGTCGACTTTGACTCTTTGTCTAGAAAAAAATAGGATTGAGAATGAGGAAATTTCCACTAGTCAATTCCATCGTAAGGGAAATTGCTTAGGCCAAGCCTCCAGCATAATTTAAAATTCCTCACTTGGACTTGTATAAGGGAAGTATAGAAACCTCCAACCACATCGGTCATTTTTAGTCAGCATCTCACTAGATATTAATGGAACATTGAAGTGTAGGTTAGTCTTCACTAGCTTCAAGGAATTAGCTATGAGGTGGTTCTCGTGTCTACCACTCTGTCTCATTGTTTCTTTTGTCAAGTTCAGGAGAATCTTCGTGATGTAATTCGACAACATATAAAGACCATTGAAGAGTTCACAAACCTTACTGCAAATGAGATGAACTAAGCGAGCCACTAAAGATTTTTATTTTTTGGTTCAAAAAGGAAATGCTTTATGTGAACGATCTATAGTCAGCAATGGCCTAGGCTACTCTAATGCATGGTCTTTGTGAATGACCTTTTGGATATGCACTCAGCTTGCAGCAGCTAGGGACTAACTCGATGCAGTCACATTAATACCTAGGGGTACAACATGGAGACTGATTCCTTTGCGGCAGTCAAGAGGAAAGAGAAAAGTCATCTTGAAGGTAAAATTTCAACAATTTACCTAGGACTAGAGAAGTTTCCCTAGGAGTCATGTGTTAAGAGAAGATTTTATCATGATCAAAGGTGATTTGGTTAGCTTCAGAGAACACATCTCTTCAAGCCGTGAGTATGAAATGAAGAACGACATATTGATTTCCTTGGCAAGAGACCGGTGTCACCTCAAATTCGGCCTCTACAAACTATGTCTTTTCTACAAGTCTCAATGGTTAAGTTAGTTGAGGCCATCCAAACTAAATTGCATATTCAAGAGACTAGCACCCATGAGAGTCAAAGGCCGCCTGTGTGACTAATCGATGTATTATGCTTGTAATCATGTTGACGACGACCATGACACTGATGAATGAGAATGTTTGTGGAGCTTGTTGGATTACTTGGTTAAGGCTGGCATACTTAAAGTGTTTGTTCTTGTCGATGCTAGAAGAACATCAGCAATGATGCCTATAGAGGAGTCCTATAATGAACCAGTCCTAGTGTAGTTGATTCATATTGCTGTGATGGTTTTAGTGATTCATGAAGAAGCTGTCTAGGAGGTTCTCACTAAGATAGCCGTAAATTATTTCATTTCGGATAGGTGAACATAGGGAGTAGCTTAAGGGACCCTACTATTGAGGTGCCCCCTATTATCTTTACTGAAGTTGATTGGTCTGAAAATAGCAGCCCCTACAACAATGTAGTGGTCTTCATTGCACTAATTGTAAATTATCAAATTAGTAGCATCCTTATAGGCACAATTAACTCGATGAATGTTATTTTCAAAAGTGTTTGCGAGAAGATAAACCTTTGTGCTCTCTTTTACTTCTCTGGGGCACTTAGGGAGATAAAAGGGGTGATTTCTTTGCTGATCACTTGGGGAGAAGGAGAAAGTTAGTTTACTTCCTTGGCAAACTTCATCGTTGTCGACGTGCTGACTACCTATGCCATATTCAGACAATGATTGTTGAACACCTTCCATGTAGTCGTCTCTATATGTCATGTTGCCTTAAGGGATGACTTCCTACAATCAAGGGTGTGCTATCTCAAAACATATGAACGACACCAGATAAATTTCTCCAACTCTGTCTGTAGAAGGGATCTAGATTGAGGCTATTGATTTTGTTGAGCACATGTTGATCTCTAAAAATCCAAACTATAGCTTTAGAATAAGTACTACTTTTGATAAAGAGTGAAGGGCCAAGATGATCACAACTCTTAAGGTGAATGTGGATGTATCTGCTTTGTCAGACAATGAGATGGCAGGTGAAGATATCAATATCACTTGCCATTGGTTGAATATTGACATGATGGTGAGGCAAATAATGCAGAAAATTTAACTAGTTGTAAGCATGCTAGTGGAGCCCATTCATGAAAAATTGCATAAGTTTTTGATGCTCGATTCATTAGGGAGGTGCAATATTCCAAATGGATGTCAAATATGGTGATATTGTAGAAGTTAGATGGCAAGGGGTGGATATGCATAGATTTCATAGGTTTAAACTCAGCTTACCCTAAGGACAACTATCTGTTGTCATGGATTGATGGTCTAGTTGACTCTCTAGTCAGCTATTTTATTATGATTTTTCTTGATATTTTCTTGGGGTATCACTAAATCAAAATACACCCTGCTGATTGTGAGAAGCCGGTGTTCATCGTAGTTGAAGGGTTATTTTATTATAATGTGATGCCCTTTTGTTTTAAAAATATTGGTGTGACATATCAAAGGATAAGGGATTATATTTTTTGAGATTAGAGGGTCTTTGTCTATGTAGATGCTCTCTTAATTAAAAACAAAACTCTAAAGCAGTATATTCAAGATCTTAAAGAAACCTTTTTTACTATAAAAAGTAGAACAAGAAGCTGAACCTTATAAAGTGTACCTTTAGAATTGAATCATGCTAGTTTTTAATCTTCTTGTTAACTCTATAAGGTATCAAAATGAATTGTTGGTGGAATTTTCACCCTCTTTAATAGATTGAAATATTTTATGAAACAGTGTGACATAAAAGATAAAATATTATCCAAGATGATAAAAATATTATTTTGTTATGGATTCAATAATAAAGTTTGTATTTTTATTTATTTAATCAGAGATTTTCTCCTCTCCAGCATATTTTATTGAATATGATTTATTTTATTTTAGGATACATATTTTCCATAGAAGCAAACTCTTATGTTTAATTACATTCTACGAATTTATCTCTTGAGAAAACTTTTGATTAAAATAATAGTTTACATTTTTTCATTAAGTATTGATTAACTTTTTATGTGATTTTGACAAATTCATATTAAAAGATTTAGTCCATGAAATTTCAAAGGAGATTGTATCAACTTAAGATTAATTTTTGAAGGAAAGTCAAATGAGAAAGTTGGAGTACTTAATTATAAGAAGTTTAGAGATATTTAAAATTATCTTAAATTAGGTTGCATTTTAAAATTAATTTGTATTAATGTTCATCAATTTGATTTAAAAGGTTGGGGCTTATATTCCAACTACACAAGTTGAAAGAATTGACTAGGAAGGTGAGAGCATCTGATGTTATGATGAAATTGAAAAGAACATTAACCCCGGATCTTAGATGTAATGTGAGAATCACCAATAGGTAGTAAGTTTGATTTCAATCTAATTAAATCTAAGAGGCATAGCCCAACTTGATGTCTACTAGTTAGCCCGGCTCTAGACTTATAATCCTAACTAACAAGAACTATTAGTTAAACTCACCTAAGTGCTTTTAATATCATATAAGTTTGGTCTCAAGGCATATGCACGATCGGTAATGTTATTTTGATTTCAGGAAATAGAGTTTATAATTCAATTATTTAAGCCAAGATGTCTAACAATTTGCATATGCATATACTGACTCACAATGCGAATTATTTTGTTAACCAGTCTTTAATGCTAGACTTTTATTTTTACATGCGATTTATTGAGATATAATGTAATATTATCAGTTTTACACATGTTTTTTTTTGTTGATTTGAAAACAGATCTTTATGGATAAACAATCAGTCAAATATGGAGTTACAAGCTCACGATCCATAAGGAGGCTTTGAATTCTTTTTTTTTTTTTAGTTTTGAAAAAAAAAGATTTATTTTAGATAAGCCATACATTTTTTATTTAAACAAACATTAGTCTATGATTGATTTAAAATTATTTATGTTTTAATTAATAACAAACTTAACATCCTGGCCATCCCCTAGAAGAACAATGGAAGAAACCTATTAAAAAACATGCATTTTTAATGCACATTCAAAGTAAACAAGCAATCAAGTGCATAAAAGTTGTGTTGCCTTCTTATATAATTTAGTTGAATTACAGACTAGTAATATCGGTATTTTATTATTACAACCATAAGCCACAAAATAGTAAAGCAGACATTTTTGTTATTACAATTAGAAAATAAAGGAAAAATGATAATTGAGTTGCTTATATAATATAGTTGAATTACAATCTCGACCTGTGAGTCTGCAGGCTTGAACATCTAATTTACCTAGTGATTTATTTAGGGGTTCATTTTTCTGGTTCATCATTCTTGTAGTTTTCTCATACACCTATATGATTTATTAAATTTATAAATTTAATTTAAAAAGTTAAAAAAATACTCAATCCTACGAAAAATTATTACATCCGGTGAAAATACTGAGCAATACCGAGCATACCGACGCGTTGTACCGAGCACGGTACCGAGCAATTTAGTGACATGGCATTTTATTATTTGTTTCCGGATGCATTCGGTTGAACCTGACGAAATAATTACTCCAATCCTACAAGTTTAAAATTCTTTCCATACCTTATCAAGTTTTGAAGGAATAGCCCATGAATTTCAGAATGGGTCTAGCAAAGTCTAGAGGTTGTAATACCATTTTGGTTGTTATTGATTACCTTTCTAAATATGCCCATTTTGATCTCTTGTCCACTACATA
The DNA here is from genome assembly GCF_001605985.2 of Dendrobium catenatum. NCBI lineage: Eukaryota > Viridiplantae > Streptophyta > Magnoliopsida > Asparagales > Orchidaceae > Dendrobium > Dendrobium catenatum. The sequence goes on from NW_021319587.1 coordinate 1,344,908, forward strand.
TTCAGCCTCCCATGTTGCCACTCTCTTTGTCAATGTGGTTGTCTGTTTGTACGATTTCCCAAAATCTATTGTCTCATATAGGAATAGTATTTGCTTAAGTAAATTTTGGCATTATCTTTTTTACTCTAAGTGGCACAACACTTCACTATAGCACTGCATATCATCCACAAATAGATGGCCAAACCGAGATCATAATAGTTGTTTGGAGCAATACTTTTGTGACTACACTTCTAACACACTCAAATTATATAGCTAAATGGTTTGGAGAAAAGGCTAAGGAGATGATAGTTTAGGATTTAAACTATAGTATTTTAGTAAAAATCATACTAGAATGGTATAGGTGTGATTATAGATAAGAGTTTAAAGGATAATGTTATAAAAACTAATAGAATTTGAGATATAATTTCAATTTTAAAATTTGTTATTGATGCTAAGATTATTAATATTATAAATGCTTATGCTTTTTAAGTATGTTTGGATATATGTTCAAACTTAAAATTTTGGAATAACTTAGAAGAATCAATACAAAATATACCTCTTGAAAAAAAGTTTTTATTATAGGAGATTTAAATGGATATGTTGGTAGAGAGGTAAATGATTTTAAAAACATTCATGATGCCTATAAGTTTGGAGCGATTAATGAAGATGGTAAGATCGTATTAAATTTTTCTTTGGCTTATGATTTTGTAATTGCTAATATCTTATTTAAGAAAAGAGACAAGCATCTCATCATTTATAAGAATAGATATAGTAAAATTCAAATTAATTACTTTCTTATAGAAAATAGATTATTTAGATTGCAAAGATTGTAAAGTTATTTCAAGTGAAAGATTATGTACCAAACATTGTTTATTAATTTGGACTTTAAGATGAAGTGGCAGAATATTAAAAAATAAATAAAAAAATTATTTTAGAATTAGATGTAGGCTTTTAAAAAATATTAACAAAAATATTTTTGAGAGTAAGATACTAGATCTTAAGATTTTGTCTATGCATGAAAAAGCTAATGTAATGTGAAAAAAAATAGCTAGTGATATTAAGAATATTACCAAAAATATGCTTAGAGTATCAAAAGAAAAAGCTCATAATAGTAAAAATAATTGGTGGTGGAATCAAAATCTATAATAAAAGATAAAAAATAAGAAGATCTGTTATAAAAAATAAATTAGATATAAAAATGATGATAATTGAAAAAGACATAAAGAGATTAGATAGTAAGGATGACAAATGATATATGTATATGTTAGTCAAATAAAGAGATATGAGTAGTAAGGATTTAGTTCAAGTGGAGTGTATTAAAGATGGATATCAAAAAGTGCTTTTATTAGAAGAGGATATTTAACAAAGGTAGATGAGATATTTTTCTAAACTTTTCAATACGATTGACTTTTGTGATCTTAAAACCTTAAATTAAATTACATATTTTTGTTTTTATCAGCATATTAGTAAAACTAAAGTTAGTGAGGCTTTAAAGGAAATGAAGTGTTGAAAAGTTGTTGGACCTGATGATATTCCAATAGAGGTGTGGAAATGCTTAGGAGATGAATGAATTTTTTGGCTTACTAAACTTTTTAATACTATTTTAAAGACTAAAAAAGTCTCAGAGAATGAGTGTGTTAATTCCAGTATTTAAGAATAAATATGATGCATAAGATTGTGCGAATTATAGAGAAATTAAGTTAATGTATCATACTTTAAAACTATTGGAGAGAGTTATGCATTATAGTTTGCGACTGTAAAACCAAAAAAATGTCGTTTTAGACCTCGCACGCTTTTCAAAGCGCCACGACGAGTTTTAAGTGAAAAAAATTCAAGGTTATCGGATTTCGACGAAATTAATTTTATAGAATTCTAAGAAATTATATATATAAAACTTATATTTAATTTTGCTTAATTTAGGAAATAAAAATTTAAGAAGTCTCATAATACCCAAAGTACCCCTAGTGTTTATTAAGGCTTGGAGAGTTTAAGTGAGGGCAAAAGGGTTTTTTGCAATCCTTATTTCCTTAAGTTATGAAAAAACCGAACACCCCCCCCCCTCCTCCTCATTCCTTCCGCTCATTTGGTCGGTCGAACCGAAGGGACATGCGGAGACGAGGGGGAGGCGACGGACAGGTGAGGGGCGGCGGGCGGCGGCTCTGGTGACTTCTCTGACGAAGTTCTTGGAAGGAAATTGTAGGGGAAAGCCTAAGGAGCACTAAGGTACATTTCTAAACCTAGAAATCCCTATCTTTCCCTTGGATTTTTGAGATGAAAAAGTTAGGGTTTTGTAGAAACTTCTCATTTTCTTTAGGAGATGTGTAGGAAAGGTTTAGGAGATATTTTTATGCATAGAAATGTGATTTTCTTTAGAAGTTTTGAGTTGGAGAAATTTAGGGTTTTTCCCTAAGGTTAGAAAATTTTTAAAGTACTTTTATAAACTTGGTTCCAAAGGGTTCTAAGATAGTTTTTAAGGGAAGAAATTGAGTTTTTTCTTACAAAATGTATTTTTCTATTTTCTAATTATTTTAAATCCGAAAATAGAAGTTATTTTAAATTAATGTAAGTTATGGAAAAAGGGTTATTTTGGTTAAAATGTGTAATTATACAAAAATAAGAATTTTTAGAATGTATTTTGATTTATGTGATCTTTTGGAGAGAGGGAGAGAAAGAACTTAGGGTAGATTAGGAATAAAATGAGAACATTAATTTATATTTATTATAAATAATTTTGAAGGAAAAATTAACTCTTTTAGGTGTTTTGAAGAAATCTCGAAGGAAGAAGGATTAGCGAGGATAATCAATTTAAAAAATTTATGTAAATATACATGGTTCTTTATTTCAGTAATACTTTTGTTTTCTTTCCAATTTTATGTTTTGAAAGTCCAAGCATGATTATGAAAATTTTATCACCATTTTAGATCATGATTATGTTATTTCATCCTATGATTGATCAAGCAACTTTTATGTTATATATCATAGCATTATATTATAAGTTTATATATTATATGAAATAAGATGAAATGAAATGATATGAGATGATATGAATGTTATATTGAATGCTTGTATGTGCATGCTGAATAGATGGAGCTCACCCCCTTATAGTACTAGCTGGGGACGCTGTACTTGTGCACGTTAAAATAGTAAAGGATATGGAAAAGGAAAATGTTAAAAGAGTACCTTTATGGTACTAGACGGCGGCTCCTGTGACGGTTGTAATATATACGAAACGAGAAAGCTAAGTATAATGATATGAATATGGAAAGGAAAATGAAAAAATATGGTTTATGATATGATATGTTTAATGTATTGTTAGTATGAAATCATTTTTATGTTATGTTCATAAGAAATTGACATTCAACATATTACGCAGTTTTCCTTGATTATTATAGTTGAGAATTCTGTTTTACTTACTGAGCTTCGGCTTAATGTTAGTTGTTAACATTTTTCAGGTTAGCTTAATTAAATCAAAAATGAGTATAAGAGGTGGCAATGTTTATCGTAGGAGAGGATCACCTGAGGAAAGGTAATTTTATAGTTATGCCTGATTTTATGTTTAAGTGTTTTCAATTTGATGTTTTAGAGGCTCTTTCAAATGTTAAGGTCATAGTTTTAGGAATTAGATATTTGACCTATCATCCGACCATCCATTCCCGCCTCGCCTACGCGAGCTCACCGGGCCGAGTCGTGACAGCGACGTGATACTAATGTTTCTCAAAATCAATTTAGATTCATGCCGGGTAGGTCTACATTGGAAGCTATACATTTATTGAGAGGTTTGATGGAGAAGTATAGAGAGAATAAGGAGGATATACGTATGATATTTATTGATTTAGAGAAAGCATATGATAAAGTTCCAAGAGAAGTGCTATGTAGAGTTCTAGAAAAGAAAGAGGTTAATAATGTTTATATTCAAGTCATTAAGAATATGTATGTTGGAGTTAATACTTGTGTTCGAACATAAGGTGGTTTGACTAAGTATTTTCCTATTTCAGTTGTATTACATCAAGGATTAGCCGTAAGCCCATATTTTTTGCTTTATACATGGATATTGTCACTAGACATTTGCAAGATGTTGTACCTTGATGTATTCTTTTTGTTGATGATGTTCTTCTTGTTGATAAGACTAGAGAGGGAGTTGAAGGTAAACTTGAATTATGGAGGTCAACTTTAGAGTTTAAAGGCTTTTGTTTGAGTAGATCTAAAACTGAATATATGGTGTGTAATTTTAGTAATAATAGATCTAGTGGGGAATTATAACTTTGGATGATCAAGTCATTAATAAGAGTACACATTTTCGATATCTTCTGTCTATTGCTCAAAGTGATGATGAAATAGATGAGATATTATTAGTAGAATTCATGTTGGATGGTTGAAGCGGAGGAATGCATCGAGCCTGTCATGTGATAGAAAAGTACCCTTTAAACTTAATGAAAAATTTTATAAGATGGTGGTTAGATCTACAATGCTTTATGTTGCAAAATATTGGCCAGTAGAAGAGAAGCACAATATTATGTTAAGTGTTGCAGAGATGAGGATGCTCAAGTACATGAGTGGCTTTGCTCTTAGAGACAGGATATGAAATGAGTATATACATGAAAGGGTTGGAGTAGCTCCAATGGAAGATAATATTAGAGAGAGTCATCTTAGATGGTTTGGTCCATAAAACGACGGCCTTCTGATGACTCGATTTGGGAAGTACATGTATTAGATTTGACTTATGTTAAGAAAGTAAAAGTAGACATTAAAAGAAAAGGTTAGAAAATATTAGAAATGACATTTTTTTTATTAGATTTAAATAAGAATTTAACTCTTAATATGCCGCAATGCATGTAGCCGAAACCATATAGTGGGATAAATGCTTGATGATGTTGTTGGTCTTGTCAGGTTCAATCAATTTTATGTAAAGTGGCATATCAATTGATTATTCCTTCAGAAGATAAGATTCATCTAGTATTCCATATCTCTGCCCTCAAACCTTTTTTCTGTACCCAGCCCACTATCATTACACCTTCCTCTTTTTTGTCATAACAAACAACCATAAGCTTACCTCTTGCCATACTCTCTACCTGCATTATAAAATACATGAACATCCTCTTAAACAAGTTATTTTATAATGCGCACTTTCTACTCCAGATGACACTACTTGGGAGAATTTTTAGCTCTCTCCTCTTTTTCCCCATCCCTTAACCTTGAGGACAAGGTTAGTTTTGATAGGAACGGGACTATTAAGCACCAATACATTCCCTTGATGCAAAATAAAAAATGAGGAGAAGATTGGATCCACAAATCAGAAGAACAAGTTCAAGATAACAATACAAAGTTTATAATATACACCTGGCCTACAAAATGGTCTAAGAACTGAACCACATAGTTTTAGCTGAAATAAAACTATAACATTAAGTTTACTTCCGTAAACTTATTATTATTTTAGACAGTTGTCCCTCTTTCTTTTCACTTGTACAAGTCTATAAATAAACCCCCTTTTTGTAATTAAAGTCATGGAAATGAAATTTTGGTTTTCACTCCCTCTTCTCCTCTTTTTCCTCTTCCTCTTCCTTTCGGAGTCTCCACTCTCCACCTACTCTAAAGGTGTCCTATCCTTCTTGATTCAATCAAGAAGTATATCAGGTACTCTCATATTCGTGAATCAATTATTTTTGCCTTTCTTATTCTTTTTGTGGACGTAGTCCTTCCAAAAACTTTGGACCAATATAGCTTTCGTACGTTTTCAGTTGTTGTATTACGCTTTCCTATCATTTGTGTAGCTTATCAGTTTAATATGTGCAATCCTTTCTTTTAATAATGGAGTCTGAAGGCAAGGAAAGCTTTCATTTGCTGCTTTTGTTTGTTTTGTTATATAATTGAAGATTTTGATTCACATCCTTTGCACACAAGTATGCTTAACAACCTATCATTCTTTGTAGATAATGTCGTCACAAAGGGATTTCGAAGCAATACTTAAGGCGCAACGGTATGCTGTTTATTAAATATTTTTTTCAATTTCGCTAATTCATATTTGGTATTTGCACTGTTCACCTTTTTTTTTTTGGGATACCCCTGGATTATTATAATATTTGCATGAAAGCGAACCTTTTATAAGCATTGTTAGATTTCTTTTACCAAAATCAGCAGCTTTTACATCCTGCCAATATGTTCTAATTGGAAAACATTTCTTCATTGTAGCAAAGCTCATATAACGTACAGTGATCTATGCTGCTTTTGAATTGGTTTTTCAAAGATTGTATTTGAGTGTGTTGCTTAATATTTACAGCTTTTGAATAGTGCCACACATTTGACCGAATGGTTTTGTTCAGGCACGATTGCCCCTAAATTCTCGTTGAACTTTTGATTCTAATGGCTAGTTTATAGCATGCTAGATAACATTTCAAATAGCGCATGAAAAATCTCCCTCCAATGAAAGTTCAAAACTAAAAGAGCAGGGTGAAAAGATCCATCTATGATATCTCCTAAATATTTTTATTATATAATTTGGTAAACATAGACGAAAGCATTATTCATTGATGAAATGTAATATATGGTTGGAAAGCCAGAAAACTATATATGAAATTAATTTTGGTATTAATTGTAAAACTATGCATTATTGAACTGAATTAATGTGTTGATAGAGAATAATGAAATTGAAACAAGGGAATGCTATTATTATTTAATTATCCAATTTTCAATTCATAAAATCTTATTTTTAAACCATGAACAGCTGAAATTAGTTTTCATGAATGCTCAATTTGATGGTTGCAATCTTTGGTTTAATACATATATATCTATAAGAGAGAGAGAGGGTAAGTTGCTTAGGTCGAGTAAGTTAAGTTGTGTAAATCTGAACTGGATTTGATAATTCAACTTAATTTCACCAAGGTTGAAGTTGCACGAAGCCATTAGTTGCCCAAAGTCACATCACTTCATGTTGAAGGAAAAGGCTTTGCTCGTCTCTAAAATTTGATAACTGAAGTCATCAACTTGCTAAGGCTATTCAATTACAAATCTGTCTATCAAGGGTATTTGCTTATTAATCAAAACAAATTTAGAGAAAATTTGTTCAATAGAATTCATTGATGTGAACTCATCTTCGATCTGATTATGATTTCTATTTTATCTTGGTGTAGGTCAAGTGGCTGTTAGTTCTATTAAAGAACAAATAATGGGAGAAAGCAATGAATGATTTACCATTAGGCTAAATACTACGAGAAACTAATTTAGATATTTGATCATAGACAAGTTGTCTTGGGCACTACTAATCATTGCTTGAAAAATTCGTTCAAAATTTGAGGCCCATCCCACCAAGTTATCATTTGATCATTTTACAAACTTTAATCAAAATCAGCTCGCTCGAGTTGACTTCTAAATTGGTCATTTAAGCTTAATGACTTCTACACCACTTAGCATGCTTTGATGTGGGACTCTTTTGGTCTACCACAACCTTATTCTTCACATATAAAGTGCAAATTATGACTGTAGAGTTAAATTGGTCAGCCCGAGGAGAGATTATTGGGTTCGGACACCGGTAACTGCTTACGTTCGGTATTCACAGTACTGAGCTCGGTACTGTGAAGTACTGAGTACCTAGCAATACTGAGCAGGGTACTGAGCAGTACTGAGCTCGGTATTGCTTGGTACTGCTCAGTACCGAGCTTAGTACTGAGTAGGAGGTGATGTGACACATTTTTATTGGGCTCCGAACACGTCCAGTGACCAGACCTAATAATTTGCCCAGCCTAAGAAGGTGCAGTGGCGAGTACTGTGAAGTACTGAGTACCTAGCAATACTGAGCAGGGTACTGAGCAGTACCGAGCTCGGTATTGCTTGGTACTGCTCAGTACCGAGCTTAGTACTGAGTAGGAGGCGATGTGACGCATTTTTATTGGACTCTGAACACGTCCAGTGACCAGACCTAATAATTTGCCCAGCCTGAGAAGGTGCAGTGGTGAGTCCTCTTGCATAAATGTACTAAATTTGTCAAGTGTATGTCAATTAAGGTTGATGTCAACTGAGATTTTGCTTGGTTTTGATCATACTAGTCGTTTATGTTTGGTTGAATACATGCTGTGTTTTCACATATATGTTCGTATTTAGCTCATTTATAATTTTCTTGAATCGAGCTTTTGACTTTTACTTGACTCACCTAATTTAATATAATGAGTACTTAAATGAGCTAATAAACAAGCTCACACATGAACTCCCGTGTGATGGTGATATTAATAAATAATTTTACATATCTAAATCAATGCTTTTAAAACCAGACCGGACCGGACGGTTCAACCGGTTGAAACGCGAACCGGCTGGCTGGCCGGTTATGGTTCAGCATATAATCGGTTTCGCTCAAAACCGCTTTTGACCGCTCGAACCAGCGGTTCGACCGCCTTCCGGTTATTGATAACCGTCCGATTCAATTTTAGCGTGATCCGACGGCTGTGATTCGGGAATGCGAAGCTTATACGGGAGAGGGAAAAACGAAAAGTCAAAAAACCCTCATTCAGACGATCTTCTTCCCAACTTCTCTGCTCGTTCGCACTTCGCTCTCCCCGTCTCAATGTCTCGCTCGTTCACGAATCCAGAAGAGTAGAAGACAACAAGACAACAACGTCTCTTGCTATCTGTTCGTTCGCAAAGCCAGAAGCCAATGTCCGAACACTGTTTTGGCGTCTCCTGCTCCAGGTTTGTTTCTAGATTTTTTTTTTTTTTTCAGGTTTGTTTCTATTTTTTTTTTTTTTTTTTTTTTCAAAATCTACAGATTTCATTTGCTCTGTTCTCTTTTTTTTTTCTTTTCTTATGATAGTGCTATTTTTTCAAAATCCAGGTTTTCCTTTGCTTTTTGTATCATGCTCATCTCCGTTAGCAACAGTAGCTACTAGTTACTGTTTTTTTTTTATGTTCTTGTTGTGTTTTTTCTTTTTTTATTAACTATGATAATGAAATCATAAGCAAAAGCTCAAGAAAAATATATTTTTTTTTGTTTATTTGTTGGCTAGATGTCCTATATGCACACATGAATGGGATTAAATTTATTATTTCTGCAAGTTTGTTGTGAGTTTGCTTGTTTTGTTAGTAAGAACTAAGAACCTTTTATCCTATTTTAGATTCATTTTACTGTTGTACTAAGCTTGCGTTCTTCAATTTGGAATGTCAAATTGCTCTATAATGTTCCTCTAGATAGCCATACAAGATAGTTGTATCATTATTATAATATTTAAATATAATAAGCATTTATTACGTCATCCGGTTCGACTCTGGTTCGACCATCGAACCCCTAACCTCTCATTCTTCCGGTTCATTTACCGGTCCGGTTTTAAAAGCCTTGATCTAAATGAATAATAAATTTGATATATTTGAAATTAATATCTTACTACTTAACGCTAATTGAACAACAAAATAAAGCGACAAACAAGCTTTCTTGTAATACTATATTATTAATAAATATTAACAAGCTTCTTCATTGAAATAGAGAGAAATTGCTTTATAAACAAGTTTGAAGGAAGTTTAAATATTCCAAAAATCTAGAGTTGAATTTTTTTTTATTGCATGCATCAAATTGATATATGCGATTATGGTGCAAACCCAAAATAAACTTTTATTGATTGAATTTATTGAGGCATTTCAGGTAACAACCATTGCACCTATTTTTGTTATAGGATGAAATGTAGGAGTCTAAATTCATCATTTTAAATTTGTTTGCCCTGGTGATATGTTACAAGCACTAAGTATTTCTCGGCAATACCTGAGGTTCTTTATTGTATTCTGATTTTACATCAGCCACACCTTTTTTGTTTAAGAATTTAATGACTTTATGCAATTGCAGCCCTTTTGTTATTTCCTCAAAAAAAAAAAAAAGAAATACTAATCCTGTGCTTTATATTGTACTATTGTGCTTTGGTCACGAAAAATGCATATTTTTTCTGCATGAAACATCTTGGATAATCTATGATGAGACACCTCTGCTAAATTTATAGTTAGTTTTAACTTAGGCTTTGTTTGAAATGGCTTTTTTATTGCTTCTTAAAGCAGCTTTTTAATACAAAAATTTTAATTTTTGTACTAAAAAGCTGCTTCCGGAAGCAGTAAAAAAGCCGTCCCAAACGAAACCTTAGGCTTCATTTGAGACGGCTTCCTTACTATTTTTTGAAGCAGTTTTCTATTATCAAAATTTTAATTTTTAAACTAAAAAAAAAAAAGAAGCAATAAAAAAGCCGTCCCAAACGGAGCCTTGAAGCGTTAAGATATGGTAAATTCTAGTTTTTTTTTTTTACATGAAGGCCATATAATTCTTACCGAAATTGTAGGTCAACTTCCATGCAAGGTAAGCTCCTCGAGTGTAATTTGGTCCCCGAAGTAGTTGATGCACTGAAAGATCTGAAGAAGCTGTTGCCTGGCGACTAAGTAAAAACGGACTAACCACACTGTTGTTGTGCCCACAAGACTTCAGTTTTTATGACAGTAATTATTATCAATGCATAGAGCACCTTATTTGAGCCCATTATTTTTTTGTATGCTGAATAATTTACCCATCTGACACCTTTAACTAAACAATAATAACCAAATTTAGCTCCTAAGCCACTATATGACCATCCACAACAAATGTAACTGCTATCGAAGTTAATATAGAAACGTTCAAATTTGATTGGAACAATTTTGCGAGCTGGGTGAGGTTTTCTTGTGTTGAACTTGCCTTTAAAGCTTGTGAGTCAGTCTATTAAATTAAGGTTAATAAATTTTTTTAACGATAGATTACATTTATATTAATGTCTTGAATATCTAGCTTATTATTTGTATGATTATGATGATAGTATATAAATCTAATTAGTGAATTTCACTAAAAGTCTAGCCAGTATCCTTTATGTGAATTTATCTGTACACTTGGAGTATTTCACATAACAAAAAATAAAATTTTATCTCCATGCAAATAAAAGTTAAACTGAAGATACTTAAATCAGCTCAAGATAAAAGATTTTGAAACTCCCAAAACACCTAGAAGCATATATTTTCTAGCTTGTGATACACATTAATTTTGTAATTATTTTTTTTTTCACTGAATTTAATTTATAGCTCTTTTAGTAGTAATAGATATATGGGGAGTATTGTGATTTTGGTTGATCAAGTCATCTAAAAGAGCACATGTTTTAAAAATTTTGGTTCTATTGTTCAAAATGATGGTGAAATTGATAAGGATATTATTGGTGGAATTTAAGCTAGATGTTTGAAGTGAAGGAATGCTTCAGGTCTACTGTGTGATAGAAAAGTATCTCTTAAATTTAAGGAAAAATTTTATAAGATGATAGTGAGATTTGAAAAGCATTATGTTATATAATAATCTTAGAGATAGAATGTGAAATGATATATACAGAAAATGTTAGAGTAGCTATAGTGTCAAATATGGTTAGAAATAGTCGCATTGGACAGTTTGCTCACATAAAATGATGGTCTTTCGAAGATCAAGTTAGGAGAATAGATGTATTAGATCTGGCCTATTTTAAGAAATGTGATGTAGACCTAAAAATGCTTATTTATAAAGCATTATAAATGACTTTTTTCATTAGATTTAAATAAGAATTTGATTCTTAATATGACAATTGAGAAAAATGATTCATGTAGCATAATGTTGTTGTTGTTCTTGTATCTCTTTACATATTTTAAAAACAATCTTATTACATCCAAATTTATTTCTTAGAGTTTACTTATGCCTTGAATATTAAAATTCATGAAAATGATGCAAAATTTAAGTAACTTTTTGAAATAAGAATTAAATGCAAGAGTCAAAAGAATAAATATAAGCTATAATAAATTATGAAAATTTTGCCAATTCCTTGTTCTATAGCCATGAAACTTGATGATTCCTACTTAGACTAAAGTGAAGATTAACCTAATAGGGACCAACTCAATCTTAAGAATTGAGTTAGAAGAGAACAATTTCATTTGAATGTTGTTAATTTTAATGATCCCTACATACTTGTTAAAATTGAAGCACTGTCCCATGATCTTACTAATGATCTAAGTAAATTCTTATATTAGTTAGTTTAGATGAATGATTTTTTTTTTTTTTGGTATAATATGGATAACAAAGTTAAAGTTATATTTATCGAAATAAAATTAATTGAAAATGATTAAATTTATTGCACAAATGCTTTAGCTAACAAATGAAAGCTAGGAAGAATCACACTATTTGAATCGAAATGAATTATGTCTTAAGGGTAAAAAATAGCCTTCAACATCATGGTAAGAAATTATGTAAGTAGTTATTTCCACTAAGACAATGTAGTCTTCCCATTATTGAATATTGGAACCCCTTTAAAGATGTATTTTCTAGAATCAATTGTGCTGATAATGATGGAAATTGACCAAAGAATTTCTCATCACACTTCAAATGGATACCATGATTTAGATTGAATTATTTGAACCAAAAATATTATAAAAATATTTCTTTTTTTTTTCTTTGCTTTATTAGTAAAAATAAAAAATAAAAATAAAAAGTGAAAAAAAGTTGCATCTAGAGAACTAGAATCAAACATGTTCGACTTCATCTCATACGTCTACTGTTAGAACCACTATATTATGTTTATTTCAATCTTCTAGATGACCTTAAAGAAATTACTAGGAAATTCTCCTATACCTTTCATGCTCAAATTGATTTTTTATTTTATTTTTTATTTTATATTTATCATCCTCAAATTGATGAATAAATTGAACTAGTTAATTACTTTTACAAATTCTATTTAGATGTTGACTAGAAGAGTTTTTAAGAAATTCAAATTTTCATTTACTTGTATGAAAATTTGCCTTTAATAATATTATCTCTAGAATTACCAAGAACTAACTTTTTGTGATAATTCATGGTTTGAATCCTTCATAATGTAGTTGACATGCCTTCTCATGCATTCTCTAACTCTTTGTGCTTATTTATAATGGATTTTTAAATTATACATGAGATTTTAAGTAATGATAAATATGCTTCTAGAGTAATCCATAAATGTTAATAGAAGAATATAAATAATATGATGATGGCCTGATATACACCCACCCTAAGCTACTCCAAATGGTGTGGTCCAAAGTTAGAGTACCAAGAGTTTACTTTTTTAGAATTGAGGGGATTCTAAAATTTGTTAGGAATGATATAATAGCTTTGGGAAGGTTTGACTATGAATGGTGTTCAAATTTCATGCAATGGAGGGGGATATATGTAAGGTGCATGGAATTTGGTTGAATTTTACCACTTGGAGTTTTTAAAAATTTAGTAACTCTTGGACTTGAATTCTACTTGAGATGGAAGAGGAGTGTATTTATATTGAGTATGGAATATTTCATAAATTTATAAGGGGTTTTAATGGTCAAAATGGGCCTAGAACCAAACTCATTCAGATGGAATCAAGGGTTCCACCTATGAAATAGGTTTTTGTGGGGAAATAAATGAGAAATGAGTGTGATACTGTGTTGAGATACATGTGGAAGAGTTTTATAGGAAGGATTAATTTTATTTAAGGATATAGAAAAATTATCAGTTTCTAAGATAGTGAAGTTTAATAAGATCATAAGAATGCTGTATGGCTAAGGTCAACCACTAAGCCCCTTCTTCTTAGAAGAAACTTCAAATTCTACAACACAACCAAAGAATTGTTTTATTTATTTCAACAATATTTATTGATATTTTATAATGCTTGAAATTAAATTTAAATCCAATTGAAGGAGTTGGGATGGCCCACTAATAGTGGTGGTAAGAACATTCTTGAATTCAATTTAAACATTTACAGGGTTTAATTTGGGCTGGGGCATGAATGGGCTTGATAATTTAGAGTTTTATTAGTTTGGGGCAATCCAATTGGTTGACCCAAGATGGGTTTGGTGTAAAGGGTCCATGGACACCTAATGCAAATGTTGATACAATTTCATTCCTTAAGGTTTGGAATTTCGCCCATGAAAACCCCTTTGGGTTCATTTGGGTCAATCTATATGGTTAGTTCAAGTGGGCCAATTTGTTGGATCCTTTTTTACTGATCATTGGGGACCCAATGAATAGTCCCTATCGGTTTGGGCGCCATTGTTTGATCTAAATGCATGAATTTAATTCTTAGAAATTTGAAGGATAGTTTGGTCAACCATAGTTAACTTGGACAACCATGGTTTACTTAGGCTTCATTTGGGATGGCTTTGTTCTTACTTTCTAAAACAACTTTCTAGTACAAAAATTTCTTGAATTTGAAATTTTTGTAATAAAAAACTATTTTAAAAAGCAATACGAAAGTTGTCCCTAATGAAGCCTCAGTCAACCAAGTTTTACCATGGGTTGGAGTTAGGTCCAACACATTCCAAATAAAATTTAAAACTTGTCGAAGGGGGTTTTATAGCATGGTGAAGTCTAGTGCATGAAATGTATTTTATTGGGTTAAATTAGCCTTTTCGTCAACCAAGGATGACCATATTGTAATCAGAGAATCTGACCTTCTATTTTGATTATAAAAAATATTTTTGGTTATCAATTTAGTTTCACTTGCACTTTATATTACATTTTTTTTATGTACTACTAACATTTAAGGTTCAACATACACCAAATATTAATAGAGAATTAGAGCTCAAGAATGATTTGCATATGTTAGATTTGTTTGAAAGAATATGTAATTTATTTTTTCTTGAGTAAATGCATTTAAAAAGGTGTATGTTAGCTTATCAACCGTGCACACATAAATGGGGAGTGAAATTACATATTTTAAATTTTTTTTATCATATTTTATGATATGTATAATAAAAAATTAATTAAAACATTGATATTAAGTGAAATTAAATTGAAATTATAATGAACTAATTATATGGTATGACTAAAATTATATAGGACGATCAATTATGATCAAAAGTCCCACCTGCCATTTAAAATTAGGCAGTATTTTTAATTATGAAAATTGTCATATTCATACTATAAGAACCAAATCGTATTGTACGATATTTTAAAATCTTGCCTAATTTAATCCCTATGATTAATCAATCAAATTCAGGATAATTAAGATTTAGGATTTTATGGCACAAATTGGATCATATTGGATGATTGATAGAGATAATTTTTTATCATCCCAAAATTCATCCTATACAAACTATGATTCGATTGAACTAATCATATTGTATGACCATAAGTTGATACTGGATGGTAAGTAAAATTTTTGAATTGATCATATAGACTACCACTCATCGTACGGTACTAAAAGGTAAAAATTGAAGTAATCATATTGTACGATCTACAAGTCGTACTATACAAACATAGATGGAAAATTGAATAATTAGGGTTTTTGGAAGCCCTCTATAAAAGCTCTCTTAAAATTGTTTGAAAATTTCTTTGGTAGTCTGGATATTGAGTCTTCTTTAAGTGAGTGTTTGAAGAGCAGGCTTTGTGAGAGAAGATAAAATTGTGTGTGAGAGAGAAGAACCTTGTGGGTTCAAAGGAGTGTGAGATAGCATTTTCACATGGTTGCTCTGGCAAACTTTCTCCTTTGTTCCTCCATGTGCCAATATTTTTTTTAAGGGAAACTTCGTAAAAATCCCTTTGGTGTTAAAGGGCCTCGACTACTCCGCCACACTTAGTTGGTGAAAGTGATTTAGGATACTCCGCCTCACTAGAAGGGTGAAAGTGATTCGGGCTACTCCGCATCACAAGGAGGGTGAAAAGGATTCCGTCTTATTTACTGCACTGGGTTGGTGGAAGTGATTTTTTAAGGATTTCTCCACCTAGCTGTGGGAGCTAATAGAGAGTCAATAAGAGTTTAGTGTAATACCCAAAGATTAGGACTTTGAGGACTGAACATAGGTCAAGTTGGCTGAAGAACTATAAAAATCTAATTTACTTATTCTTTTTCTTTCCTCACTTTACTTTCTTGCCCTTTTAATTTCTAGAAATTTGGGATGAGCATTGTTATCTTTGCGATACAAAATCATCATATTTTTGTTGAGATTTAGTCTTTTAAAAAAAATAGAAAATAAGAAGAAAAAATATTTTTTGTTTCTAAAAAATTAGAAAATAAAAATTTAACATTTATTTTATTATTTGCTTTTGTTTTATAAAATTGAAATTGTTATTGTTTAATTCAAAAAGAAAAGTTTTGAAAAAGAAATTTAAAATACCATTTCACCCCTCTCTTTGTTTTCCATTATGTAGTTAAATTAGTTTCAGAACCATAAATTGAACTTTCAATTGGTATTAGAGCAGGCTCTCTTGAATTATGGTTTAAAAACCAAAAGAAAGATCTAATGGTACATTTTTAACTAAAAATATTGTTGAAGGGTGTTCAATTACCCATATACTTCTTTTTGATAACATATCATTTGAATTTTGAAAAATTCTCATGTCTACTTTTTTTGTAATCATTTGACTATTGCTTGTGGCATATAATATAAATAGGTTATACCGTTTCATCTCACATCATTAATGGCCTGAAAATAGAAATTTGTTTTACTGAAGGAAGTATAGAAGATAGGGATTTTGCTCAAATTATTGTAAAATATTTTAATTATTTCATTTGTGCCTAGAAATTTGATGACTATAGCTTGTGTCGACATGTAATACTGGAAAGGGTGTTTGCAATAGGTTGTGGATTACTTATGAAGGTACAAATGGAGTGAAAAAATCCCATTTAAATGTGTTGTTGCATGAATATGAATAATTTTGCATGAAACCTACTGAAATTATTTTTGATATGTATAATAAGCTCATTAAGATAGTAATCTCCTTGCATGGTTTAGGAATAGATCTTTCAAATTCATATAAAGTTAACAATATACTATATTATTTGCCTCATACTTTTGATGTAAATTTCAATATTATAATTTGTGAATCTAAAGAGTTCGACTTTTTTTTTCCTATTAACAAAGCTTTTGGCTCTTTCATTTCTTAAGAGAAAAATGTGTGCCAAAGGCTTCAAGATGTAGTTGATAAGAAAAAGGAGAGAGTAGTGCCATGAAAGGCTGAGACATAGATAGCACTAACTCGAGAGCTTGTGGGAATGAGGCTATAGCATTGATGGCTTGTTAATTCAAGAGCTTTCTGAAACAAAAATAAAGCACTACCACAAAAGGTGTAAAGGTAAGAATGGTAAGCTTATTAATGCTTCAACTAATGTTATTGCCTCAATCTTAGGAGTCACCCTACTAAGGAAAAGGGTGAAGAAAGTTCAATTCTAAAAATGGTAACCATAGGACATAAAAAGTTTTTTGGGCAAACTCAACTTGATACTCCTTAAAAATTAGAACCGGAAGAGGAGGTAACAAAGATTTGCTTAATGGAAAATGATTATATTCGGAACTCTAATCATGATGAGGTATGCGAACTATCTTATCATGGGTTATTATCCATTTATGAGAAAAAAACATGATTTTTATAGAAAGTTGAAAATGTATCATACTCTTTTGAAAATGGAATTCTCAACTTTAAAAGAAGAGTATGATACCTTATCTAATGAGCATTCAATTTTTAAAACTGAACATATTTTATTAGATATGGAGCATACATCACTATTAGATGTATTTATTGCATTGAATAAGAAGCATATTGATTTACTAAAGCCACATCAATTCTAGAAAAGTGAACATCTTGAATTAGAAGAAGAATTCAAGGATTAAAAAAAAAATTGCACTAGAATTATATTACAAAGAGCATGAAGCACCGATTAAAGTAGGTTTTGAAAATTATTCAAACGAATATTTGATAAAGAAAATAAATGCACTATAAAATAACACAGACAAGCTTATGCTTAGAAATACACAACTTAGGGCACAACATGCATTATACATTTCTAGGAAAAGGCATTATCCCTCATTTAGATTGTTAAATCCATTTCCAGGGGTTAGATGTTAATCTTATGACATATTAAGACACATTTCACAAACTTGCACATTATGTCATATGACACTTAATTTGGAGGCCTAAAGCATTAGGATCACAACATTGCATGTATACAATCAAGCAAAAGGTGGGACCCAAACCCACTTGTGTTCCCAAAATTGACCTTTGATTAAGTTTGTAGCCATCTCTCATAAGTGGTGCACTAAGAGCAGATAGTACTGGACAACAGATGAAGCACATAATTGGAGATTTCAAATATCTTACTCTGCTAAAGGCTATAAAGGAGGAGTTATATCTAAAAAGTACACTATCATAAAGGTAATATGTACAAGCTCTATTAGTATAATTGAATAAATTATTTATATTAAATTATTTTATAGATGGATACATACATTTTTTATGCATCATTCAACTATGATAAAATTTCATAAAGAAATTTATCTCTATGAAAATGATATCGACAAACAGACCAATGAACTCGATTGAATATGCTCAAGTGCAAAGTGTGATAAAAAATGAGATCAACAAATGGACTCCCAATAAGTATGACGAACGAATACTGAACCACACATGTTGGCGTTGACCTCTCTACATCTAGGGAAATGTAACCCAACAATCAACCAAGAGAAACTAGACAAATTCATAATCAATCGTACAATAATCACTCCATCAATACAATAAGCACCAAACTTCATAATGATCACAAAGTCGTATAAAAATCACACAATCATGCAAACGGTGGGACGAAAAGGGAGGAAAAAACCCATGATCCGCTTGACCAGATCAAAACAATAGGAGAAAGTCAAAGAATGGCAAGAAGAAAATCAACTATCTATCTGACAAAACAACATAATTGAAGGAGGAGATGTCTCATATTCACCTGACTAATACAAGCAATGAATGAGCATAACTTAGTAGCCACCTGACTAGATCAAAATAGTGAGTATATAGCTAAAGAAAACTCAACAATCACCTGACACACATGCCTGCAGTGATGTGAGGAGGAAGGGGTCCAACATTCACCTGACCATATTCGCAACAATGAATGTAGACAACTCAGTGTTTACCTGATAATATTCACAACAACAAAATAAGGAGCCATAAGAAATGAATTTCAATATTTTCCTGATCATATTCACAACGGTGAATGAGGGCAACTCAGTACCCACAAGACCATATTAATAATAGTGAGTAAAGAGCCTCCCAAAAGTCTAATGTCAGCCAGAGCATATTCGCAACAACAGGAAAAAAAAAATTGCCCAATATTCACTTGACCATATTTACAAAAGTGAATAAGGATGACTCAATATTCACTTGATCATATTCATAATACTGAGACAAGTAGTCAAAGAAAAGTCAACAAACCCCCTAACAGAAAATAAAAATAGGGGGAATAAAGAGATGGTGACGTATACCTCATAGGGACTCTATCGGGTAATCAACCAGAAAGGGAGTTCAACATTCACCTGACCATATTCGCAATGGAGAATAAAAATGACTTAGTACACACCTGGCCATATTCTCAATAGTGAGTGAAGAGCCTCCCAAAATCTAATGTCCGTCTGACCATATTGGCAATAGCAGGACAAAAGATGAAAAGAGTCCAACATTCATCTGACCATATTTATAATAGTGAATAAGGATGGTCAATATATGTCTGACTATATTCATAACAATAAGAAAAGGAGTCACAAGAAAACACAACAACCCCCCAAATAGAAAATAAAATAGGGGGAATGAAGAGATGGTTAAGTATGCCCCATAGGGGCTTTGTCGGGCACCGAACATGAAAGGGAGTTCAACATTCGCCTAACCATATTTAGAATAGTAAATGAGAATGACTCAATATACACCTAACCATATTCACAACGGTGAGTATAGAACCTCCCAAAATATAATATCTTCCTGACCATGTTCGTAATAGTAGGATAAAAGAAGAAATGAGTCCAACATTCACCTAACCATATTCGCAATAATGAATGAGGATGACTCAATATCTGACTGGCCATATTCACAATAGTGAGATAACGAGTCACAAAAAACTCAACCACCCCCAAACTGGAAATAAAATAAGGGGAATGAAGAGGTGATTAAGTATGCCCCCTAGAGACTCTATGGGGCACTCAATTAGAAAGGGTGTTTAACATTGTCCTGACAATATTTGCAATAGCAAACGAGAATGACTCAATACCAACCTGACCAAATTCACAACGGTGAGTAAAGAGCCTCCCAAAAATCTAATGCATGCATGAACAAATTCACAACACCAGAGAAAAAGAAATAAAGTCTAACTTTCACAAGGTCATATTCACAATAATGAGAGAAAGAGTTAAAGCCACCTCAACAACCGCCTGACACACAGGCTCGAAGTGATGTGAGGGGAAAAGAGAGTTAAAAGTGACTCTCTTTATACAGGGATCCACAAAAACGTACCATATGGACCTGTCTATAGATGGGCACCATTGCAAAGATAATATAAATATTCTTATGCGAAATCAAAGAGAAGCTATCATGATTTCAAGTAGAAGAAAGAGCGTGCTGCACAACAACATATGAAACTTTGGGGAGCAAATCCAACTATAAAATGCAAAGGAAAAAATCCCAAGTGATGGGCTATCTGAGAAATTCCAAGCTTACATTTTAATTATCACATGATAGAGGGCAAATTGTTGTAGCCATGAGTAGCTAAATGCAAGCAGGCTTTCTTAAATAAAATTAAAATCACTTGAGCCTATCAAGTAAGATAGGAGACAACTGAATAATGCATATTTTCTTAAAAAGGGAGAGATATATAAGCATCAGGGTGAGAAAATAATCTCACGCTATGGAGAATGATACTGAAGTAGCGAGGGCCGGGGACTCACTTACAATAGAGATTAAAGCTCTGTTAGGAATTAACAGTCACTAAAAAATCACATTGGTAACACCCATACTAAATAATGGGACCTTGTGGGGAATATACACAACATCGACATAATCAAAGGGTCACCCTTGCAGTTAAGAGCAAGACCTCGATGGGGAACTATGCCGCTAAGAAGACATGGGACTAATTTTTTACCCGAAAATTAGAATCCACTGAGAAATGATGTTAACATCTAGAACAAGATGTGTCACATCAAAGGCGGGGAAAATACCACTCCCGCTATAAGAGAAAAACTATAATAAGAAATATGTGTAGGTTCAACTCCTAAGCAATCAAAAAGATGCTTTAAAGAAGAGAAAAAGAAAGAATTTTGGAGGAACCTAAACTCTTGGAGAATAGAACCGGGTTCCACCTATGATAAGGGCAACCGATTTTGCTCTAATGAGAGCCTTCCTCTCTTTTATCATCATTTTTTAAAAAAAATTTATGTAATATTGACATTTATAGATTGTGTATATCACATACTGTCAAAGATAACATATGGTAGAGGGAACATTTATCATATCCATGAGTTACTCTTTGTATGAAATATCCTCTAATGACTGGAACACAAAGAGAAGGAGATATGATTGGCTTTGATAATCCAAGTCATAATTGCAACATAAAAAAAACTCTGAGAGATGGATATTACACCCAAGGTCTATAAAGGAATAAAATATTGGCTTTGTTAACTTAGGCCACATTCAACTCATATGAAAATAATAGAGTAAAAAATCCATGTTGTGATAGTGGGACAGCATAACCATACCTTACTAGCATAGTTTTGGTATAAACACAGTATCACACTCCATAAGGGATCTGAATGAATGATTTTGATATCACAGATCATACTTGAGGGTGACAAGTGAAACTGGAGAGCTAACACTCATAGTAAGCTCAAAGGTATCTAAATTTCATGAGTCTATAATGAGCTAAATGAATCATATAACTTGAATATACAAAATTCATATTACTCACGTTAGGGAATAACAAAAAACCTAAAGAATCATGAAGATTAGTTTTGATAACTTAGACCACACTCAAGGTGGTGAGTGAAATTGGGGAAAGTGAACCCTCAGAGGGGGGATAAAGTAAAGGTTCTGTGCAATAACACCAAGGTTATTGGTGTGCATGGATATAAGCACAAATTTCCCTACATCATATTTTTGTATCACTCCTAAGGACAACATCTTACTTTGCATGATGAACATCATGTTATAGAGTATAAATTGCCTTAGTCATGGACAACCAAAAAGTAGGTGGAATCCTCTAAAGCGATATATGTATAAAGGGATGCTTATAAATGGCGAGAAGATGCCCCCATTATATGCAAACTCAAGCATAGTACTTATTCAAGTATTGATAAGGCATGGGATGAACAACATTCACATATACTAACAGGTAAGCGCTGCCTTCATATACTCGTTCTACAATATATGGCCCTTCCCAAATAGGCTCAAACTTACCACCATGATGATGATGCAAGATGATAGGCCTATATTGAAAGTCTGTTAGGGATGTTCGGCCCCTTATGAACTAGTCCAAGGCTAACCAAGAGAGAGGTGAATTGGTGTTATAAAAATTCTTTAAATCAAAACTCAAACCAAACCAAAATTCACCACAAAAAAAAACACAATGCGGAAATAATAAAGGAAAGAACACGCCAGATTTATAGTGGTTCGGTCAAACCTTGACCTACATCCACTCCCTGGAGGCGCCCTCCGAGTATTGCATTAAACTAAGTGTCTCTCCTTTAGCCCCCACAACTAGGTGGAGAAGCCCTTACAAACTCACTTCTACCTTCCCTAGTGCGGCGAAGTAGCCGGGTCCTTTGACACCAAAGAGATATTCTTCTTCCCAGAACTTCCCTCAAAATAAGCCTTGAATCTGGTGGTACTAAGGTGCAACCGTGTGGAATCCCCCTCCACACTCCCTGGAAACCCCCTCCAAGGATCTTCTCCTTTATATACTCGTTCTATAAAATATGACCCTTCCCAAATAGGCTCAAACTTACCAACTTGATGATAATGCTAGATGATAGGCCTATGTTGAAAGTCTGTTAGGGATGTTCGGCCCCTTATGAACTAGCCCAAGGCTAACCAAGAGATAGGTGAATTGGTATTATAAAAATTCTTTAAATCAAAACTCAAACCAAACCAAAATTAACCATAAAGAAAACATAATGCGGAAATTAAATGCAGAAATAATAAAGGAAAGAACACACCAGATTTATAGTGGTTCGGTCAAACCATGACCTACGTCCACTCCCTGGAGGCACCCTCCAGGTATTGCACTAAACTAATTAAATAGAAGATCTTCAAGCGATCTCATTAATTGCAACTTGCCGACATTATCGTCCAGGATGATATGAATATCGTCATGAACGATCAGTGCAAATTAAGCTCAATCAGCCAAGACGATTTAGGATGATCAGAAGAAATGTGTTCATATCATCCTGGATGATAATATATCGTCCTGGATGATTAATACAAATCGTAGAATATCGTCCTGAACATTGCTCTTAATAAGAGCTGTCCGATGTCCAATCGTCCAGCGTATCGTCCTGACCGATCCTGCAATCGTCTAGGACAATTTAATCGTGCAATCAAGTCTTAATTACTTTCCTTAAATATCAGATTAATTTAGGAAAAATTATGATGGTTCATCCTGGACAATGTTCTGGATGATGTCCAAAAATAACTAATTCCTAAATAGATCTTGCGGCTGATTCTTTCTATTTTGAGCCTATCATCCTGGCTGATACAAAATCGTCTAGGACGATGTGATATGACGGCTTTCATGGCGAAGATGCACTAATTAGGATTTGTTTTTACAGATCGTCCAGGATGATGTACTGATCGTCCCAGACGATGTGACTAAAAATAGTAAACTCTAAATCAAACAAAAAAAAACTCAAGTGTGTGTGTGCAAGGTTACAAAGAAAGCAAGCACCCTTACAGGACATGACTCAAGAAATAAAAAATTACATCAGTGAGAATTACAAGTAAAATAGTTCTCCCAAATCTTGAGCCTTGAGTGGTGCACCGTAGTCCTGAAAAGTTATTACACACACAAATAAACCTAAAATTCAAGTACATATAGGCAGCAGAAAGTGAACCATAATATTTGTTATCATTAAAAAACATAAACTCATAAGCTCGAGTTGCAACATATGTAATATAAGCACTAAATCACCGACCCGAAAAGCACAGGGTCGAACAAGGTGATCATGTACCTGTGTCATATGGGCCAGAGTTAACGTAAGGTTCTGATGAGCTTAAAGACGAAGCTCTTCTAAACCATCAAGTTCTTCAAAGCATATTTAGTCATTATCCTTATGAGAAAGATTATGGCTAACTTTCACACGTAATAAAGAAAGCTCAACCTCAAGTGGAAGGATGACTTCAACCCCAAAGGCTAAAGCATATGGATGGACTACGTAGGAGTACGGTAAGTGGTCCTATAATCCCACAATACTTCAGGCAATTTATCATGTCATTCTCATTTATTTGTCAAAAGTATTTTCCTCTTTAACTGGACTAAGGTTTTATTAAAGGTCTTAGCCAAACCATTAACTCTAGGATAGTAAATAGAGGAATAACACCAATTAATGTTATGGTGATGGGTAAATCTAGCAAATTTGCTGCTTTCTAAATGATGTGCTGTTATTATAAATTATATGGCACATAACACCAAAATGGTAGACAATGTGATTGTGAAAGAAGCGCGTCACATCCTCTGATTTAACCTCCTCAAGTGGGACAACTTCTGCCCACTTAGAGAAGTAATTAGTGGTAGCTAGAATAAACCTATGACCCTTAGAAGAAGGAGGGTCAATAGCACCCACTACATCCATGCCCCAAATCTCAAATGGCCAAGAAGATATAGTGAAGTTTAACGGATTAGGAAGTTGGTGGATAATTGTATTATGAATCTGGCATTGATGGCATTTTCTAGTGTGCTCCATGCAATCATGGATCATAGTTGGCCAATAATAATGAGGCATTTAATTTTGAAATTCATCTTAGGCATGTACTGATGAGCACCACAAAGCCCCTCATATATCTCACCCATGACCTTGCAAACCTCCTCATTATTGGAGCAACACAACTACATTTGGTCAAAAGAGTGTCGATATAAAATATCATTCACATACGTAAATAATAAAGCTCTCTTCCTAATTAAAGTGGAAATAGAGCGATCATCTGAAAGTCTACCATGCTTTAAATATTCAATAAAGGATACTCCAATCTGACTCTACCTCAATAGCAAACACTGTAAGGGTCTGATTAGGAGAGGATAAATCTACATGGCATAAGGCTTGACTATACAAAAAAATAATAGACACTGGTTTTCTAGGGTGGTCAACCAATCCTTCGTAAATTTAGTCAATGCATCCGCTCTACCATTCTTAGAACGAGGGGTTCTAGCCAAAGTTACTTTAGGGATTAGACACTGGAGCTCCACTGCACTATTGTGATAAGGTAAGAGCTCATGTTTAAGAACTTTAAAGATTCTAGCTACTTGATTAATAATTAATTGGGAATATCCAAAGATTTTTCACCCATGCAATATTCATCTGAATGGCCAACTGAAGTTCCAAAATTAGAACTTCATTATTAATATGATATTTTGATAGACTGTAAGAGTAATGAAGGGTGTGGCCTTTAGAGGATACAAAAATGATGGAAAATATACCCTAACCACGGGAGTTTCATGAGCACGTATTGATTTGATGGAGCATGTGCCATCAAATTAAAACTCCTAAGTAAGGGACTCCTGTTCTTCTACACTCATGACTAATTCATCAAACAAATCATCATTGAGTGGGAAATATGTAGGGATCAGGTGAGCTGCATGGAAATCAGCTAGAGTATATGCTTTGATGGCCCGTTAAGGGACAAAGGTAAAGTAAAATTGCAGCAAGATCATGAACCAATGTGTAAGGTGACCTAAGAGGGTCGGATGGGTCATCAAATACTGTAAAGGGTTGACTAGAGAAATGAGGTTGATCTTGTGTGAAAGCATATAGTGTCTAAGAATTTGCACATCAAAGATCAAAGCCAAACACTTCAGTTAATTATCGGGTATTTTAGC
This sequence comes from Dendrobium catenatum, assembly GCF_001605985.2. NCBI lineage: Eukaryota > Viridiplantae > Streptophyta > Magnoliopsida > Asparagales > Orchidaceae > Dendrobium > Dendrobium catenatum. The sequence continues at coordinate 1,370,710 of NW_021319587.1, forward strand.
TATGTAGGAATCAAACATTTGCTTAGGTAATATAAGACATTTTATTTGCCTTCCTCATTCTCTTGAGCTAAAAGTGCACCAAGCGACTCGTCCAAGGATTTAGTGTCAAAAATTAACAATCGATCAGGGATTACTGTTGCTAACACAAGGGGACTCATCAGGTAGCACTTTATGCTCTTAAAGGCCTCCTGATAATATTTATCACAATGAAAGTAAGCATCATTCTTCGCAAGAGAAGCGAAGTGATGACATCTACCGACAAGTTTGGAGATAAATCTCCGTAAGAAAGTAAGCTTATCATGAAATATCTCAATTATGTAAGACTCTTTGGGTGTTTTAAGTCCACTATAGCCTTGATTATGGAGGGGTCAATCTCAATGCCATGATAGCAGATAATAAAACAAAGGAACTTCTCCGTAGTAATGCCAAATACACACTTTGAAGAATCCATCTTTAAATTATGCTTATACAAGCACTAAAAAACAACTCATAGATCTTGAATGTGATCTTTGCAGACCTTACTTTTGACCATGAGGTTATCTACATAACACTCAACCTGCTCATAAATTAGCTCATCAAAATGATAGTCATGGCATGTTGATAGGTGACCCCGACATTCTGGAGTCCGAATGGCATCACCTTATAATAATATACATAAACAAGGGTGCAAAAATAAGTAAATTTTGCATCCTCATGATCCATCTTTATCTAATTTTAACTAGATGAACCATCCATAAAGGAGAATATGTTATGGGATGAAGTAATATCTACCATGAGCTTGGGGATGGGAAGAGGGAAATCATTTTTAGGATATGCCTTATTTAAATCATGGAAGTCAATACAAATACGAATCTAACAACTATTCTTTTAAAGTGGAACAATATTGGAAAGTCAAGTAGGATACTTCTCTTCACAAATGAAACAAGCTTATATTAGATTCTTAGTCTCAATGATTACATGTTGCTCAATCTCGAACCTCATCTGATGAAGTGACTATTTAGTAGGGACTACATCAGACCGAATGGCTAACTTATGGATCGCTACTTCTATTTCTAAACCAGGCATCTCAATATAGTTTTAAGCAAAATAATCTCTAAACCCAGATATGAGATCAATATATTATAAGGCTTCTAACTCAGATAGCAACGCACTATGAAAGATGGGTCAAGGATCTGATTCAGTGCCCAAATTAACTTCACATAATTCATCCATGACAGAACTAATGCCATCTTCAAATTCACATGGAGCATTAAGGACCCTGTCCTCAATATCATTGGGGTCTTCATTATCTAAGATTAAATAAATGGATAGGAGTGAGAGATAACACAAATGTTGGTAGAAGGAAATTGATCTTTCTCAAAATAGCCTATACCCTACTGAGTCTGGGGTAGATTAGTTTGCCAAATATGCCCCTCAACACAGCTATCCATGAAAGCGGAAATGTACCAAGGGACATGCGTGACCTCATTCTCCATAATGGATTCTACATGACCTAATATATTGGTTCCTTGTGGGACACCTATACCATAAAATAATGATGCATGCCCACCAGGCTATCGTGGTACATAAAAAGTATGCAACTCATGCAAAGATTTACAGTCAAAGTGTAGTGGATCAAAGACATTAGTGGAAGGTGTGGGGGAAGGATGAATATTGGATTCCTAGACTCTCATCCCATATATTTGATGAGAAAATGATTGTCAGCCAACAGTCTGATATTCGACATCTAATTTTTTGTCTGAGCCATTATCAATAACTAGGCCAGCTTGAGGAATCATATACCTATGAAATATATGATAGGAACTATAATCATCAACACTAAAGTTCTATGAGGGAACTGAATAATGAGGAGCATCAATCATCTCATTATTGAAGGAGTCCTACTCGATAGTTAAAGAGGAAGAATAAAGACCTAAGGGAGGAGGAACTCAAGTATCAAAGTATCTCGCGGGACGATCTGAATCTATACCTCGGACTCTACCATGCCATCCCCTACCTCAACTAGGGATAACATTATGCCCAAATGTAAACTTACAGGAATATCCAATATGATCTATAGTGGAAACATCTACCTCAATACAAACCTGTGATGGATCTTGCACTAGTGGTTATATAGAACCCTATGCAAGTAGCTATATAAGACTGTATAATGCTAGTAGGTCTCTTTGGAAATTGTATAGTGGGAGGTCTATGAGCCTTCTGAGGCATGTAATTCTCAGCATTATGCTAAATAGTGACTTCATGTATGGTAAAAGGTTGAGTATCCTCAGGAATGCAATACTCCACATCATTCCTCATATAGTTCATGCATTGATACAATATAGAGGGCACCATCTCATTCTCATGAATCTAAGGTCTTCCTAAGAGAGCCTTGTACGAGGTATATGCTTCTATAACATGAAACTTCATGTCAGTTATGAGATTTCTAAAATGTAAAGGCAAGGTAATAGATCCCAGAGTATGCTGGCCTCAGTCAGTGAAGCCCTTTAGCATGTATTTATATGAAGTAAGCTTCAAGTGACCAAGGGAGAGACTTTATAGAGTAGCTGATTAAGGATACTGGTTAAAGCTCCTTGGTCAAAGAGGACCCTATTCAACTCATAACCATTAACTCCACAAGTGACATACAAGGGACGATTGTGCTCAAAAGTCCTTACAAGGAGGTCCTTATCTGAAAAGTTTATACATGGCATCTCTCTTAAATTGCGTGCATCCTTAATAGACTCAGTGAAAAAGAAGGCTTGATATGACTCTTATTCTAGCAGAGCTTTTACCAAAGTCTCTCTCAAGTCAAAAGACTTTATGAGTGCATCATAGACATTGAGAAGGGAAGGAATATTCCTCAAATGAGCGAACATATTATAATCAACATCTAAGTAAGTGCATTTTATTTTCTCCTTAACTTGTGCTTGAGAAGGGGGAATAGGATTGTCCTGTTAGGTAATGATATTTTTATCATTTTCTTTATTACTCTTAGCCATTTTAGGTGGAAGTACCTTGCCTGAACGCAATTGGATATCATGCACTGAGTCAAGCTCAACAGAAGACTCATTAGGTTTAGAGGTCATGTCTTGAATTGACTCTATAGAGAGTGATAATTAGGGGGTGTTCTCAGACTTATCTCTAGAATCCATAAAATACTACCCTTAGGAATGTAAACCTAGGTTCTTCCTCATACTAAAACCCTTTTATATATGAGGGATTATCATCATTACCATAAATATATAAAATATAAGAAGAACTATAGCTAAAAAAAGTATAACTAAAAGGAGCAAGAGATCGAATATAGCCAGAATCATCTTCTTCCATTGATTCATTATCAATAGAAGGGAGAATGAAATCTGTAGCATAAGTGCGGAAGGGATCCCATCTTACTTTGTGAAGTTACAACAAATTTCTCTTTCATACATCTTTTTAGTACGTGAAAGAAAAGAAGTGTGCCTAGTAGACACTATAATGGAAGAAGGAGAAATAGGAAAAAATTTAAACTATCTATTGCTGACTTGGCCTGTAAAGCCCTCCTCTCAACTTCCTCTGAACTCTATACTGCCTTTTTTTATACCCCTTATATTGTGAGAGAGTATAAGTTGCCACTCTCCCCCAAAACTAAGGGGAGTTCTGCTATTACTGCTCTGAACATCAAACTAATTGTTACACTAACTAGAACTTGTAACCATATGAATGATCTAAGCCACCTTATCTCGAGGCTGCACTAAATCACTATCTTACAAGCGAATCTTCCCAGTAACCATGATGCTCTCCACCCTATCCTTGAATACATAATAATCTTCAAGGGCATACCTAATATGCTTGTGGACTAGACAATACATGGATGCTCTATCTAACCTTCCTCTTCCACTCTCCTGTTCGTTGAGAATATTAGAATATTCTTCTTAACAAAGAACTTAAAAATCTTCCGTACACTTTCCCTCTTAAAGAGATATTCCTTGCTAAACTTTTCCTATAAATTCTGCTAACTCTCTGGAGTTATATGGGAGGGTCTAAAATGTTGTTGAGTCTATAGTCATGTTTGAAACTATATAGGTGGTTGTACCTGTATTTATGGCTATATCTGTGATTGTGGTTGTACCTATGGCCGAGGTGGTGGTAGCCATTATGGTATTGAACTGACCATGGGCCTCTTGCCCTTATCCTGAGACTCAAAAGTACTGTGATCATTCACCTTCCTAGGAGGTGGTGCCCCTAAAAACTCCTTCTGAGGTCTATGTGGGGGTTAACTCTCAGTCTTAAGAGGGATTACATCGGGTACAATGCCTGGTAAGCTAGTGACCTTAGTTAGTAGCTTTTGAAAGTTTCAAATACTAAAATCTTTTAGGTATGGAGTGATAAGACCATCGATAATCTTAAACATAGTCTTAACTACATGCTACTCATGCAACTAAGGCTTATACTAAAGATTAAAGTATCTCCACCTAACAGGTAATTAGCATAGACTCATGTGGGTATTATCTGCTCACTACAACCTCACCAACTATCACCCGATACTCTGTACTAATAAACCTCTGAATAAACAACTACTTAAACTCTATAAATGTACGCACCAAATTAATGGGGAGATCAACATACCACTATAATGCCACCCCAATCAAACTACTAATAAATAACCTCAACATCAGTGTGTCGTTCTCTCCAATATTACAAAATATGGCCCAATACTGATCTACATGCTACCTTGGGTTCACCAACCCATCAAATAGTCAAAAATATGGAGGGAAAAAACCCGTATGGTATGGCTCCCACTTATAATCTATAGGGTACAGATGACCTCTACTGACTGAATCTCCAGACTTTCTAGAAGAGATAGCCTACTCAATACTCTGTGTAATCATATCCTTAATATGGCAAGGATATAATTGCACTAGCTAACTTTGTACTGGAACACTTAAGGTCACTACTGATGGAGCTACTGAAACTATCCTATGGACCCTGTCCACTCTCACTGGCTTTGTCTCTAACATATATGGTACTACCGGATCATCTTTAGACGTAGTAGAAGTACCTATATCCATAACCCAGGGCATAGTTCCTAACATTGTCAAATGGGTGATTATCGCCACCATGACTCTAGCCATCTCAGCTATATGATTCTACAACTATAAAATTATAGCTTCTATATCCACATACTAGGAGGTCCACTCTTTGTTGAGGTGAAAGGCATGTCAGCCTACCATGCTCCTCAATGCCTTCATCTAACTCTCTTTGCTTATCTAACACATGTAACACCCCATAGTACTCCTTAATGGTACAAGAAGTATTACTAACATAAATCTATCATTAGTTTATTATACAATGCTTTTCAACATTTGATAATCTTTATAAAACTTCCAATATATTAGTTTCATACATTTCATCAAACTGAAGTAACTAATAACTTTAAAATTTCAACATATGATACTTACAGAGACACTATAGAAATCCAAAGGTTATACATCACAGGGAAGTTTACATACATGGTTTAGAGTTCATACAAAAAGAAACACTAACATAACATAACATATGGAATACTTGCTAAATTAATCAGCTATGATCTTCTCATTTTCCTTTCTTGTAATAACAGCTAGTAAGATAATATTGTGAGCTATGAGGCTCAATAAGTGATACAAATTTAAATACCATTTAATTTGAATGATTATAAAATTCATAACATAAAATAACATGAATAAAAGTTAAACTACTTGAGAAAATTTCATACAATCTCAATTTATATTAACCTTCATTTTCTCTTAAATCCATATTAAATATCAATTTTTTTAATAAAAGTTTGGTTACTCTTTCATAAACATATTCAATGGAGCCCAGGTAAACCTGATATTTTCGTCATTGAATTACATAGAGGTCCCTTTTGCCCCTTTAGGGGTCCCTTTTTCCCCACCCGTTATGTAGGTCACATTTCTTGGGGTCCCTTTTGCCCCACTTAAAATGTAGTCACATGTTTGGGAACCCTTTTATCCTGACTACACTTGTAAGTCATACATCATATAGATAAATTTTATTTTAAATTGATATTCGATACATTTTATATTTTCAAATTTCATATTTTCCACTTGCTTTCATAATCATTCATATCATCATTTGTATATCATGAATATGCATCTAATAAATAAAGAAAAGGACATCTTTCTAAAACATTATCAATAAGAAAAATATTTAAATAAATATAATGAACCTTGATTTAAACTAATATAATTAATTTATGTAAGTGGTTAATCATACTTGGAAACTTCTAGGTATATCTCTTTTGTAGGCCTTTCACAAAAGGTTCATCAAACATGCATATTATCAAATCATCCACTTTTATGACTACTTTTCAAAAGTGCCATTAAAAGCATTGTACATGTCTAATGATAATATATATAATTCGAAAAATACTTTCATCACTTACCTCCTTTAAGATCTGCACTCTTTTCCTTTTGTAAGTAGCCTATACAATTAACTTCTAAATTTTTTATAACTTCCATAAATCATACATTTGATTTGCATAAAATAGCTTACCTCAAAATTAGATTCCCTCCTCATGTAACCGATGAATTCCTACACAATTGATTTCTAATGCTTTATGAATATTAGCAAATCTATAAGACAACACTAATACTGAATAAACACAAATTACTTACGTAGTTACTTTCAAATTCTTCCTTTATCACAACTTCCTCTTACACGATCACTGTTTTCTAAAATCAATTGCTCATTGTTATTCCTTCAAGTCAATGGCGCTCTCACACTACACAGTTCTCAATGGAATTTTTCTTTGCTACTAATCCCTTCCCTGAGCCGATCTTTCTATTAGGATACTATGTTGAATTTCCCCTTTGCACTAAGCTGAATTCCCCCTACAGGTTACTGTGCTGAAGTTTTGCCTATGCCCAGTACTTCTGATTTCTTCCTATGCACAGCACCGAGCCAATCTCCATGACAGAATTTCCACTGACTGCAGCGGAATTCCTGATTGCTTGCGTGACTTCTTGGAAGAGATAAGGGATTGCCCACACTAAAATAACTGAATTGCTGAATTAAATCTCAGCCATTTGATGGGATTTCTTTTTTTTTTTTTATGGCTTGCATAATTTCCACACAAGGATAAAGATAAAAAGGAGTGGACCCCACAATGCACTAACCGCCTCTCTCACTACTCGACGGAAGCTTCTATTCATAAATTTCTAAATATTACAACACACCCCTCCTCATAATAAAACACATATGGTGGATGGGGATATCCTCATCTAACTCTTCTATAAGGAATTCATCCCTAGAGATGGTCTGATAAAGGGCATCAATATTTATTCCCATAAGGGAAGAAATCATATGGGGATCAGGAGCAGGAGCTGACTCCAATCGAGCTGTAGAACTGTCTAGATGAACAACATCCTCACCATCTGTTGGAGTATAAAAAATCATTGGTACTACTACTGATCTTGAAGGGTGTACTGTATCTAACTATTGAGCTTCCATAACTAGGGATGCATTGCCTCGACATGTCAATCTACGTGTTGACATCTCCATACTCATCCACTATAATGGGACCCAGTAGGAACACCTGGATGTGGATGGGGAATAATAATGGAACTGAGCTAAGGTAAGACTAGATCCGGAGAAACATCCATAATGATATGGGTGACATCCAACGTACGACTATCCACCTGGGGTCTAACTATCGTAACTTCCCTAGACTACTTTTAACGTGGTGGTTGTACTCTCTGCCACATGTAACTCTATATGACAAACTTTCACTAGTACTGAGCATGCACCTAAGATATATAATAGAGTAACATCTCCTCACTAACATGACCTCTACCACGTGCTGAGCGGATAATACTTCTGATCCTCAGAGCGAGGGATATAGTAGTACTGTCCCTGGAAACTCTAGTGCAAGGAAGAATAGTAATGGTAGGAGGTGTCACCATAATATAAATATTTTCCTCCTTATCACCACTATGCACTAGTAGATAGAAGTATCATCCATGAACTATTTCGATCTTAGGAGTGATAAAAACCTCAAGAACTCTAGGAATTGACGATCGGCATGGATCCCACTATAAGGGATCACCCTCTACTACATTGGATAACGAGCCACAAAATATGCCATCTAGTATAGTGCTTCCTCAGATGCTGCTATCCACAACCTATTATTCTTATTCCTTCGGGCCCTTCTCCTAAAGTTGGAGGTGAGGAAGGAACTACATCTAGACTAACTAACTAAACGATAAAAGAAAAGGAGCTGCTGGAGGAAATGTTAGGGTCTTCCCAAAAGTCTCGGGGTAAAAAATCCAGGAAAAAACAAAAACTCGACAAGTAGAAAAAGGTGAAGGAAGCTCAGTCTGGGACCCCTCTTCCTTGAAAAAGAAGGAGGGGAAGCCCAAGAGTCAGCATCCTCCATCAGAGCAGCATGAAGTGGAACTGCCAGCTACCCGCACTGAGGGGTTGGATCCATCTAGACAACTAGTACTACAGGCACTAGCTGCTTGACTGTCGCACTCAAGAAGTGTCACCCACGAATCTAAGTCGAAAGAGAAAGTAACTGAAGAACCAAATTAAGTCATGGTACTATCTACCAATAAAAAAAACAATAATTAGCAAAAGACGATACCACGAGAAAGATTAGGAAAAGAGAGGGTGGAGTAGCCTAAAGGCTAAGAAGAGAAAAATCTAACTAAGAAGCACCAAAGCCAGAGTACACACAAAAGAGAATAATATAGAATCCAAAGATGGAGAGAGAAACCTGTCTCACCATGGTCTCCTGAAATCTATGGGTCTTCCAAAGGGTGTTACGAGCAGAGTTTAGAATACAAAGGGTATGACTACACTATCCCGTAGGATATCTTGACCCCTGAATAGAAAAATGAATAATTAAGTTTAATGAATATATGTGAATATAACTTAAATTCAAAAGATCATAGTAAACTTGAAATTAGAATTAGTGATCTTACTAAATCCTTACATTTAAATAATATAGGTTACAAAAGGATGAAAAGCAAAAGTGGTATTCAAAATTATTAATTTTGTACTCCACAAGTATGTAAAGAATAAAAAAGTGAAAATTTTAAAATAAACATTTTATTAAAACAAATGAAAAAAGATAAGTTCATTTAAAGATTGGAATCAGTTAAAGACTTAAGGTCCAAATGTAATCTTATACATAAAATAAAAAGGGATAAGGTAAGTGAACTAGTACATGTGATGGAGAACTAATAAATTTTTAATTTAATTACAAGCATAATCCATAAGCTACATTATTCATTTCAAATTCAGTAGTCAATGTTATACTTAAATTTATAGCAGAAAAATTCAAAATAAGCAATAGTAACGGTGATTGATTAGGAAAATTATTAGGATTTTTCAAATTAAAATTATAACTTTATTCATTCCAAATTACTTCTAGAATGTAATGTATTATCCTATATTTTAGTAATTTTCAGTTATCAATTTTTATTTTAGCTGTTAAATTAATTAAGAGGGAATTTTAACTATTGCTTGAGGATAAGCAAGAGTTTAAGCAGAGGGTTTATACTATTTTAATTATTTAAAATTAAGTAAAAAATAATATTTTAGTTGCGTTTGTATGGAAAATGTACATGAAAAGCAAAAAAAATTATAAGTGTTGGACATCGACATAGTGCCATCAATTATAACACCGCAGCGCCAACTTGATGAACGCTTAAGCGCCAGATTTAGATGTGGTGATGCTGACCCTCTCTATTTTTTAGAGCTGAGGTGTCATAAATATTAGCGCCACAATGCATTACAGTACTACGGCACCCAAATTCACGTTGTTGCACCAAAAATTGATGTAGAAGCACCACAACATTATGTGTTTCAAAACAATTCACTTAGAAGCACCAGCATCACAACATTGCAATGCTCAAATTTATGCAGCATCGTAGTGGAGTAGTTATCAGTTTCAAGTGTCATGCCATTTCAATAAAAAGATGCATTGTTTAATACAGAAATCATGTCATGTCAGGTAGTGCTATACCTGAGCCAACATTATAACAGCGAGGAGCTAGTTCATTTTTCACCAGTGCAGTGACACCTTGTCCAGCGCCACAATGCTTGAGTCTGATCCTATACTTTTTATAAATAGTTTTCAGTTCTATTACTTGTGAAGTTCCATCACTCAAGTGAAAATTATAAATTTATCAGTGTGTTTCTTTAGTGCCTCCTTAGAATAAAGTCTAAGGGACTCTAGAGAAGTGTAAGATACTTTCTTTGAGAGATCTTAGATTGTGTTTATATAAGGATCTCTTTTGTTGGAGAAATGAGTGTGGAGAAGATCTTTCAATCCTTCATGGTGATAAACTTCTTACTACTTCACTTATACTTTATTCTTCTATGGATAAAATGAATATGAGTTTGCTTATTATTTTTTTCATGTCTAGCTAAATCTTTTATTTTGGACTGATGATATAAAAAGTATATTATCTATTATTGTAGACTATTGTGCTTTAATAAAAGTATTGATATTTTCAATATCTCTTATTCTTAACTTAATATATGCAATGGTCATGTTTGTAGTTAAAATTTAGTGTGAGGCATTGCCTAGATGGAGGAATGCTGGAATAATTATGAGAATTGAAATGGAATGTTGACATGACTAGAGTACATATGATATTTTGAATTGTCTAAGTTCTATGGAGATAGTAAAACTATAAGAAGGTTAGCGAACTTCCTTCTCACCCATATAAGCTCGACTAAGATCTAGAGATGCACATGTTTTGATCCAAAACTATAATTAAAAGTCTCATTTAGAAAGCTATGTAATTTGTACTCATCAGTCCAAAACACCTTATGTCATTAGTATTAACTTTTTTTACTTATATTTTCATTCAATGGTCATAAACAATATATTTTTTATTTTAGTAGGTAAAATTTATGGAAATAGAGTAATAAATAGTAGTTTTATTCTAATTTAGTAGAACACTTCCTTGTGGGTGATAAGTGTAAATTACATAATTATTTTATGCATTTTATTTTTAGTAAAAAATATTCTATTTTAGTTATTTTTATGCTAGAAAAATTAAAATATGTTAAAAAATAAGTAGTCAATAACGCCACGACATCCGATGAAATAATGTCGCAATGCTTCATTCAGTACGGCCGATGTGCTTCAATTATGACATGGCAGTGTCGAGTTTTTTATTTGAAAGTTATGTAATGATAACACAAATAACACTATAGTATTGTTAGCTCTATAACATTAGAAAGTTAGCTTGACAACACCAGATTCTTTATTTTTAAATGTCATGGTGCCAAAATTTCTCACGTATTGCCATCATTTTTGCATTTGGGTGCTGCATCACTCAAATGTCCATAGTGTCATGGCATTGAAGGTGTAACTTTCAAGGGCCATATTATATCACTAAAGAGATGTGACTATTCACTAAGTAACAATCAACATACATAAGCATCGTGGTGGTGCTAAAGCTTCAGGACTAAGGTGTTCATTTATTTCATGGGTGTCATAGTTCCAGTTGCCTTTTTCTATTAATAGTTGTGATGCCATGTTTGTAAGGAAGTTCAGTCACTTGTGTAAATCATTATTTTTAAAGTACTTCTCTTGTTTCCTCTTAGAGAAAAGTCTAAGGGAGACAAGATAAGTACAAAATACTATCATTATGAGTGTTTAACATGTATTTCTTGAAGCAATTCAGTCTAGAGGAGATACTTTGACCCTTCTTGGTAATATCACTCTCTTATATTTTTCATTCTTCCATAAGTTCAATTAAAATGAGTTTGCTAGTTATTCATTATATGTTTGGCTAATTCTCTAATTTTATGGTGTTGATATAAATTGTATGTTAAGTATAAATGAAGATTCTTATTTTATAACTGTTAAAAGAACTTTTTAACATTATCTCACTCTTTATTTAAAGCATATAGTGATCATATATATAGTTAAAATATAGTGTGATGTATAGTTCGGTAAAGGAACACAAGAACAACTAGGAATATTGGGATATGTTGTTTTCATGTCTAGATATAGGATGTAAAATATCCTAGATTCTTAAGGAGATATTATAACTGTAAGAGATTAGCATATATCATTTACACCCCTATAAGCTCAATAAAGATCTAATGATGTATATACTCTAAATCACATCACTTTGAAGATTCTTCTTAGGAAAGATATGCAATTTATACTCATCAATCCAAAATACTTTTATTAAATATTGTATCAAATACTTTTACTATTTTATTCTTTGATAGAATTTCTAAAAATATCATTTTTTTTATTTCAATAGGATACTTATTGCAATTAAAGTAACCAGTTGTAGTTTGTTGTAAGTAATGCGTAATTCCTCGTGGGTTCGACACTCAACTCTATCACTTTATTACTTAATTTGGCACATATACTTGCATATATTAAGAGTGATATGCTATTATTTATATCAAAAAAAGTTAAGCATTATTTAGGGGTGATAGAGCCCAAAATTTTTATACAATTACAAAGTTAACTCCACAACCCTCATTAGTGGATTTGACACTCAACTCTTCACTTTACTACTTAATTCAACTCGTATACTTGTGTAATTCATCATGATTTTATTTATTTTATATTAAAAAAAACCTAAGCATATTTCAAACTCAGTGAGTCTTATATTAGCTCACCATAAGCCCCTCCCATCATAACCAAAACAAAAGATGTGTTGTTAGGTACAAGGACTTTGAATGCACTACAAAATAAAATCATCATCCAACATCATAACAATTCATGAAGAAATAGTAACCCCCGGTTTCCATAGTGAAATAGTTCCAATCCACATAATAGCAACTGATAGCCATATGAATTGCAGAAAAAGTCTCAACTGAGAAAAGTGCCCAACAAACATGGAAAGTAAAGACCCTTAACCTAAATAGATGGAATTAAAAAAAGGCATTACTTTTCTTCATCACACTTCTTACTCATAGATAACGTAAGAAGAATATCTCTCTTAATTTTGCATATGATAGTAGTAGCTTTCAATTTTGTTCCCAAATTTTTATCATTTATTTTCCTCCAGGTACAATAGATAACACAACAAATAATATTATATTACAGATTGTTAATAAGGTTGATGATAAGTGGAATTTCCAAAATGTAATCCAAAAGTTGATGAATTTTAGGCCTAAGTAGAAAACATACAATCTATGGTAGTAAAGCAGAGATGATGTTGAATGAAAAATTGCATTCAATAAAGAGATGAGCATGAGTTTCAGGAGACTTCAAGTTTTGGGAGTGATAATGACTTAGTGGTTAAGAAGGTGGGCTATTTTTAGCTCATTAATAACAACCAACTAAGCAAAGGAGTATCTAATTGTGTAATTCTTGTGCCATATCATTTTATGCGAAGAGAACAAGTGTACATGAAAAAGATAAATAATAATGAAGAACTTAAATGTAGGGTTTTTAGAATCTATTCCACTTGCAATAATTAGTGCCATATAAAATGGCAATATAGGAGACAACAAAAAATGATGTGAGAAGGGATATGTTGAAGGATGTTCCATGTGTTAGAAAAGATGAAGTTATAGATATGAAGGGGAAGGAGAGCCCACAATCAGAATCTAATGTACAATTATCCATATGCTCAAATAATGATTTGCCATTACACCATGGATCCTAACAAAGATATAACTTACTAGTATGAGTCACCATTAAGGAAAGGAAATTTTTAATGTTACTGGCAATTTTGCCCAGTAAGGTTTAGTAGTTGGAAGCCTTAGGAGGGGGCGGTTTCTAGTGGGACATGCATTTCTACTTCCACCAATCCATCAACAGTCCACCACCATAGAGAAAATGATAAATGAGAGTGCAAAATAAGCATGATACAAAGATTGTACGGTAGGAATCCCAATAGCACCATAAGTTGTAGAATGACAAGCAGCCTTCTAAGAAAGGATATTAAGCTTCTTAAAATTTACATTGCCAAAATATAAAAATTAAGAACAAATCTTGTTGATGTATTTTATATAGGCTTTTGGAATAATAACACCTTTAATCCAATAAGCTAGAGTATCACAAATATTTAATTTCAGATATTGAATTCTACCAGCAAAAGATAAAGTCTTAACTTTCCAACAATTAAGTAAAGTATCAATTTTTTTGCATAAGGGGTTGAAAATATAAAAACCGAAAGCCTTTTCGAGGAAATAGGCAAACCCACAAATTTAAAGGAGATAGAGGTGGGGTCAATATTTAGTTCATTGCAAATAGAATTAACAGTTGCAAGGTTCCTAGAAAGTAAAATAACACTTTTGGGATGGTTCATGCATAAGCCAAAAGAAGCAAATTGGTGAAGAATAGGGGGTGTAAGTGAGCTGAGCCGGCTCGAGCTTGACTCATTTATGGGCTTATGAGTCAAGCTTATCGAGCTCAAAATTCAAGCCCGAGCTCGAGCACATTTATTAAATATCCTTGAGTTCGAGCTTAATAAGGCTCGGCTCACAATCTTATGAGCCAGCTCGAATCCCAATGCAATTTCAAAAAAAAAAAAAGTAATGCTTATAAAATTCCTGCTTAATTTCTTAAAATCTTGTTGCTTCAAATCCTGCTAGTTCATGTTAGATGTTCACTAACCAAGGAACTTCGTCGACTAGACGTGATGGCCTCAAGGGAGTTCGCGGCCTGTGCAAGGCTGACAACTAGCACGAGGCATGTTGCAGGCACGAGCATGAAAGATGACTGTATGTTTATGCGTGGGATGGGTGCGGATGATCGAGAGCAGCTGGAACGAGATGACGAAAGCTTGCGAGCCGACTCAAGCTCATTTACAATAGGATGAGCAGAGGTTGAGCTCGCTTTTTGAGCTCAAGTTTGAGCTCACCTTATGGCAGACAAGCCAAGCTTGATAAGGTCAAAACTCGACTCAACTCAACTCATTTACACCGCTAGTGAAGAATGGCTTTTAAAGATCTAGCATTAAAATAAGAAGCCAAAAATTAAAAAGGTCATCAATATATAAAAAATGTGAAATGTTAATGTCACTAGCAGTGAAACCTTTAAAAGAGTGGTTAATAACAACATCTTTAAAAAGATTAAAGAGCCCATTCATAATAATGCTGGAGAATTGAAAAATCCTTTAACACATCATTAATACAAATTGAAAAATGATAATCTAAAATAGTCTTTCATCGAAAAAACAAATGTATTAGTGAAGCCTTTAAGCATGAAGAGAAATTATTATGTGCGGAGTCCAGACGTAGCTCTACATCTGGACTCCAATTAAATCATGACACATAGTTTAAAGATGTGGATATTCAATTTGAATTTCATTTTTTAATTTTTATCTTATCAGCGCGATCAACTTGACCTAGAATTTCAACATCCCCTTTAAATTTAGATTTTAGGCTTGACACTCTTTTTTTAGATGAAAATAATCGCAAAATGCTCTGCAATATATAGGATTTTAGCTCAATAATTTTTTTATATCTACCGAGGAAGAAAAAATGAGGAAGAGTTAATGTAGATGAAGAATAATTTTAAGGAGGACGTTGATTCTTTGAGGTGATGATATGCCTACAAAATGCGAAATATGAAAGGCGGTATACAAACAACAAGAAAGAGGAAGAATTGAAGGTGAAAGAGTTGCATCCTTAATGACTAATATATTTTTTTGGTATACTTAGGGAATATGTCGGGTCCAAGGGGGCAAAACACCGTGGCTGGGCTCCAAGAGGATAGTGGCCCCTAGCGGGGTTCGACCTGCTCAGTCAGGTCATGGGGTAAGGAAAAATTTGGAGTTTTGGTTGTTTTTATTAAATTTATTATAATAAAATTAGTTTTTTCTTACTTTAGTTCATGCTAGTAATGATTTTACACTATGTATTAAATATGTACGAAAAAATTTCTAAAAATTAACAACACAATGTGTAATTCATTGCTCTTTCAGTGTACTTTGGAAGAACTTTCACTGCACTTTGAATGTGCTTTTGATACGCTTTTATTACGCTTTTACTGTGTAATTAGGGGTTTAGATAATTGTCCACTTTAATTTTTATATTTTATTAGTTCATATCATTTTTCTTCAAGTATTTTCACTGTGAATTAAATTTGTAAGAATTTTTTAAGAAAATTCAATATAATGTGTAATTCATTACTCTTTCATTGTGCTTTTACCGTGCTTTTGCTCCACTTTAGCTTCGTAATGAGTGGTTTAGACAATGGTCAATTTTAATTTTCAAGTTTTTTTGTTCATATCATTTTATTATAAGTGTTTTCACTATGAATTAATTTTGTAAGGAAAATTTTAAAGAAAATGAGAATACAATATGTAATTCATTGTGCTTTTAATGCGCTTTCACCATGCTCTGGATGCGCTTTCACTGTGCTTTTACTACACTTTTGATGTATATTCAGTGTTTTCGACTACGTCAAGTTTAATTTTCAATTCTAGATTGCATAGTTTGAAAATCTCTATTGTAATCAATTTTTTTTAGTTCAGATCATGTAACTATAAGTGTTTTCCCTATTAATTAAATTTGTAAGGAATTTTTTTTAGAAAATAGCACAATATTGTGTAATTCGTTGTGCTTTTAGTATGCTTTTGCTACTCTTTTAATTCACTTTCCTAGTACTTTTCCTCCGCTCTTGCTATATTAAAGAAGGAATGCAATATTGAAAATTCTACGGACACTTTGGATATTCCATTTAATTATATTGGTCTCAAAAGATCCTTTAGTATCCCCATATACATTTTAATACGAACGAAATAAAGAACAAATATTGATTCACTGTCCATATTAACAAAAGAATTAATATAAATAAATTTTCAAACCTTTTCCTGCAAACAAATAAAAAAGTAGTAAATATAAGGAAAAGCACAATGAAAGTACAACTAAAATGCAGTGAAAACACAACTAAAGCAAGTAAAGGTGTATTCAAAATGCGGTTAAAGCGCAATAGCAAGTGCACAGTGAAAGAGTAAAGAAAATAGCTACTAAAAAATATACTCAAATATTTTAAAGCTATGCAACTTACTTTTGAAAACTGAAGAAATCATTATATGAGTTGATATCATGAAAGCTAATGCATAATGAAATTACACTTAAAGAGTAGTTAAAACGAGGCTAAAATGAACAAACATAATTAAAAAATTTTAAAGCAAACAACAACATCATAGTTTTTTAAAATAGAACACAATACAGTATCGATACCTATGAATATGCAGCAAAAGCACAAAAAAAGGCGCAACAAGTTCTTGCACTTGTTTGTACGTGGTGACAAATTTTTGCACCGCTTGTATTGTTAGATGGAGAGTGTCTATGGGTTCTCAAGTGGATGCATTATATGATATATGGCTACTTGATAAAAGTATTCAAAATTGGCCCACTTATGTTGTGGAAATGGATGAAGAATGCAGGTATCTGAATGCATTTATAGTAAATGGGAACTGGAATGAAGTTAAGCTATGTAAGTACTTTGATACATAATTGGTGGAAGTTATTAAATCAGAGAAGATCTATTCAGATGTACAGAGGGATGAATTGGAGCTATGTTACAAATATTCTGGTAAATCAATCACTATTGTGTCCTTGTCTAAACAGTATGAAGAATTTGTTGAAGACAATTATTGGAGATGGATTAGATAACTGAAGCTCAAACCTTGGGTTGAATTATTTTGGTGGAGATTAAATAACAATGCAATTCCTTCTAATCCTAATGATTTTCTAATGTATATGTGGTTGTTGGATTGCAATGTCTGCCCGAGAGGTTGTAACATTGTGGAAAATGCAGATCATATTGCTGTAGGCTGTGACAAGTTTTGTCATGTATTTCAATTACTTAAAACATGGGGTTTTGCTGTGCCGGGTTTCAATTCTCTTGAAGATTGTAATAAGATATTGGAAAATTTATCAACAACTGATCCTTTCATTGGGAATTTGTATTGTTCAATGTGTTTTTTTCTTAGAAGAGCAGGAGCAAGTTTATACATGGCGGAAGGAAGATGGTTTTTCGTTTGTGGCTTCTATTGCAGTTAACTGGGCTGTTGCTTCTTTTACTTTTAATCTGTATTTGGAACACGGGGTGCAAATTAGCCTCATTAGCTATCTCATTCCTTTTGGCACACTCCTCCTACCAAATGGATTAAAATTAATATTGATGCCTCTTTATTGAAATCAAATAAGTCAATAAGTCAATATTGGTGGTGGTAAGAGATTGTAAAGGAAGATTCCTTTTAACTTTTAGTTTCATCGGTATTCACTAAGACATATCACAACCAGAGATGTTAGCTATCACCTCTTTGAAGAAGGTTGTACATGATTGGATTTTTGATGCAAAAGGTATCATTATAGAAGGATTATAATGTTATCAAAACCATTCAAAGCTTGCTGAATAAGATGTGTCCGAGCAAGGAAATTATGTCCATGGAGGATTTATCTTTTTTAAATTGTTTTAATCAAGTTTTATTATTTTTTAAATAGAAATTGTAATAAGTTGGCTAATCTATATGCTAACTTTGTTCATTTTTCTGATTTCATTTGGGATGATGTTAGCTGTAATAAAATTCCTTACTCCTTTATTTCTTTGTTAAAGGAGGAATTTGATAGTGTAGTTTGTAATTAAGCTCTTTTAATAAATTGCCTTGTGTAGCCCTTCAAATAAAAAAAAAAAGCCAAAGGAATGTAGTGAAGCGAGAAAGAGTGAGCTGTGAAATGCGGGATAAAAAATAAAATGACCTAGCTCTAAGCTTTTGAATACCTAAGAATTCAAAATTTTCATCTAATCGAGTCAAGTCAGCGAGCTGATAAGGCATAAATATAAAAAAAAATCTAATTGAATCACATGTCTAATCGATTTTTAAAAGTTTAATTGGAGTCCGGACAAAACAATAATTTCCTAAGCATGAGAAGGAGAAAATCGCTTTGAATTGCTGGTAACCTATCTGATCTCCGAGAAATTGGCGTGCTTTTCGCTTTGACCTGCCTACGGAGAAATAATTGACAGGGGTTTACTCAGCAGTCAGCTCTACTCCGGTCCTCCGTCGGCTTCTTTACGTTTAGGGTTTCCTACGGCGGCATCTTTCTCCTGTTGGCAATGGATCCGTCTCTGATTCCGCTAGCTGGAGGAGAGGTCCATGGCTTCCGGACCCTCGCAGGTACGCTTGCCTACGCCTGCCTGTCCGTTTTTACCTTCCTTGGAGATTCCTGTCCATGCTTCGTTAGCTACCATTAATGAATGAAATGACGCTTTCAAGCTATGAAAGGTTCCGAGTTCCCTTTCTCTGCCATGTATTTATCAAATCTTCTTGTTTTTGCTCAAAGTTTTTTTAGGGTATGAAATTTCGTTGCGGAACTGGTTTACGGCAGCTCCCCCGTTTTTCTTGAGGCGGTGATTATCCTTGTCTGAATGATGAATCAATGGCAGCGTTTCTTTAGAATTTAGGGCAAAAGGACTTTTCTTTTCCTATGCCACTTTACTGCAGAATTTATATTCATATGAACGCTGGAGGTTTGGCACTCAATACTGAAGTCATCAAGTTTTCAATGTTATCTAGTTGGTCGAACAAATAATGGCAAGTCTTCGATGTTTCTAGTCTGCGGCATTTTTGTCACAAAATAATGCAAAGCCAGGAGCAAGTTGAGGATGCTTTTTTTTTGAATTAGTAACCTTGATCTAACAAATTACTGTTTCTGTAACAATAAATGCAAGCCCTTCCTTTGTTTTGATCAGCTAAGCAACTAAGATGGAGGAGGGCATGGATCCATATTGCTGTTTTTGGTTCATTTCCTTTGTTTACCAGCTACTTTGAAACTTAATGACTAAAAATTAAAGTTTAAGAATTTACATTGGTAACCTTTTTGTTTTTTTGGGGGCAAATGAGAGGGGAAGCTTACAGTATAATGTGACAAAATTCACAATGAAGCCTGCCCACTAATCGACAAAATGATTTAGTACATCAACTTAATTTAAAGGCTCCTCTATAAAATCAATATCAAATGCTCAACATAGGATCAAGGGCTATATATCATCATCAAGCAAGCATCAATAAAGATCCTTAATATGGAACTCAAAAAAATTATAATAAAAAGTTAATCTTTGTACTCAAAATTTTATTTTTTTTTAAATTTTAACCTCTAATTTAAAATTTTCATGTAGAACACTTTGGAATTCTTTTATTTTAAGTAGGTTTAGGTTTGATTAGGAAGTGTTTGGGCTGGTCACCTATGTGGGGAGAGAATCTTGGAGAGAATTGGAGTGGCTCCATTCCATTTTCTTATTTGATTCTCTATATTTGATTTTTTTCCTCAATATTTTGAATTTTAAATTATAGGACCTGATTTAAGAGTTTAAATATTGTTGAAATGAACGAGAAAAGAAGTTTTAATGTTTTAAAAAAATATTGGAGAGTGAAATCTCTACGGCAAAGAGCCTGGTGGCTAATTCCCCTAATTCCCCCTCTTTTGGGAACAATTATTAGGTCCTCTGGCCAAATGTTGCTATGTAGCAGCCCGAAGACTTGACCCAAACTCGTGGTAATTATGATTTTCACGTCTCTTTTCACTAATTTGGCTGAAACGGGCGGGAAAACTTTAAAACACGCGGCACCTTTACATGAATAAACATTTGGCCGATTAGCTTCTGTACACAGAACGTTATACAGTATTTAGGGTTTACAGGTAGAAGAGAAAAGTTGCTCGAAGCGTTGAAAGCGATGGATGAGAAGAATGTTTCTGTTACTTTGGAAGAGTTAAATGATTTCGACGAAACATTTGGCACTTATACTCTGGATGACGATTTTTCTGCTTTTTTACAAGTAATTTTTCATTCATCTTCTTCTGATCAAATCATTTTTGTTTGTACCGAACCTTGTTATAACTCGGTACAGCTCGGTATTATATGTAATATACGGTATGCTTATTTGTTCCGGGAATATAATTATGATAAATTTGTAACGAACCTTTTTATAACTAGGTACTGCTCGAGATTTATTTATATTATTTGAAAAATGATTTTTGTACCGATATTATAATTTTGATGAACTTGTACCGAGTTTTTTGAGAACTCGGTATAGCTCGGTATTTATACGTATACCTCGGTATGGATAAGTTTTTGGCATGTTTACATCACTTCTGTCTTGTATATATCGAGTTTTTAATAATATCTTTATATCGAGTTTTATCTAACTCGGTATAGTTCGGTATTTATACGTAAAACTCGGTATGGTCAGTTTTCTTGTTTGTTTTCTGTCAGATAAGTTTACTATGTGCCGATTATAAAAACCATATGTTTGTACCGAGCATTTAGAAAACTCGGTACAGTTGGGTATTTTCGTGTATTATTAGGTATTTAATCCGTTGTACACATTCATAGTATTGGAAATTTTTTTCACTGGGGGTTTATAAATCTGAGCAGGAAGCATATGTTAAATATTGCCAATATGCACATACGCATGGCTTTAGTGTTCGGAAAGAACATCTTTCATACCGTTCTAATTCAAGGAAATTAAAATCAAAGATTTTTGTCTGTTCCAAATCTGGATTCAAAAAAGACAGAAAAAAATCAGAAGGTTAAATTTCGAAAATCAAGTACAAGAACTGGATGTCCTGCTATGGTGAGATTTTCTGTTAGTGTAGATGGAATATGGACGGTGAAAAATTCGGTAGAAACTCACAACCATGAATTGACAAAACCTGATGATCAACATTTGCTGAGATCATCTAGGCACATCATTGAAGAAAATGCCTCCGTTTTGAAATCAATGGCTGATGCGGGAATAAGAACTATAAATGCATTTTCCTATTTATCGGAGGAGGTTGGAGGTGTAGAAAATTTGGGGTTTACCAAAAGAGATGCATACAACTACATTCAAAAGGAGAGAAGAGCAAAAATTGAGAATGGGGATAGCAATTCGCTAATTGAATTGCTCAAAAACCGGGCAGCTGAAGACAACATGTTTGCATGGGATGTGCAAACTGATGAAGATGAAAGGTTGGTAAATTTTTTTTGGGTTGATGGTTTGGGGAGAGTGGATTACGACTGCTTTGGCGATGTCATTATTTTTGATACTAGCTACCGTTTTAACAAATATAATTTAGCATGTGCCCCTATTATTGGCGTCAATAATCATTGGCAAAATATTATATTAGGGGTGTCATTTCTATCTGATGAAACAATTGATTCATTCTGTTGGCTATTTCGAACATTTTTAAAAATTATGGATAATAAACATCCAGTTATTATATTCACTGATCAGGATCAAGCAATGGCTAGGGCGATAGAGATTGTATTCCCTAATACAAGACATCGGTTGTGCCAATGGCATATACAGAAGAAGACTCCTTCCAAAGTTTGGTGTTTTAATAGTAACAGCAAAGTGAAAGGCCTTTTCTATAGTTGCTTCACCAAGTGTGATTCCGCGGATGAATTTGATAGATTGTGGAATGAGATGATTAGAGAAGGAGACCTACAGAGCCATCAGTGGTTAAAAGATTTGTACAGAATAAGGGAAAAGTGGTCTACAATTTTCAACAAAGATTGCTTTAACCTTGGAATATTGTCTACACAACGTAGTGAGTCCACCAATTTTGTTTGCCATGGTATTTCAAAAGCTACAAGTTCTCTCACCGAATGTTTCCTTGGATTGGAGAAACTTATAAACACTTGGCGTAGAAATGAACGAGATGAAATTTTTAGGTGTTTTCAAAGCTAAATACAACCGTACATGAAAAAAAGTCCGATATTAAAGCAAGCAGCCAAATTTTATTCAAGAAAGTTATATTTCTTTTTTGAAGAGAAGTTTTTAAATGGTTTAGGTGGACTATCCATTAATCACTCTTCACCAGACTCATCAACATTTTCTGTCAAGAACATGGACCATACTTTTGATTCACACAAGTGACGGTTTTGTTTAATTCATCTGAATGAACTATACAATGCAGCTGTGCAAAGTTCGAGATGATGGGAATACTGTGTTCTCATTGCATGAGAGTGATGAGTCAGTTGGATGTTAGTAATATTCCTCAGAAATACTTAATTCCAAGATGGTCATCTACTGCACGGAACGATATATATAGTGGAGTGAATATCCAACGTATGGCTCAGAGTATGTGCACATGGAATCAAGTTTCCCGAAACATTATTTTTAGAAATTATGTATGTCGATTTGTATATCAAATTAGCACCAAAGCACAAGGTAATGAGTATGCAGAACAATGTATGATCGATGGTATGAGTGCATTGACATTAAACGTTCAAAACATTATGGAAGGGAAAAGAAATAAACGCATAACTGAAGGCATCCACAAAACAATTAGAGATCCTGCAAAGCGACGGCCTAAGGGAGTCTCTAATGCTAGATTAAAGGATCATTGGGAGAAGAGGAAGCCCAAAAAAGTTAAACTGACAGAGCATAATCCCCCTACACATTTATATTTTACACCTGCAGAATCTGGAAGTCAGTCATCGTTTATGTAAGTGTTATCAACATGTCTCTATGCCTAGGTAAAACTCGGTATTAGCATTTAATACTCGGTATTAGAGTAATATTTTGTCTTTGATTTGCATTGTAAGTTTTACTATATCTGTATGTATGAAGAAATGGATATACCAAAATACTGAGAATTTAAAAGAATATTTGTACCGAGAATTATTATTCTCGGTACAACTAGATTTTGAATACAAAAACTATGGAATTGGTGTACTTACAATACGAAGTAGTAAATGAATAACAAATACCGAGCAATACCGAGTTATACCGACAAATTTTATTCTCGGTATAACTCGGTATAACTATGTAATAATCAGTTTTAGACTATCTTTGGGTTTATGTTGTAAAGATTTTTACTTTATCTAAGAGTATGTGTTGTATTCTATTTGTAGTATGAGTAACTCGGTATAATCAAAGTTAATAAAACACAGAAATAGCAGATGAAAATTTATAAATTTATTTTATGGTATTACAAAAAATTGCATATGCAAATTCAGCCCTAAATAAGGCCATATTACTTTGCCAGTTGTTATGCATGTCCCATTCAATATTATTATATTGTATAACTGTTTCCATATATTTACATACAAACATTCCACAGTCCACATTGTTTTCTTGTGCTGGCAAGTTCGGGATCATTTGGATTGGCCAGGTTCGTATATCATCCTCAAAAACATCTTTTGTATCAGCATATAAATGAGATATCTGTTAAGGTAATAAAATTCAAATATTTATAATCAATCTTATAACTTGAACCAAAGATAAATTTAAGGACTTACAACTTTCGGAGCTATAGCCTTGTGTGTTGCTTTTGGTATTGAATCCATAAAATCTCAATTTTTTTTCTCAGGTTGGCAACCAGTAAAGTCCAATGTTTCTCGTTTATAATGAGAACAAATATAAGGTTAGCATTCTTAACAGCACTTCGGGTGATATTTTCAACAAATGAAGTTGTTTTTGTTTCTTTATTATTACAATAATATCCCTGAAAAAAAACTCACTGCGTTAGTTAATGATACACTAAACCTTTATTATAAATGATAACTCACTCAATGAAAACTAGAAACATATAGAAAGGGTTGGTTCAGTCCTGGAACCAAGTCGTTCTTTTCAGACAACAAAATTGCAAAAACGTCCACATGATTGATATCAAGCTCTTCGCATAGCAACAATTCGTCCATTTGGCTTCTGAAAATAATTGTATTTCCACTCTGAAATATAGTATCGTCCATGCATAATTTTTCTCACTATCGTTAGAAAAAAAAATATACAAATACCGAGTTGTACCGAGATTTTTATTCTCGGTACAACTAAGTATTCAGGATAAATATATTAAAAACTCAGTATTGAATACCGAATAAGTAGCAATACCGAGTTTTAAAACCAAGTACCGAGTTGTACCGAGAATTTTATTCTCGGTACAACTAAGTATTCAACATAAATACATTAAAAACTCAGTATTGAATACCGACTAAGTAGCAATACCGAGTTTTAAAACCAAGTACCGAGCAAATACCGAGTTGTACCGAGATTTTTATTCTCGGTACAACTAAGTATTCAGCATAAATACATTAAAAACTCAGTATTGAATACCGAATAAGTAGCAATACCGAGTTTCAAAATCAAGTACCGAGCAAATACCGAGTTGTACCGAGAATAAAATTCTCGGTACAACTAAGTATTCAGTATAAATACAGTAAAAACTCAGTATTGAATACCTAGTAAGTAGCAATACCGAGTTTTAACACGAAGTACAGAGCAAATACCGAGTTGTACCGACAAGTATAAAAATCGGTACAACTCGGTATTGAGTATAAAATTACTTAGTTTTTTTGGTACTGCTTAAGAAAGTTATCAATGGAAATCCTTTTTTCTTCATTAATTAGTAATCGTCCTGGGTAATCTAAAAATTCCGCGGCCGGACGTTCTATACTTTTGGATTCATCAACATCATAAACTAAAGATTTTGGGAGTACAGAAACAGCAGCATCAGAATTGACAGCATCTGAAGGAACATCATCAGCAGGAGCACCATTAGTAGGCCCAGAAGCTTTATTAGCATCAGTTGCCTTCTCCATTAATCTTGTTGAAGCTCGAGTGGCAGGTTTTCTTCCAGTGATTGATGTTTCTTTTTTAGTAATCTTTTCAACTTCAGTGTTTGCCAACTGAGCTATCTTATTTTTCCTATCACCTGCTGTGAATGGAGTTGTTACTCTTTTCTTTTTTCTATCATTCCTGAGCTGTACTCTATGAGCAATTCCTCCTCTACCTGATGAAGGTAAAGATAAATATTAATCTTCAGATTAGCTGACATCCTCTTCCATTCCTTTAATATCTGCTTCTTTGCTTATTTCCTCAACAATTTTATCCACAGATTTCGATACTTCTTCCAAAATGTTGTCAGATTCAGTTCTTGAAGTTGAGGGAACCGGACTTCCAATTTTCTCTGAAGTGAAATATGCTGGAAAATGATGACACAGTATCTTATATATACCACAAAATTTTTCATTATTATCACCTTTTAACTCGAAAACTTCTTGTTCCAATGCTACTACCCGAATTTCAAGCAGAGTTTTTGACAATTCGAGTGATGCAATTCTTCTGACCATATATTCTTGCTGCGTAATAAGTTTATTTATGGATTGATTGATAATCTTCAAGTTTGTTTCTTCAGGAACAGTCCGTTCTGCATCAGTATTTTCTGTAAATTCTATTGGGCTTGGCTGTTTGTTTGGAGCATCACTCTGAGTTGCTGCTTGGTCAGTAGTTTCCATTTGGATTGGCGGTTCAATAGTGGGACTTGGCAAATCAGTGTGGATTGGGGTTTGGATAAGAGAATCATTTTGGAATGTTGGTTGGATAGTAGTTTCAGTGGGTTTTGCCAAATGATTTGGAGGATCAGTGTTGATTGGCTGTTCAATTGGACATTCAGTGTCGGTTGGAGGTTGAATAGGAGAATCAGTTGGGCTTGGATTGGCTGGAGTTGGACTTGTTGGTGGAGATGGAGTTGCCTTACTAAAAGAAATATGTGGGGTTGTTAGTGGAGTAAGCACAATTTGCAAATGCTCTCCTGTATAATATGCCGAAGTATTCTGAATTAAATTCTTCTCAGAATCTGTTATCTCTTGTAAATATGTCAATATCTGGAACAAATGTTTTATAAATATCCAAAATATATAAGTACATTAAAAATTTAAATTACTTCAGATAAATCATATTACCTCACAATCATGAAGGTTATTTAATATATTAATAACATCTTTAACTCTATAATTAAATTTTCCATCTCAACGAAGTAGACGGGGTCAAGCCAATTTATCCACTACTGGGTAGAACTTGGTATGCTAAAAAAACTAGATCTATACCAAAACATAAAACAATATAAATAAATGTAAAAATGATTAAAGAATCTAGTACAATAGTGAAGTAAATAAAACAATGTAACATGTGTAAGAATTACTCACAATTATAATCATAACAATTAGTTTTGGTATTCCCTCCATCGTCACCCTTGAAAAAATTTGCATCTCCACCATCTACTCTAGATCCGATCTCTACACATTTTGTTAACATACCATATCCTTTCCAGCCTCTCAATACACTAACTTAATATTCTAAAGACTAATCAAATTTGCAAGTCACATTGACCTAGTCTTGATTTTTTCCATTCTTTGGCATCTAAACTATTTGAAAATTTACCAAATAGTCTAGATTACATCTAAAGACATATCATACATTTCCAAAGTTGGATCCGCATTTTGTATACTTTTCCAAAGTTGGATCCAAATAGTCTAGATTACATCAAATATATATATTTTGTATTCTTTAAATGCCCCATGTAATTCTTGGATAACATTTTACTTTATTTTTCATATTATGCCTTCTTATCCTAAAGCCCAAAACTAATAAGTGATGATGGGTACATAAACTTTCATTCGGAATAACTTTACAATATTTGCAATTTAAATTAATTATTTTTTTCGAATAAAAAAAATCACTATGAGTTTTAGCATATCTATTCTTATAAGTGATGAGATGATGAGATGCTCCTATTTTTGTTTAAATAGGGTATTAGTAATTACAAATCATAATTTAGAGTTAAATATGATCTTACCACCTCCTTTAGTCATTTCAAACCCATATCCACCATGAATGATTTTAAAATCTTCTACCACTCCACCAACATTCCCATTTAAATATCTTCCAATAAGAACTCTTTCTTCAAGATGCATCATTTATGTTAATTCTTTGATGTAGGCAAGGGGGGGGGGGTCAAATCAAGTTGAGCTTTAATTGTTAAGTTGCTAGCTCATTAATGATGAGCTGAAGTTTAGTTCATTTAATGGGGGAATTTATTGAACTACCTAGCTCATTAACCTACTAAGGTATGCTCATAATTTGGATTCATTATGGAGTGGACTTGTCCCTTCTCCTCCCCTTTTCTTCTTAAAATTCTGAGCTTGGTCTCTTGGGTTTCTGAGTTGGGCTGTTGGTTTCCTGTGTTGGGTGGCATGGTTTAAAATTGCGCAATATGAGGCTCGCTTTGAGGCCCGCCTTTGCACAATTCCAGTAAAAAAAGCCTCGATGCTTACGCCTTGAGTTTTTTTATGAGGCTTACGCCTCAACTTGGTTGAGGCCCGCCTTGAGGCCCGCATCGCCTCACTGGCATGAGGCTTACGCCTCACGCTATATATATTAAAACTTACATAAATCTTGAAGTTAATGCCTACATTGGACTTTATAGGAGAGGAGGAAGAGGAGAGAGTAGTTCACCATAATGATTATTCAAATGAAGAACCACTTATTGATGACAGTGCTGATGACTTATGAGTTCTTATGTGATATGTCATTGCTATTTATTTTTGGAAATTGGAATTATATGTTAATAAAAAGAATACTGGGATTTGGGAAAGATAGAATTTTGAGTTGAACTAAATTTCATGTTGTCTTATTATTAAGATATTTTGATTGCATTTCATATCTTATGCTTTTTTATGTTTTATATTATTCACTCATTAGTACATAAAAAATTTATCATTTTATGCATGGTTTAAAATTGTGCAATATAAGGCCCGCCTTGAGGCCCGCCTTTGCGCAATTCCAGTAAAGAACGCCTCGATGCTTATGCCTCGAGTTTTTGTTATGAGGCTTGTGCCTCAACTCGGTTGAGGCCCGCCTTAAGCCCCGCCTCGCCTCACTGGCATGAGGCTTACGCTTCACGCTATATATATATTAAAGCTTACATAAATCTTGAAGTAAAAGCCCGACATTGGACTCTATAGGAGAGGAGGAAGGGGAGAGAGCAGTTCATCATAATGATGATTCAAATGAAGAACCCCTTAGTGATGGACTTATGAGTTCTTATGTGATATGTCATTGCTATTTATTTTTAGAAATTGGAATTATATGTTAATGAAAACAATACTGGGATTTGGGAAAGATATAATTTTGAGTTTAACTATATTTCATGTCGTCTTATTATTGGGATATTTTGATTTCACTTCATATCTTATGCTTTTTTATGTTTTATATTATTCGCTCATCAGTATATAAAAAATTTATCATTTTATGTTTACGCAATCTTTTGATTTTGAGGCTTACGCCTCAAAACGCCTTGAGGCTTACGCCTCGCCTCACGAATGAAAAACGCCTCAATACCCGAATACGCAATTTTAAACATTGATTTTATATTTACGCAATCTTTTGATTTTGAGGCTTACGCCTCAAAACGCTTTGAGGCTTACGCCTCAAAACGCCTTGAGGCTTACGCCTCGCCTCACGAATGAAAAACGCCTCAATACCCGAATACGCAATTTTAAACATTGCTGGGTGGTTTTCTCGTGCCTTTGGCTCCTCGGTTCCGTGCTGGCCCCTTTGGTTTGTGCGGCTGACTCATCTGTTCTGTGCTGGCTGCTCGGGTTTTGCTGTTTCCTGCAGGGAACCGTGGGCTCCTCTGTTTTAGCTGTGCCGTTTGGGAATTAAAAAAAGGGGGCTGTTGGCCTTTCATTTCCCTTATTTAATTAAGTATTTGAAGAGATTTTTGGGCTGTTTGATTTCCCCTCTCATGCCTATATATTTGAGATGTATTTTAAAGGGAAAGGGAGGTGAAAATGTGATTTTTGGAATAGAAAAACTGAAGGTTTTTCTTGGAAAAGCTTGAGAGCTTTGTCCACTTCTTCTTCTTCTCTATCTTGGGATAACTTGCGAGTTACTCCTATCATTCGTCTTGGCTTCTAATCCCTTTCTTTTCTACGCAAGTGCCACCTCATCTGTATCCAAGGTTTAAAATTGCGTAATTAAGCTTCGAGGCGGTTTTCGTCCGTGAGGCGAGGCGTAAGCCTCGAGGCGGTCTGAGGCGTAAGCCTCACGGACACAGAATTGTGTAAATGAAAAATTAAGGGTTTTAACAGGAAAATAATAGCAATATTGTATCTTACAATAAAAACATCTAAATGATATATGAAAATAGTGGAAAGTAAGAAAGTAGATGCAATAAAATAATGTCCCAAAGTTCAAAATCATAAAATATTAGTTTAACAAAACTCCCAAAGTACAAAAAACATATAAAATGCAATCATATCCCATCACTAAATGAGTCTTCAAGGGAATCTTCTTCTCCAATTGTATCAATGAATGCCATATCATCATCATCTTCAATATGACTCACTTTTCTCTTCTCTGCTCAATAAGAGAAAAGATCATTATCATGTTAATTGCTCACTTGATATAAATATAATGCAATATAGCATATAAGAAGTTGTGGAATACCTTTACTTGATTGTTGTGCTGCAGAGCTAGTGGATGTGTGTGGTGTAATACTAGTAGATGTGCCAACTTGATCTGCTTCACCCCTCAAGACATCCACACTCAGTTCTTCTAGCTGTAAGTCTGATAATGGGAGTTCATTCTGAGTGTTAATAGCGGATTTCTTCTCTTTGTTTGCATTTGATTATATGTACTCTAGTTTCGCTCACACCCAGAAGAAGAACAAGTGAGGCCCAACACTCTTACAGCAAAACTTTGTATGCACTGGCATTATCAGTCACTACCTGGACAACCAATTGCTCCCCAATCTCCTCAATAACCCTATCAAGTAAATTGAAAATGAATGTAGCATTTTTCACCTCATCTGAAGCTTCAACTAATCGTAAAAACACCGTGCCGTAGGGATTGTTGACAAGAATGTTAATCAAGCTCCTGCTCTTCATGTCAGACCATCCATTTGACATATGGTCACACCAGTCTCAATTCATGTCCTTTTAATCTCATCAATGCTCTGCTCTGTGTTCTGCAGCTCCTCCTTTAAAATCCATGTTCGCAACTCATACATGGAAGGTGCCTTCAACCCTCTCCCATACAACCCTACAGACCGCAGCATACTGAAGTAGAACTTCTAAAAAAAAAAACCTCCCAATGTCCATGCAAACCTGTCGCCGACCCTCTCTGGTACCAGCTGCAGGCATCATCTCTGCTTGTCTCTATCCGCTCCTGGATTAGTCATATACTGATCCATAGGACCCCGTGCACCTCTATTATTTATAGTGGAGGAAGACCCCTTTCCACCCTCGCTTCCAAAATAAGCACCATGTTCGACCCTTTCATCAAATTGCTCCTGTTGTAAGTGTTTCGCCGTGGTAGTTTTCTTTATGTAAGCACTTATTTCTTTCTTCACATTGTCCAGTACTTTTGCACATGGTGCTGCATTCTTATGAGAGCATGATAAGTGCTCCTTCATGCGGGTTACTCCGCCCTTCACCACTTTCTCACAAAAATTGCATTTTAAATAGACATACATTTTCTCACCCCCTCCTACGTCAACTTGCACGCTATATTTTCAAGAAGGGTCACGCCGCAATGACGTATTCGCCTTTTCTTTACCTCTAACCATGTCTCATAAAGTAAAATCCAGAAACACAAAAAAACAATCAAAAAAACATAAACCCTAGATTTTCTTAAACTTGAAAAATCTAACCCTAGACTTAAAAAAAATACCTAAAATCCAATGTGGAGTGCTCCCAGAGGGTGGTCGGAAGTTTCAACTTCGCCGGAGAGAGGCGACGCCGGCGGGAGAAGCGGCGGGAAGGAAGCCGACGGGTAAGCACCGTGCGGGCGCCCTCTGTTTCGCGAACTGGAGCATGCAGGATGGGGAAATTTCGGGAGAGCTATTGCCGTTTGGGTATAAGGAGAAAAAAACTTCATTTTAAGTGAGTGGGCCCATTCCCATGAGGCGTACGCCTCACTAAGAATTGCGCAATTGCGCTTCTGAGGCACACCTTAGTCCCAGTGAGGCGTACGCCTCTTACAGAGGTGGAATTGCGTAGGCTTCAAGGCGGTTTTGGGAGGAATTGCGCAGAGGCGCGCCTCTTATTGCGCAATTTTAAACAGAGCCTGTATCCTTCTTCTAATGGAATGAAGCTCCTTTATGTTTGTTTGTGTCCAAGTTAGTAAAGTATTTGTAAGGTGTTTGTATTCAAGAGTTGTAAGTTTCCTTTTCTAATATTATAAAAGTGTCTTTGTTTCTTATTTTGTATCTTTTGGAGAATTTGATGTATTTCTTTAGCATTTTCTATATCTCTATAGGAAGTGCTTGTTTTTTGTGATAAAAAATTTGGGTCCCTTCCCAAATTTTTGATTACATCAAATTTGGTATCAGAGCAAGTTAGGAAGTCCTAGGTTTATGAGTCAGTTTTTCAAGTAAATCTTGGTGAGTCACAGCAGTTGTGTGTCATGTGAGTCTTGTTTTATTGAGTCTTTTTTTTTTGAAAAATGGAAAAAGACAAAAAGATCGATTCAGTCAAAGAAGAAAGCAATCCATAAAATTTTGAAGACCCAAAACCAATGGATAGGTGGATTCCAACAGAAGGTGATTCAACGGATCCACTACAAAATGAACTTTACAAGATACAGAGTTGGATGCCATTAGAAGGGAGTTCAACTAATCCACTTCAGAATGAATTATACAAAATTCAGTTGTGGATGCATTTGTGTATGGAGCGGTACATAAAAAAGAAACAACTTCTACAAGAACAATTCAAGAAGGAGAGAGATGAGATCCTGAAGAAATACGAGGCAAAGATTCAAGAGTTAGATGCACTTCCACTGTCTCCTCGGATCAAAACTAAAGGCGACTCATTGGGAGATGAGTTTTTCAAGTAGGGGAGTCTGATGTAGGCAGGGGGGGGGGGTTCAAATCAAGTTGAGCTTTAATTGCTAAGTTGCTAGCTCATTAATGATGAGCTGAAGTTTAGTTCATTTAATGGGGGAATTTATTGAACTACCTAGCTCATTAATCTACTATGGTATTCTCATAATTTGGATTCATTATGTAGTGGACTTGTCCCTTCTGCTTCTCTTTTCTTCTTAAAATTATGAGCTTGGTCCCTTGGGTTTTCGAGTTGGGCAGTTGGTTTCCTGTGCTGGGTGGTTTTCCCGTGCCTTTGGCTCCTCGGTTCCGTGCTGGCCCCTTTGGTTTGTGCGGTTGACTCCTCGGTTCTGTGCTGGCTGCTTGGGTTTTGCGGTTTCTTGCTGGGAACTGTGGGCTCCTTCTCTGTTTTAGCTGTGCCATTTGGGAATAAAAGAAAAAAGGGGCTGTTGGCCTTTCATTTCCCTCAAAGTATTTGAAGAGATTTTGGGGCTGTTTGGTTTCCCCTCTCATGCCTATATATTTGAGATGTATTTTAAAGGGAAAGGGAGGTGAAAATGTGATTTTTGGAATAGAAAAACTGAAAGTTTTTCTTGGAAAAGCTTGAGAGCTTTGTCCACTTCTTCTTCTCTATCTTGGGATAACTTGCGAGTTACTCCTATTATTCATCTTGGCTTCTAATCTCTTTATTCTCTACGCAAGTGCCACCTCACCTGTATCCTTCTTCTAATGGAATGAAGCTCCTTTAGGTTTGTCTGTGTCCAAGTTAGTAAAGTATTTGTAAGGTGTTTGTGTTCAAGAGTTGTAAGTGTCATTTTCTAATATTATAAAAGTATCTTTGTTTCTTATTTTGTATCTTTTTGAGAATTTGGTGTATTTCTTTAGCATTTTCTATATCTCTTTTATATAGGAAGTGCTTGTTTTTGTGATAAAAAACTTGGGAATGATTACATCATTCTTCTAAGTCATTCAAAATTTTTAATTTTAAACACATCTAAACCTACTTGAGGAGCATAAGCATTTATAAATTTAATAATCTTAACATTAACAACAATCTTTAAAGCTATGATTATATCTTCAATTCTATTAATTTTTATAATATTATTCTTCAAACTCTTATCTATAATCACACATACACCATTTATAGTACGACTTTTACCTGAATATCATAGTTTAAATCATAAACTATCAATTTTCTTAGCTTTCTCTCAAACCCATTTAGCTTTTTTGAATGTTTAGAATATTTATCTTCTTATGAATCATAATATGTATTAGTTTCATTAATTTGCCGGTATGAGAACCTATATTTCGAGTTTTATCTTAATTCTAGTTATCCTTGCACTTTTCATGTTGTATTCAGGCCATACAGTGCTTCCACGGAATGCCCTATCATTAACAAAATATATTAAAAGATTCATGTTATAATTATTCGACAAGTTTTACATTGGCTATTGACTACTTAACTCAACCCTCTATTTTTCTCATCAAGGGCTTGGGACTTGGTAACAACAGTGTTGCCGAAAGTATTTAGAAAGATTAAAAAAATCTTAGATATGCCTCTTGACCTTTAATTTATAGGATTTGGAAGGCTATAAGAAATGATACTCTTTAGAAAATAAAAAAAAGTACAAAGTGCGGCGGATGATATGACTTATTATAAGTTGTCATGGACACTTGGCCTAGCCAATTAGTCCCCACGTGTATGTCTATAATATAACTCTTGGTCTCATTATGAGTCCGTCGAGCGAGCCTTCATGGGTGAGTGTAGAGGGCGAGTCCTTGGGTCTTGGTATATGAGATGATTATATGAAGGTGAAATTTTTGGATGTAATAGCAAGTCCATTTCAGGCATGATTTCGACATTTGAAAGCAAATTGATGAGTTCTCCTAGGTGATAGTGGTAGCAGGCTAAGGATTATATGAATGTGAGAGATCGTAGCTATAGCCTTTGAGGTGCATATGTTTATTGTCGTTGGGATAATGATACCAATGGCTGTTGAGTGGCTTCGATTGTGGAGAATGTCTGTAGATGAACGACTCCTAGTCTCTATGGATTTAACAAACTTGAATGAAACTTTTTGGGGCTCCTTATGAGGACATCTTAGTATGACCTGCTTAGGTGAGCCTTGATATGATAGCCTTGCTTGAAGAGTGGCCATTTTCGCTTAATGATGCTGGATAGCTTGCTGGCTGTTTCTCTTCACGGTGGTGCTCCTTTTGTGAGGTATGATCATTCGGGCCGAGTTTCCTTTGAGGACTTGTTAGATACTTGAGTAGTACCTACTTGGAAATATATAAGTATACGCCCTAGATCCAAGACCCTAAGAGGAGCCCTAGAATTTGCCATAACCTAACCATTTTGTTGTATTCTTCCTTTTAATCATCACCTTCAATTATTCCAACTACTCAAGAGTGTATTCCACATCCTTAGTCCCCCTAACACTACAAGTGAAGTTTGGATTAACCCCATCCAAGGCTAGGTCACAATATGCCAAACAAACATATAAATCAAAGCCTAAAAATTTACAGCAATCACATACAATAGAGATTGAATAAACAAGAAAATCCCAATTACCAAAGATCACCAATGGGACTTAAACACGGGAGGAATGTCATAGTATCCGAGTAAAGAAGGGTGTCAAGTACCTATCAACTATACAAGAATCAAAGAGTGTTTCAAACTTTCAGTAAAGATAGATTTTACTAGAATTTGAAAAAAAAAAAAATGGACGCGGTAAGGGTTATCATAATCTCAAAATTGAAGGGTTAGCCACAAAGGCATTTGAAAATACATCACCAAAGTCGTTGGGAATGCTACAATACCTAAAACCATTATCTAATTCTAATAAAAATAGCTTACACATTATTTATGATGGAGTTTAAATGATACCACGATTTAATTTTCTTCTTAATTTGAAATTTGATGATTTTCAAAATCTTCTTAGTTGAACAGGAAGATTGAAGATGGTTGGGATTGCTCCTGTCTGTTCATAAGTTAATCAATCAAATTGCATATGATTAAAAGATGTATCCTCTTGGCACTGAGAGTAATGATAGGTAGAGCTAAATTCTAAAATCTGAAGTAATAAGGGGCCAAGAGGACGTGAGACATGTTGGCAATGTGCTTTGAAGCAGCATAAGATAAAAGAAGTAGGAGAGAAAATATGAGAGTGACTTTCATGCTTGTTCGTACAAAGCACACATCACACAATTCAAATTATAAATTTATCTTCTTTATCTAGTAATTTCCTCAAGTTTAAGCCCATTCATACAAGCTATCCACAAAACCATTGAATATTGAAGAGAGGCCCTCATGCCAAATAAATTTAACCCATTTGTAAGTATTTGAAGTTTAACTAGCCTTTTTAATATAGTTAGTTCTTTAATTGTTTTAACCCTTTGAGAAATATGCATAGGCAGGGACTTCAACAATGTTTGGAAGATTCCATTGAGCTTTCTACGACTTTCAAATGTTGAAAGTATTCTTTTTGATAAAAGGGAGAAGAACATGGATTCTCGGAAACATAGGATTTATTTGGTTTATGCTTTCTATCTATTCTTATGGTTGCAAAATTGATACAGGTTTGGGTGTGGAAGGTTTTTGGACTTAGTAGGATACTTTGGCTTATGATTTTATGCGAAGTTTTAAGGTTTTATTTTTGCATAGAATCCCTCGATGCAAATTAGAGCTTAGATGTAAACCAATTATGAAACATCCAAGAACCTTTTGAATGATGAAATTAAAGGGGATACAGATGAATGGACTACCATGTTGCAAAATCTTCCCCAAACCCTTATTAGGGTTTTTTCCATCTTACTTATGTAATTAATTATTTTATTTTTGAAGTAAGGTGGATTGAATTTGAGCTTGTTCGACCCTACCCTCCTTATCTATATATGAATTGGTCACTCCCATCTTTGTAAGGCTATTTCACTGACTCTACAATTAAAGGAATGGCTCTAGTTTCCATGCTTGCTATGTTTGCCTCCTTTGGCTTTATGATTTGCTTTAAATTGCATCATTATTTCTTACGAATTTTGGATTAGGTCCTTATTTCAATGGATCGATTTGAATTTCATGTTATTTATATGCAGACTTTGGAATTCTTGGATCATTGTTTTGGAATTTAATTTTGTTATTTGCTATCTCATGGTGGTGTAAGTCCCTTTGGTGAAGGATTCAATGTTCTTCAATTCATTTATAAACCCTCATCTTCCCCCTCTCCTCTTGTATCATGCAACCCTAAATTTGAGCTAAAGGATCAGCCTCTTCCCTCTATCTCCCATCAAATCCCAACCTATCCTTTGTCCCTTCACATAAACCTTAATCCTAATTTTCTATAATACTTGACCACCCCTCCTCTTCTTCCTTTTATCCAAACTCTAAAATACCTTCAATGTTGTCATGCGTCACTTGAGCAATGGATGACCATGATGATAGGGTTGCCCAAGCAGCTTCTCCATCTTTTTTTACTAGAAAATTTTGATGGCATAACGACAAAATGTTTGAGACATGGACAATCTTACATTTACATAACCATATCACTTTATTAAGAAGTTAAAATAACATGTTTACATACCTATGTTGCCTACTAGTAAATCACTATTATGGTGAACTTCTCACCTTATCAAGATCATCTTGAACCTCTTGTACTAGGTCTTTATCTTTTTGTGGATGGAGTTTCTACATCTCCATTGATAGTTCCCATGTAAGCTTGAACAAACATTGTTTGAGATCTTACTTGAATTTTCTAGTGGCTAGATATATTTAGGTTGTTGGCGAGATTGATCACCATTAGAAGATTCCGAATAACCTGAGAATTGAGATGATCTAAAACAAGTCTCCTAGCTTACTCGATGATCACTAGGACTATAACTATTTAGTGGAAAGTTCTTTACCTCGAGGAATTGGTTGATTCTGGGGCTATATGCAACCATCACCTCATTGTCCAACCTAATTATATGCTTTGTTGAGAGGGGAAACTTCTTTAGGTCATTTGTAGATTATTTATTTGATGGCCAAGACTTTTTGCAAGAAAGATTTTGTGAAGCAACGTGTCTTCTCGATAAGTCGATGCCAGTCTAGGTTATGTGATTCAATCTTTATCACTTTGTGCTGTCCCTGTCCTACTAGTTATTCAAACATACCCTCCCTCTCTTAGAAGCCATAGCCAGCCTATCTTCCATGCTTTTCTAAAACCATTGCAATTTAGCGACAGTTGAATGCGCTTGATTAGTAAGCCTCAATATTGGTTTGTTTGGCTCTTTCCCGTTGGCTTACAAGCCAAGTGGAGATTGAATTATGAAGGTTATAACTAAAACTTTTTTAAAGGGATTCCAATGATTTAAATCTTTGTTAAGCCCCTTAACTTATTGAGCATACCCTTTTTAATGGTCTTAAAGTTAGTTTAATAATTTAGCAATCATTATGCCCCCATCATGTATCTCTCTAACATTGAAAATTATGTAGCATTAAGTTGTTCTCATGGGACTACACAATATTCTTGAAAAGTAGATCTGATTATGGACTTTCATATAAAATATCTTAATGTGTTGAGTAGGAGACTAGGAGTCTATGCTAAAGAATAGAAGCCTTTAACATGTAATTATGCTCCTGCAAGCTTGTAGGTGCTATAATAGCTTGCCCAGTGTTTTTAAAAGCGCACTTCAAAAGCCAAGTGATGCTATGCTTTCAGGTTATGTTTCACTTTTGTCTCAAGTGCGGGTTGCCGAGCGTGCGTCCACGTTGTCGAGTGTTAATGTGTGCAAGAAGCGCACGTGAGAAGAACTTGCGTGTTTGCATGAATGGTCTTTGCCTACATTATTGACCTTATTAGCAATGCTTACCATCGTTAGCAAAGGCTCTCCCATTGCTTGTTGATGTAGGCAAAGGGGAGAGGGGGGGGGGGGGGGGGGGGGGGGGGGGGGGTCAAATCAAAGCCAAAAAAATTTGGTTTTGACTTCCCTTGAGCTTGCTAGCTCATTAATTTTTGAGCTGGAATTCAGCTCATTATGAGATGGTTTTTAGTTCATTTATTGAACTAAGAGTTAGCTCATTATGAGCTATGTTTTTAGTTCACTTATTAATTTATTAGTAGCTCATTAATTTTTGTCTCTTCTCATTCCTCTTGTCTATTCGTGGATTGCTCTTGGGTTCCCGTGCCTTGGCTCCTTGGTTCCCACGGCTGCCTCCTTGGTTCTTGTGGTTGCCTCTTCGGGTTCCGCCTGGGCTGCTTTTTCGTGACTTTTGGGGGGCCTTTTCCGTGGCTTTGGTGCTTTGTTTCCTGGAGTTGACTGTTGGCTTTTCATATTCCCTATTTAAATAAGCTTAAATTAATGTTTTGGGGCTGTTTGTATTCCCCTCTCTTGTCTATAAATATAAGATGTTTTGTGGATGTTTAAGTAAGTGATGATTTGATTTTTGGAAATGTAAACCTGCGGGTTTGTTGTTTGGAAAAGCTTGCGAGCTTTGTCCAAATTCACTCTTTCCTTCTCTCTTTGAGAAAGCTTGCGAGCTTATCTCCACTTCGTCTTGGCTTCTAACCTCTTTTGTCTCTCCGCAAGTTCGACGCCACCTGTATCCTTTTTCTCAAGAAATGCAATTTTAGGTGTTTGTCTTGTTTGAGTCATTTGTAAGTGTCTAAGTTTGTAAGTCTTTTATATTATGAAGAAAAGTTGTTTTTTTAGTTTATTCGTCTATTTTGTGTCCTTTTGTGTCTTTTTTATTACTTAGAAAAGTTTTCTTTCGTGATAAAAAATTTGGGTTCCTTCCCAAATTTTTGATTGCATCAATTTGGTATTAGAGCAAGTTAGGAAGTCCTAGGTTTATGAGTCGTGTGTGTCTTGATGTCATGTTAGTTATCTTGTAAGTTTTGTTTCGAGTCATGTTGTCATTCGAGTCTTGGTGTCAAGTGAGCAATCTCAAGCCTTGGTGTCTCTTGATGCAACGCCTTCAGATCAAAGCTAACTCATCGGGAGATGAGTTCTTAAGAAGGGGAGTCTGATGTAGGCAAAGGGGGGGTCAAATCAAACCCAAAAAAATTTATTTTTGATTTCCCTTGAGCTTGCTAGGTCATTAATTTTTGAGCTGGAATTTAGCTCATTTATGAGTTGGTTTTTAGTTCATTTATTGAACTAAGAGTTAGCTCATTATGAGCTATGTTTTTAGTTCACTTATTAATTTATTATTAGCTCATTAATTTTTGTCTCTTCTCCTTCCCCTTGTCTATTCGTGGATGGCTCTTGGGTTCCCGTGCCTTGGCTCCTTGGTTCCCACGGCTGCCTCCTTGGTTCTTGCGGTTGCCTCTTCGGGTTCCGTCTGGGCTGCTTTTCCGTGACTTTTGGGGGCCTTTTCCATGGCTTTGGTGCTTTGTTTCATGGAGTTGACTGTTGGCTTTTCATATTCCCTATTTAAATAAGCTTAAAT
The DNA here is from genome assembly GCF_001605985.2 of Dendrobium catenatum. Taxonomy (NCBI): domain Eukaryota; kingdom Viridiplantae; phylum Streptophyta; class Magnoliopsida; order Asparagales; family Orchidaceae; genus Dendrobium; species Dendrobium catenatum. Next base: position 1,410,701 of record NW_021319587.1, read on the forward strand.
TAATGTTTTGGAGCTGTTTGTATTCCCCTCTCTTGTCTATAAATATAAGATGTTTTGTGGATGTTTAAGTAAGTGATGATTTGATTTTTGGAAATGTAAACCTGAAGGTTTGTTGTTTAGAAAAGCTTGTGAGCTTTGTCCAAATTCCCTCTTTCCTTCTCTCTTTGAGAAAGCTTGCGAGCTTGTCTCCACTTCGTCTTGGCTTCTAACCTCTTTCGTCTCTTCGTAAGTTCGACGCCACATGTATCATTCTTCTCAAGAAATGCAACTTTAGGTGTTTGTCTTGTTTGAGTCATTTGTAAGTGTCTAAGTTTGTAAGCCTTTTATATTATGAAGAAAAGTTGTTTTTTTATAGTTTATTCGTCTGTTTTGTGCCCTTTTGTGTCTTTTCTATTACTTAGAAAAGTTTTCTTTCGTGATAAAAAATTTGGGTCCCTTCCCAAATTTTTGATTGCATCACTTGTGCTCGTCAACAAAGGCACATGCCCACTCATCTACATCATAGCACACTCCTCTTCATCGTAGCACAATTGTCTTCATTGTGTAACAAATGATCTTCTCTATCAGTAGAGATGCATGTGAAGCCCTTGTCACTGTCGCATCACACTTACTCGTCTTTGTTGTAACACACTCATTCGTCTGTCATAACACACTCATTCATCTCCGTTGTAGCACACTCGTTCATCTTCATTGCAACAGAGGCATCTGATTGTTTCTTGACTTTAGTCTCTATACATTAGGTATTAAAGTATATTTTGTATTAAGTAGTATGAATTAACAAGATGGACTAGATCGTTTTGTTTATTTTTTGCACTCATTTTATTTATACAACCCTAATTTTTTTTCTTTCTTTTATCTGTACTAGTTTGGCTCACATTTGCCTATTTTTTGTCGTTTCCCATAAATTTGCTCTCTATGATATCACATGAGAAAGCTTTTACTGCTCATGTTTCATACCTGTGCAGATGTTTTGGAAATTGCTATTTTCAGTCAAAGTTTATTATATAATGCCCAATTTATGGATTTACTGTGACATATAGATGGGCTAGGTGGGTGAGCTAGATGCGCGGTTATATATTTATGGTCAACTTTGTTTGCACTAACATGCTTGCTGTAAGCAGATTTGGATATAACAAAGTTGAGGGAAGATGCATCAACAAGGTGGTTTAGGCCCAATGAGGTTCATGCAATATTGACTAATTCTACTCATTTTACGGTCTTACCACAACCAGTTGAAAATCCAACCAGTATGTTGTTTGATCCCTTCTCCATTCACTCTAACCTATTAATCACTTAAGTTCTTTCAGGTTTTTGATTCATTATTTTTTTAGTTTTGAAACAGTTTTTCCATTCATATGGGGAATGTAGATTTGTGACTGGAATGTGCATTTTTCATCTAAAAGTTGTTCTTTTTGTACCCTTATCAAGCTCATGCATCTGAGTAGTTTTCACTTCATTGTTACTTGTATTTTAACACTAAGATAAAGACCTTTTGATAAACCAAACTACTACATTTTTGTATGGATTGAAGTATTTGAAAATATCTTAGCATTGTGTAGCAATTTGTGGTTTTCGAAAGTCATTCTAAGATATAATTTTTATCTTCAATAAGTTCAGGAAATTTTCATATGCTTTAATGTTTGTGGGTATCAATTTGTATAACTATATATTTAGGACAGATATTGTTATGATCAATGAGTCTATTTGATCCCATTCATGTGTTGATTTGTACTTCTCAGTGTAACTTTAGTACTCATATAGAAATAACTAAAAAATTGTTGAAAATAAGTTTGGAAGTGGATTTTGGCCTTTTTTTTCTGAATCTAAGAGCTTGTAAAAGAATTTATAAAATTAAAGTTGACTTTAAAAAATATAAGATATGATTTCCTTTCATTATTTATATAATTCCTTTTTTAAGAATAAAGGTGATTAACAAGATTGTGCGAATTATAGAGGTTTTAAGTTAATGTGTCATACTTTAAAACTATGAGAGCGAGTTATGAAGCATAGGTTGCAGCGTGATACTAATGTTTCTCAAACTCAATTTGGATTCATGCCGGGTAGGTCGACTATGGAAGCCATACATTTATTAAGAGATTTGATGGAGAAATATAGAGAAAATAAGGAGGATCTACATATGATATTTATTGATTTAGAAAAAGCATAGGATAAAGTTCCAAGAGAAGTGCTATGGAGAGTTCTTGAAAAAAAGGAGTCAATAATGCTTATATTCAAATCATTAAAGATATGTATGTAGGAGTTATTACTTGTGTTCAAACACAAGGTGGATTGACTAAGTATTTCCCTATTTCGGTTGGGTTACATCAAGGATCAGCCTTGAGCCCATATCTTTTTTCTTTAGTCATGGATGTTCTCACTAGACAGTTGCAAGAGGATGTACCTTGGTGTATGCTTTTTGCTGATGATATTCTTTTTGTTGATAAGACTAGAGAGGGAGTTGAAGGTAAATTTGAATTATGGAGGTCAACCTTAGAGTCTAAAGGTTTTAGCTTGAGTAGATCTAAAACGGAATATATGGAGTGTAATTTTTGTAGTAATAGACCTAGTGAGGGGATTGTGACTTTGGGCGATCAAGTCATTAATAAGAGTACACATTTTAGATATCTTGGATCTATTGTTCAGAGTGATGGTGAAATAGATGGGGATATTATCAGTAGAATTCAAGTTGGATGGTTGAAGTGGAGGAATGCATCGGGCTTGTTATGTGATAGAAATGTACCCCTCAAACTTAAGTGAAAATTCTATAAGATGGCAGTGAGGCTTGCAATGCTTTATGGTGCTGAATGTTGGCCATTAAAAGAGAAGCATAATACTAAGTTAAGTGTGGTAGAGATGAGGATGCTCAGGTGGATGAGTGGCTTTACCCTTAGAGATCGGATACGAAATGAGCATATACGTGAAAAGGTTGGAGTAGCTCCAGTAGAAGATAAGATTAGAGAGAGTCGCCTTAGATGGTTTGGTCACATAAAACGGCGACCTTCCGATGACCCAGTTAGGAGAGTAGAGGTATTAGATTTGACTTATGTTAAGAAAGGTAGGGGTAGACCTAAAAAGACTTGGTTAGAAAATATTAGAAATGATCTTTCTTTATTAGATTTAAATGTGAATTTGACTTTTAATAGGACACAATGGAGAAAAAGGATTCATGTAGCCGACCCCACGTAGTGGGATAAAGGCTTGATGTTGTTGTTGTTGTATGATTTCCTTTCAAATGGAGTGGAAGTCATTTCCAAGTGTTTTCCGTACAATATTACCAGGTAAAAGGAACTATGATATTATCACTCTCTATTGTTGCATGTCCTATTCCTAGTTTCATTATATTTAATTGTAAATTTTTATTTTTAAAATAGATTTGATGGTAGGATATTAAGTTGATTTTTGACCTTAAAAAATCGTGATTTATTATATATAATGTACTTTATGAATTTCTTTTTTGTAGTATATGTATTCATACTAACTGATAAATTTATATTATGAATCTTTGATTTTCATGGACATATGATTTATGTTTATTGTAGAAGTTTGTTCATATAGATAAAATGAGTTAGAGGTAGCTATACCACTTCATGCACTTCTTCACAATTGAAATTGAATGTGTAGAGCAGCCCAAATGAACAGAATAATTATGTTTATTGTAAATATGTGCTGGTGAAACATACATGCTTGAACTTGGTTCCATAAAGCTGCTTTTAAAGTTAATTTTCTACCATGTACCTTACAACCATTTGTCAAAACAAATTAGCGTCAAGTATTTTCGATCTAATTTTTGGTTGCTAGATGCAAATCATGGGTATGTTCTTGAAAGAAAACCTAGATATTATCTTTATGATTCAAGTTGAATTTTTGATCATTGGTGGAGACCATTATAATTGTAGCTTTATTTGTAGATGCAAACTCTAAGGCAAGGTTTAAGCTTTTGAAGTTGAGTAATAATAAAAAAGCTCATAAAATTAAAAATAATTCATAGATATATCATAAACCATCAACATATTAACTTAATCATCAATTAACAAATTCAAAAAATATTTAAAAGAAACTAAAAAATTAAAATAAAAATAAAACTTGTTAAAGATAAATTCTAAAATTGATATAAGGAAAAAATTAAAATATTTGAAAAATTAAATTTTTTTGAAAAAAATCTTACGTTCTCCGGAATTCATGTAGTTGCTCAACTGCTTGTAGATTTGTTCATCCTCTTTTGTAGTTTTTTGCAGTGCCACTCACAAAACTCTACGCGTATAGCCATAGGCAACCTACTTGCATACCTTGCTTGTAGCCTTTTCTCACTTGCTCACTTGACTCTCAGTCCTAGTCCCAAAATAATTAAACCGGAACCTATTATAAACTTTATTAGGTATATCATAATATAATATAATATAACAGAAGATTTTTTTATGCTTATTATATTATAATTTGTGGTCTCCACCAAAAGTGCCTTGAGGCATAAAGCCTCAAGGTATATACCTTAATCTAAAAAGGCCTTAGCCTCACTCAGACCATTAAGATGTAAGTCTCAAGGTGATTTTTGAGCGTCTTCGTGCGCCTCAAATGCCTTTAAATCCGTCCTCGTCATATTAGAATTGCAAGAACGGATTTTTGTTAATGATCTGCCGAACATGTGTAATAATTCTCACTAATTGTCACATTTATTATAGAGTTTTTTTTAATTCATTTTATTTTATTTTAAGGATACAGACTTCAAATTCTTTTTTTTCTTGCCTTCAAAATTCATCTTATTTCTAACAACTTCCTATATTTTCAATCTTTGCTGTAGTATAATGGAGCTAGCGAAGAACACCCATCTTAAAAATTGATAACACTGTTACTTATTTGATGCATGTGCATCATCAAAATATTTTTTGACTTAAAAACTAACTGCATAAGTTTTATAAGCTAATAACTAGGTCTTTGTTTGGTGGTGTTGTACTATTCTGTGTTCTATGAAACAAAGTCCCCATTACTCTTACAAAGATGGACAAGCTACATTGCAAAGGCCTCATGAAGATATGCAGGGGTGAATGGAATAGGGTTTTCCCTTGTGCCTTACTTGAATAATAATTGTGAAGCAATAAAAAGCAATGCATGACCAAAACACGAATAATTTTTTTGACTTGTGTTACATAATCAATTCATTTGGAACATTTGATCCACTTGCAGTGTAGCCCTTGGATTGCCAATCATAGTCTGTTTTTTTTTGTTGGCATGCAAAGTGTATCGTGATTCTTTCATCGAATTTGTAAATGTAGTGCTATATATGTAAATTGTTCCTTTTTCTAGAATTTTTTGTAGTTTTTTATGAGTTTTTTTTATTAACCCCTTGATGAAGCAACTTTTATTTATTTCCTTCATGTGACTTAGATGGCAGTATTGTGCTATTTGATCGCAAAATGCTAAGAAATTTCCGGAAAGATGGGTATAACTGGAAGAAGAAAAAGGATGGGAAAACTGTTCAGGAAGCTCATGAAAAATTGAAGGTATGTTCACAATATCATACTCTTTAATGCTTTTTCCATATTGGTAGTATCATATAAAGTTAAAAATGTGTTTAACATAAAAATACAACAAGATATATGCATCTTCATGCAAGAACTTTATAAAATTTGACATATGAACTGTGAAGGTACATGGTTCATCATCATCATCAACAACAACATCAAGCTTTTATCCCTGTACATGGGGTCGACGACATGAATCCTTTTTTCTTTGTTGTGTCCTGATAAGAGTCAAATTATCATTTAAATATAATAAAAAAGTCATTTCTAATGTTTTCTAATCAAGTCTTTTTAGGTGTACGTCTATCTCTCTTAACATAGGCTAAATCTAATACATCTACTTCCTAACGATGTCATTAGAAGGCCGACGTTTTATGTGACCAAACCATCTAAGGCGACTCTCTCTGATCTTATCTACCATTGGAGCTACTCCAACCTTTTCACTTATATGCTCGTTTCACATTTTATCTGTAAGAGTAAAACAACTCATCCACCTGAGCATCCTCATCTCTGCAACACTTTAACTTAATTATATGTTTCTCTTTTAACAGCCTATTACAACTTGATAGAAAGGTATCTTGAAGAGCTCATGATAAAAAAACCTCCTAGTGCCAACTTGTAATCATCAAGTGCATTACAACTACAAATAGGCAACACTTAGCTAAATTTCCCCATATTAATCAGTTGATGTGGGTTTACAATCATTAACAATTCCAACCCAATTTCCACAAGTAAAAGTTTCTGGACCTTTGTTAATTCCCTTTTTGAAGAACAATCCTTTTCTAAAAATCTTTATTTTTTTTTCTGGCTTCTTAATATCATATATAAAGCATCATGGTGCTCATTTGTGGGTTTATTCATAAATAAACTAACAACATTAGTGGAAAGCAAATATAAGGTCTAGTATGAGATAGATAAGTTTTTCTACCTACCGTTGGCACCTTCTATTATCAATTGAGGTAGGATTTTTATTAGTCACAAATTTGTTTAATGTATCCATTGGCGTGTTTGTATGATTGATATTCTCACAAAACTCATATTCTTAGGGTTGATGTTCTCTACTTGAATTTGAGTTTTGGGGAAGCATGATTGATTTTTCGAAGAATCTTACGCCCATGGTGGTGTTGTATTTTGTTTCTTAGTATTAAGAGAATGACATTTGTATCCTTTTTGGCGAGGAAAGTAACAAATGAAGATGCTATTAAGACTTTTGGGTCTAATTTGCTTCTTTAATGAGGAGCAATGTGCACAAAGGTAGAATAGCCAAACACTTTGATAGAAGTGATAAATATAAGTTTATTTGTGGGATAGGCATGAGTAGGGGTGCAAATGAGTCGAGTTGAGCTCGAGTTAGGGGGTGTTCGAGCCGAGCTCGACTGCCAAAAATAGAGCTCGAGCTTGAGCTTGAACTTGACTCGACAAGAAAATATGAGCTCGTCGAGCCATAGTTCGAGCCTGTTAACAGAACTTTTATTTTATCCAGTGAACGTACGCTCCTCTACGTTCGGTTCTAGGCAAAGAAAGCGCAATACCGAGTACCAAGTTGTACCGAGTTTTTTCAAAAAACTCGGTATTGCGCTGTTTTCTTCTAAAACCGAACGTAAAGGAGCGTACGTTCACTGGATGTAATAAAAGTTCCTGTTAACAAGCCTCGCATCTACGTCGCCTTCCTCATTCGTCAGCTAGTCAACGTTTGCGTTAGTGGGGACTGTGTCGGCCGGCACGTTTGCTTGCGTCGGCGACACCTGCTTTGTCCGTCTGAGTCATCCGCGTTTGCATCGTCCTCTGTCCACCTGCATTCGTTTGCAGCAGCGTCTACCTCGATGACAAATCTCTGATCGAAACGCTCCAGTTGCTCCTCTCCGTCCCGCCTTCCGAAACAAGACGACACAGTTATGCCAAAACTGAATTTTTCCGCCGTAGTTGTTTGCGCTCTTATGTCGCAATTACACAGGCTGCTTTTAGTTCTCCGCAGTAGTTGTTTGTGTTCGTCTTTCCAATTCGTAGTTACATAGTCCGTTTTCATTTTCCGGTCGACAGAAGACCCGTCTTTTCAATTTTCCCAGCACAATTATGCGAGCTGCAACAGAGTGTTTGAACTCGAGCTCGTTTAGCGGTCGAGCTCGAAATCGTGTTCAAGCTCGACCCGTCGAGCCTATTATTGAGTCGAGCCCGAGCAGGCTCGCGAGCCGGCTTGACTCGGTTGCAACCCTAGGCATGAGTAAGAGTTTAATGGAGCTTTGAATTTTCGAATTTTTGGTGGTATGCAATTGATGAGATTGTAGCAGAGAGGACAAACTCTCCCTAAAAATATTTTGGGATGTTGCTAATGACCATAGTTGATCTAGCTACTTCAAGAAGGTATTTATTTTTTCTTTTTGCTATCCCATTTTATGGGAAAATATGTATTTGAGCAGTTTGATGGATGATTCCTTGTTGGAGGAGATTTTCTCCCCGAATAGAATAAAGATATTACTTTCATGAATAGCATTCAGGTATTCTCTCTCATTATTGATAATGAGAATTTGAATTTGGATTTTTAATTGAGTTTTTATAAATGTGCAAAATTTTTAAAAAATAATTATTGTTTCAGATTTGTCTTCTAGTGGAAAAATTAAAGTGATTCTAATATGATCATTTATAAAAGATATAAACTACCTAGTACGTGAGATAAATTGTTTTGTCAAGATGGGTCCACTATGGAGAGTTGCAACATATTGATAGGCTTTATAAGGATGATTTCTGCAGAAAGTTCAATTGTCTTTAGATAATTAATAAATTTCACTCTTAAAATATTTCAGGATTATTTTGGAAAGGGGAGGGGAATAATTTTTTTAGTTAAATAATATTTGGATGACCAAGGCGAAAGTGCTATAATATAATTATGCTTTTGTCAAAGAAGATATGGACTAATATTTTTTCTCTTGTATTTTAGGATTCCTTTTTATAATTTAGAACTTAGAGGCTTGAGACCAGCATTTTCTTCCACCCTGCCAATTATCTTTATTGATCCCTATTATGGAATTCACAATGAAGGAATAAAATTAATGTACATTTCGTATTCTTGGTAATTTTGCTAATTGATATGAAGTTGTAGAAAAGCTTAGGAACTAAGCTAAAGACTGGAGAGCTGATGATATTGATGGTTATGATGTCAGTTATTTGTGATGTTGTTCCGTCGACAATTTTGATGGTATGTTTAAATATGGATGAACTTTGGAATAAGGAGACATCCTCTATCATATGATCAAAAGTCTAGAGTCAATAGTCTATGATTGTGAATTTTTTGTTTTAGACATTTAAGACATGAAAGATCATATCTTTTTCAAGAATTATATTGATGCTGATTTTTGATGCATAAGATTTTGGTTTGAGTTGGATAATCAATGACTTGGAGAATGTTTCTTGGATATTGGAGTTTTCATGGGAAGTTGATTCATTATAGAAGTTTGCACCAAAACAGGATCTTTCTTTCCAGTCTGTTTCATGTTTAACCATCATCATGGTTTAAACAAAACAATCCTTAGAGAAAGGATTAGGAAGGTCTAGAACTATGAAATGATATGGAAGATGGAGAAGTTTGAAAAATAGAATATATATGGATAAAAGATAGACATTGAAAAACATGAGAGAAGAATAATTTGCATTTTTTTATTCACATTGGTAAAAGAGGTAGAGTATTCATTAAAAAACATAGTTAATTTGGTGGTTCTAGATTAATGAATAAACCAAGAGCTAAAACCGGCCATTGCTGTCTTGAAGGAGGGAAAAACCAGTTAGAAAACAAATTCAATGAATTAAAATAAAGTATATAATGAATGCAATATTTCAAATTGATTCTACATTAGTAGGATGCTTGTGGCTTTTGGACGGTAGATGGAGCATCATTGTTAGAGTTATAAGCAATTGTGGCCTATAAATGTATGGCTGCGCTCATGGTTTATAAAGATGTTTATAAAGATTATATCACGAATCGAGGTGATTTCCAAAATTGACTCAAAATGTAGGCTTTGAATCGAATTGAGGCATATGTTTTGAATTAAAAAAAGTCATAAAATTATGAAAAGTAAAAAACACACAAAATTCATCAAAAACATAATTTTAATTCATAGGCACAATAAGAAAGCACTCAAAGTTTGAAATGTCAAATAGAAATTCTGAATTTAAAAAATATGAAAATTAATTATCTAGGATAAAACTAGATTCTAAATGAAAACTTTTTAAGTCTTAAGGCTTACGCCTTTTATTTCAAAACTTGAAATATTCATTGTCGTCAACACCAGTAGCATCCTTTAAAGAATCGTTGTGATATCTCAAAAATCTATCGTCCTCCCCATCACTCTCATATGAGTCATCCGATTCATCTTCTTCCTCATCCAACACTATTGCTTTCTTCTTTTTTGTATCAAGATTATTATTATAAGTACACTCATAATATGGAAGCATTAAATAACAATTTATTATATATTTCATAATGAATTTACTCTATGGAATTTTTGTGATATTTGATATTTAATTTGGTTTGCGTTTGGTGGATCTTTTTGAACATCTACCAACTTCTGTTACATTAGCAGCATAAATATCAAAATCTTCATTATTATCTGATTCAGTAAGACTTTCTTCATTTTTTTCCTCATGTTGGTCAATCATTCATTCATTATCTGATGGCAAATTTTCAAGTGTTAAAGGATCATCATCATCATCTTTTCGTCAATTTAACTAGAGGATTAACTTGAGGTGTTTAACTTTTAATTTCTTATTATACCTGACAGAAGCAAATTTGCTCATCCTAGTTGCAACCAAATATTTTCTTCTCTTTGCATGCAGTTTGTTGAATGTGCTCCAATTTCATTGATATGCATAAGCATAACATGCTAGACCTAAATGTTTGACTATAAATGCTTTTAATTCAGCTGTTTTATCTCCAAAGTGCATCCACCAATGCTCTAATTCACAAGTCAAAAAAAAAAAAAAAATGTTAGTTATATATTTATTAAACTTACTCATAAGTTTAATATTAATTAAAGTTGATAGACATCTTACTATTTGTACATGCTTTGCATGATATTTGGGCAGCTCTCATGGCAAAAATTCCCTTTTTTGTTATTAATTCTTCAAGTTGTCTATCAACCTTATCAAAATCTTTTGTTACGATCGGTCTAGCATATCTGGTCATGCAACCGGCCCAACACCAAGGCGCGAGACCTACTACAGGGGCAGATCAATAGGGATTTCCGCTCCCTTTGTGGTCCCTAGTAAATCAATTATTTCATATGCTAGGAGGAGGTTTAAATAATGAATTAATGAAGAGAATTTGAATTCAAAATAGGGAGGGAATTAATTAAGGCAAAAGAGATTTTTAAGGGCTTTTTTGGGGGGAAGATTAGGGGCTTATATAGGGATTTCTATTTTGTATTAGGCTTAGGTTTTGATTGAGTTTTTTCTAGTGTAGTTTTCTGTGAGGGCTTCCTAATGACATCTAAGTTGATCAGGAGAGATGATCTACCTCTTCTAATTGTAGATCACTTGTATGTTTTATTTCTTATTAAGTTATTAATCAAAATCAGCCAATTGTTCATCCTAAATCAGTTCTTTTTTGCTATTTTTTGGTGAATTTTATGCTTTCCTTGCTGAGTTTGACTCCAAGGCGTTACAAATTGGTATTAAAGCGGTGTCCTAGGTTGAAAGTTAAAGTCCCCATCACTGATTTATATGCTAAAATTATTTTTCCACCTTGCTGATTTTCATTGTTTGGAGGCCACATTCACCAATTTTTTTTGCGGTTTGGAGCCCAAAATCTGTGAATGGAAGCAAAGAAGTTGGAAGCTTATGAGAGTGAGATGGAACAACTTAAAGGGCTAGATGCAGGAGAAACATTCTGGAATGGAGGAAAGATCTTCCGTAATGGAGGGAAGGGTTTTCTCCAATGAGAGGCGTTTTGGAAACATTGAAGGCGGCAACAACATCAACAACAATATGGACCAGCCCACTTTGTGGGACAAATGCTTGATGTTGTTGTTGTATTGAAAGCATGGTGAAAAAATTGATTGAGATGTAATCAAAGGCTTCACCATCTACTCCTAGGCCTATTTGGAAAGGGAAGAAAGTTCAGGAGGAGGATGAGGAAGTGAAGAGCATTTTCCCTAAAGGACACCCCAGAAGAGGGAGGTGCAATATGAGGAGTAATATCAGAAGAAAGGGTAGTAAGAAGAGAAAGGGGGGGGGCGGGGGACGGTAACAACAATCTATTTGGAGACCCAAACCGGGAGAAAAAAAGGAAAGGTGACCGAGAGGAAGCAATGGTGGGGCCAAATCATGGGGTCCAAATCTGCAGGGGAATACGGGAGGGAATCACACCACCATTACACAGGAGGAGCTAATAAAGGAAGAAACCATTGGGGGTAAGGATACAGGCCGAGGAAGTTAAAGATGCTGATCTTCGAAGAGAAAGATGCTCAAAGTTGGGTGTACCGGGTGGAGCGTTACTTTGCGATGAATGGTCTTATGGAAGGAAAAAAAACTCATGGAGGTATGACTATGTTTGGAAGGAAAAGCACTGGGTTTGTTTTGGTGGAGAGAAGCTAGATATCTGGTCTTTTATGGGGAGAATTTAATGATTGTTTTTTGAATGTTTTCGAGCCATTCGGGAAGGGGACCTTCGTGAACAATTCTATGCCTTAACTCAAGATGGGACCGACATAGATTATCAGGAGAAGTTTGAGCTACTATCAGGTAGATTGAGGGGAATTTCTGAGGAAGGGTTGAAAGGAAATTTCATGAAGGGCTTTAGGGAAGACATAAGGGCAGAGCTCAGGGTGCTGAGGTCTAGAGGGCTGAGAGAGATTTTTGAGCTAGCACAAAAGGTTGAGGAGAAACATCAGAGGGAGAAGGTCAGCCGGAGCAACCCCATGGGAGGGGCTTACAGAAACACCTCTACAACCTTAGCACCGAGGACCCATACAGTTTCATTTCAGAGGGAAGCACCTAAGGAGAAGAGCACTAGAGTTCATCCAGGAAGTAATTTCAAATGCCTCACAGAACCATAAGTGCAGAATAGGCGGGCGAAAGGGCTATGCTTCAGGTGTGATGAGAGATTTACACCTGACCATAGGTGTAAGAATCGCCTCCTTCATGTCTTGATGGTCTGTGAAGGGGAAGATGAGAGCAAGGATGAGTTGGAGGATGTATTGGTGGAGACAGAGCAGTCGCATTTGAATGTGGCAGACACTATGAAATTGGGCGGAATTTACTCCAAATCACACTATGAAAGTAGGGGGGGGGGGAAATGGAGAGCAATCTGTGGTAGTTTTGGTGGATAGTTGAGCTACACAACTTCATCTCAAATTGGGTGGTGGACCGATTGAGGTTAAAGTTAGCAAGGACGGAAGGGTGTGGGGCGATGATGGGAACATGCAAGATAGAGAGGAGCAGGGGATATGTAAAAGGGTGGTGATGACCTTGCAGGATATTCAGTTGGCAGAAGAATTACTTCCCCTGGACTTGGGAAGTACAAATGTGATTTTAGGGATGAAGTGACTACATATTATGGGGATATGAAGGTGAACTGAAAATCATTGACCATGGAGACATAGGTGGAAGGCAAAAAAGGTAATGCTTCAAGGGTATGCCGGCTTATGCAAGATTGTGCTCAGGACAATCCAGGATGCAAGTCGAGTTATTTAGTAGAGTTGCAAAGCATAGAAGGGGTTCTAAAATAGGCAGCAAGGGAAGTTCTAGTGGGGGCCCAACAGATTTTGCAATAATATCAGGATGTATTTCATCCGCCTGTCCGGTTACCACTGCCTTGAGAGCACGAACATGCCATCAACTTGAAAGAAGGGACTTCTCCCATTAGTGTCAGACCATACCGTTACCCCAGCATCTAGAAAGATGAGATAGAGAGGTTGATCAAGGAGATGATTGAAGCAGGGATCATCAGACCTAGTGTGAGTCCCTTTTATAGCCTGATACTGTTGGTGAAGAAGAAGGATGACAGCTGTAGGTTCTGTATAGATTACAGGGTTTTAAACAAGGAAACAGTGCTAGATAAGTTTTGAATTCTCGTGATAGATGAACTCCTGGATGAGTTATTTGGAGCTGTGATCTTCTTCAAATTTGATTTGAAGTCGAGATACCATCTAATCAAGATGAAGACAACAGATATGCACAAGACGACCTTCAGGACACATGAAGGGCACTACAAGTTCCTGATGATACCCTTTGTCCTCAACAACGCCCTTCCACCTTCTAATCACTTATGAACTCAGTGTTCCAACCATATTTCTGAAGGTTTGTCCTAGTATTTCTTGATGACATTTTGATATATTGCATGATCGAGGCAAAACACTGGAGCACTTGAAGACTGTCATAGAGACATTGAGGGAGAATCAATTGTTTTCCAATTGAAAAAAGTGCATATGGCTAATGACAGATGGAGTATTTAGGGCATGTGGTGTCCAGAGAGGGGGTGTCAGCTGACCAGTCCAAGATTCTGGCTATGGTGGACTAGCCTCTTCCTGAGAACCTGAGGGAGCTGCAGGGGTTCTTAGGGCTCACCAGTTACTACCAGAAGTTTGTAAAGGGATATGATATTATAGCAAGACCTTTAATTAAGTAATTGAAAAAAAGATAATTTTAAGTGGGGGGAGGAGTGACCCGAGCCTTCTAGGAATTGAAGATAGTGATGAATAATATACCTGTGTTAGCACTCCCAGATTTTATAAGACCATTTGTGGTGGAGACGGATGCATCATGTTATGGGTTAGGAGCAATAATCATGCTATATTAGAGGCCAGCTCAAGTTTGTTTATGAGCGGGAGCTGATGGAGATCGTCTTGGCTATCCTGAAGTGGTTGCCTTATATGTTAGACATTTCATAGTCAGGACAGATCAAATGAGCCTGAAGTTTTTGTTGGAACAACGGATGGTCATTGAGCACCAAAGATGACTATCCAAATTACTTGGATATGATTTTGAGATTCAGTACCGGTCAGAACAAGAAAATAAGGCAGCAATTGCCTTGTCCAGGTGAGTCGAGGGACCTTAGTTGGCAGTCTTGTCAGTACCATTGATGGTAGATTGGGAGGCATTAAGACATGATAATGAGCATAATGAAGAGTTGAGGAAGATCATGGAGGAGCTATGAGCTACTGAAGGATCTAAACAATCACCCATGTTATGTTTTGAAAGAGAGAGTTATTGTATTATAGGAGGTTTGTGTTACCTCATACCTCAGGGTATATTATCAAACTATAAGATTTCCATGGAAGTGTGATAGGAGGGCACTCCGGAGTTAAGAAGACAGTCAATTATCAGCAGAGTTATATTGAGTAGGGATGCTTCACGATGTAGAGAACTGGGTGGCCAAATGAGATGTGTGCCAAAAGCATAATTACTTAGCTATGATGCTAGCAGGGTTACTACAACCCTTAGCCCTATCAGAGAGGGTGTGGAAGGAAGTGACAATGGATTTCATCGAAGGGTTACCACGATTAGAAGGGTTTTCACTTTTCAGTGATCTTGCTAGTAGTAAACCATCTGAGCAAGTCTGCACATTTCATCTCTAAAGCACCCTTACATCGCAGTCAAAGTGGTGACTATTTTCATTCAAGAAGTGGTATGCTTGCACGGGTTCCCGAAAGCCATTGTGTCAGACAGTGACAAGGTGTTCCTTAGTCAATTTGAAGGAGCTATTTTGTTTATTGGGGATGGTATTGAAGTGAAGTACAACCTATCGCCCTTAGATAAATGGTCAAATAGAAGTGGTCAATCGATTTGAGATGCTTTATATCAAACACACCAAAGAGTTGAGCTAGGTGGATTGTGTGGGCATAATATTTGTACAACACTTTGTACCACTCAACAATAAAGACCACTCCCTTCAGGATCCTCTATGGGAGGGACCCTCCTCACTTTATTCATTATTGGGTAAACACTCTATCAGTGTCCAGTGTAAAGCAGTACTTAGAGGAGAGGGACATGGTACTAGCGGTGCTTAAGGGGCATTTCATGAGAGCCCAACAAATCATGAAAAGGCAAGCGCAGATGGGCACATAAGAGAGGTAAATTTTGAACCAGGAGATATAGTTTACTTAAAATTGAGGCCCTATAAACAAAATATTAGCCTAGAGAAGGAATGAAAAATTATCCCCATGGTAATTTGGGCTTTATGAGGTCTTGGAAGAAATCAGAGCAGGAGCCTATCGATTAAGACTACCACCATCCTCAGCCTTACACCCAGTCTTTCATGTATTATAGCTGAGGAAGGTGATAGGAGAACATACACCATAATTACTACCCCCAACACTTATAGAGGACATGGAGGCTATATTGAAAACCCTGTAAATATCATATGTACTCAGGGGGGAGACATGGGCACAAGAGGTGCTAATCAAGTGGAAGGACTTGCTAGAGCATGATGCCACTTGGGAGTCATACAAGACAATCAAGAGACGTTTCCCAACCTTCTACCTTGAGGACAAGGTGCATTTTTTGGAGGGGAGTTTTGTTACGGCCAATCAAACAGGATCGGTCCTGCAGTCGACTTAGCAACAAGGGGCAGGACCAACTATAAGGGGCAAATCAACAAGGATTTTGGTCGCCATTGTGGGGCATAGTAAACAAATTATTCTATATGCTAGGAGGAGTAGGATTAAGGAATTAATTAAGAGAATTTGAATTCAAAATAGGGAGTGAATTAATTATGGAAAGAGAGATTTCTTAGGGCCGTTTTCGGGGGAAGAGTAGGGGCTTATATAGGGATTATTATTTTGTATTAGGGTTAGGTTTTGATTGAATTTTTTCTGCTGTAGCTTTCTATGAGGGCTTCCTAGCGATGTCTAGGTTGATTCGGAGAGATGATCTATCTCTCTAATTGTAGATCGCATGTATCGTTTATTTCTTGTTTAGTTATTAATCAAAATAATCCAATTGTTCCTCCTAAATCTACAGTTTTTTGCTATTTTTTGGTGAATTTCTTGCTGTTGTTTGCTGAATTTGACTCCAAGACGTATCACTATCATCAAAATGAAATAAATAATTTAGCAAAAGTTTAGTAGCCTAATGTAATTGGTTGTCACATTTCTGATAAATAATTTCCTAGATCTCTTTATAAGTTCTTCTATGGAAAAATTCTTTTCTATTTGCCTTGTCTATGTTACCATAGATAAAGCCCAAAACAAAATTGTTGACTAAAATTAAATTAAAAAGAGAGAATAAAACAAATCAGCTGAACATTTGTTCCAGAAAGCAAAGCGAACAAACATGATTCTTTGCGAAATGACACATCATTTGAACAATTCAATAAATAAAAGACAATGAATCTGAAGAAAAAAAAATTGCGCTCATTATAGTTTTAGTCGTGTCTGGCTTTATTTTGTTTCCAATCTTCAATCTAGAACTTTACTTCCTCCTGCAATTTGAAGCCACGATGCAAGCTTTCGGCATGCCTATACAACTCGTGTGTATCAACACTCCTGCACGGATCTTCTGGCATGCACCCGCACCCCATACCCACGTGAACTTGAGTGTCTTCCACAACCTGATCGACCTGCCTCCGTTCCTGTTCAACTTGACACAAATGGGAGTCTGTACACACCTCCATCTGCATTCGTCCGATCATACCCAATGTCAGGTGAATCTCTGCTTCGTCCAAACTCACACCCGCACGGCTCCTTATTCGATCACTTCCAGGCACGAACGAGCCTACCTCCCCCTTTCTTGCGTAACAACATGCTCCGACCAGCTATTATCCGCCTCGACCTCAACCTTGCATACCCGCCTACACGTTCAGTCGCTCTTATACATTTGACTATACCTCTCGTTTTTGTGGTGCCCGTCTGCTTCAAATCATGACAACAACCCATCTTTCCCTTTATGCACTACTAACTCCGACATACTATCACATATTATTTTTAGTTAAATAATTAAATATATTTTGCAATAAAATAAAATTTATGATAAGCAGTGTGGCATAATTGTTGAATTCGAAGGCCCCATGCTATTGATCTTTGACTTGGGCACGATGAATTTTAAAAATTCGAAGACCTGTGTTGTTGATCTTTGATCCAGACTATGGAAATCCCAATTTGAAGACCCTACGCCTTTGATCTTTGATCTGGGTTTGAAGATTTCTATTTCAAAGACCTCGCACCATTGTATCTTTGATCCGTGGGGTAGAAACTACGGCAAGTGCTATTCTGATCTCCCCTTACGGGGAGGGGACGTTGGGAGGATGGTAGATTCTCTTTTGGAACTATTGGAGAGTAAGGAGATTAATTCAAGAGATTTTTTAATTAATTAAAAAAATAAATTGAACAATTACTCAACCAATTTTAAAATTTCATTTAATTAACTAAATAATTATTTAAAGTAAAGAATGAATCAATTTAAAATAAATTAAATTCTAATTAATTAACAACCAATTAAAATTTCTTAAAACTTGATTAATTAATTAAATTAAAGTGCTAGGAAAAGGGAAAATAAACAATATTTACACTAATCCTCCTAATACAACTCACACCAACTAAACATCAAACTCCTAAAACTAAAACATTTACTCTTAAGCTCTCAAACCAAACAAAATCAACTCTCTAAATGAAGCTCCAAAGCTTTAAAAGCTCCTCTTGAGCATGATCCAAAGTAGCTCAAATTTCTGCAAATAAGCAAACAACAAAAATCAATAACGTAAACCAAAATTGCAGTGCAAGAAAAGAACCAAGTATTGTAAACTGCAGTGCAGAAAAATAGATGAACCAATGTTGTAAACTAAACTACAATGCTAAACTAAAACTCAAAACACTTTTGAAACGATTAAGAGGTACTGCAAGCTAAAGACCTGAAAACCTGTGCTTGTACCTGTTGACTAACAAATTTTTTTTTCTTTTTTGAAAGCAACCGCCTTCAATCCGGCCCCATCTCGCCAAAACGACACATCCCTTCACGCAACAACCGTTGCTTCACGATAAAAAGAAAGGGAGAACCGAAGATGGAGATTTTTTCACTCGCTCATTCGGTTCCTCCGTTTCGGTTCGACTTCGTTTATTTGCTCGAGAGGGAGAAATCGCACGGATCACTCATTCGGTTCCTTCATTGTTGTCCGACTTCCCTTCTCCGACTTCGACGTCCGACCCCCACGCCTGACCCGCAGCTGATGCTGCCGGTCCCGTCTCAACGTCGTTTCTTCGGCCCCTTACCGTTCGACTTCGCTGCTTCGCGGGAGGGAGGAGATCGGACGCCACCTTCGACTCCCCGTGGCCGTCCGACTTTATTCCTTCGCAGGCGGTGTAGAGATTGCACTTGTTGCTTATGCTGCTTCTCCGTGGTCCTCCCGGCTTTGCTCCTTCGATAACTTTCCCTACCTATTGGATCGGAAGAACGACATTTTGACCGGAAACAACAACAGGAATTTCCTGTTGTGAAGGTAATTTTATTCCTTTCATGCGATCCTTCGGCCAAATCCCATAAATCTGCAGAACCGAGGGATTTACTCATAGTCGAGATTCAATGCGTGCACAAAATCGGTTTGGCTTGGCTTAGTGTAAATCTGACATAAATCCTTCTGTATATATGATATTGAATGCCTCGAAATGAACACAATCTTTGAAATGCTTAATGAAATATATAATATTATATATAAATATATATTATGATATATTTATATCATATTATTATTTATATAATATTATATATCTAATATAATTTATCTAAATATAATAATAATAATAAAAGAAGAAGAAGACTTTCAAATAAATATCGAAGACCCCGGTTGTTGTACCTTAGGTCCGACCGGGATGGTTTGAAATTGAAGACTTGCGCCGTTGATTTTTAATCCGGGCAGATGGTTTTAAAATTTGAAGACCCGCGCCATCGATCTTAGATCTGTGGAATGATTCCAAATTTGAAGACCTCACGCAGTAGATCTTAGATCCTGGTGAAATGGTTTGAAATCGAAGGCCCTACGCCGTCGACCTTAGGTCCGGGTAGGAAGAATTACGGCACTGCCGTCCCGATTTCTCCCTCGGTGGGGAGGTGACACCGGGAGGCTGCCAAAATTTCAAGAAAATTATTAAATTTTTTTTAAACAATTTTGGAGCAATTAAAGCTGAATTTTTGATCAATCAATTAATTTTTTAATTAGTCAAAATTAAATGAAATTAATTGATTTTTTTAAGAGAAATTTGAGAGTTATTTAAAAATTTTGAGGGCAGTGTAATTTAAAATATATTTATTGGTTAATTATTTTAATTAATCAATTGAGAAACTTAAAGAATAAAAAAAAAAATGCATTGAATAAAGGAAGAGGGAGGGAAGTTCACTAAATGATACACACATATTGACTCAAAAATTCCTTCTTCAAATTTGCTCTCCAAAACTCTCAAATGAACTCCTATGCAAGTTCTCCAAAGTCTGCAAGTTTTCCAAAATCCCTCTTGTACGAGATCTTGCAACCATCTTTAGGCTCTATCCTCTGTAACTTTAAGCCCGGGTTGGCTCTCAACAACTGAAACCATCGGCTACGAACCTGCAAACAAACATATGAATAGTCAGTGCATCATAACTAAATAAATTGAATGAATTTAGCTACTGTAAGTAAAACAGAGTTACTGAAAAGCAGAAAAGCTGAGTACGAAAAAGCTAGTAGTGTAAACACTGCTGAAAAGACGGGTAAAAAAAAAGAAGAAGTGAACTACTGTGGTAGGAAGAATGCTCAAGCATAGAACAACTAAAACACTAATGCAAAGTGTCAAAGCCCCGAAGTGTAAAAATCACAAATCTTTCAATTCTCCGACTATCAAATCCCAAACCTGACATATTTCTCAACAAAACACACAATCAAAATCAAAATTTTCGGGCATCTTGTGTAAGAGATTAAGTTGTAGAATTACTTTTAAGGCAATTTCTAAGGGAAATAATAAGACTATCTCAAATCTAATTCAAAATCCTATGGGCAGCCTTGTTTATAAGGACTTGGTTGTAAGACCCGCTACCCGCAACTTTCGTAGGAAAGCCATAAGCCGACCTTAGGGGAAGTTTTAGGTGGGAAAATTGACCTAACCCCTAAACCCATTTAAAACCCCGGCCACTTCTAATAAAGTCGTAAGTCCGACATCTGAGAGAAGTGTTTAGGTGATAATACAACCTAGACCACTCCTGGGCATCCTAATCTATAGGATTAGGTTGTAAGACCCACTATCGGGCAACTTCTACCTGAAGTCGTAAGCCCCCACATTTTAGGAAAATTGTAAAAATAAATAGCAATGACCTAACCTCAAACAATCAAATTATAACGCTTCGGGCTCCCTAGTCTTAAGGACTAGGTTGTAAGACCCACAACTCGGGCCGCTTAGCTTACAGGGCTAGGTCGTAAGACCCACCGTTAGGCAACTTCTAAGGAAGCCATAAGACCTATCCAACCAAAATTCTTTGGGCAACTCCTAATTGGAGCCGTAAGCCCCAAACTAAATCAAATTCTCCGGGCAACTCCTAATTGGAGCCGTAAGCCCCAAACTAAACAAATTAACGGGCAACTTCTAAGGAAGTAGTAAGCCTAAACTCAAATTAAATTAAAACTAAAATCAACATTTAACCACTTCAATCTACTCGGGATCCCTGAGAGGAGGCAACCCATGGCTGCTAATCAGATTCCCTGGACACTACGGTCAATGATTGCTAGTGTTGGTAGACTGAAATCTATGATATACTCGGGACGACGGAACCATGGGATCTTGATCGGGTTTACCTCCATCTTCCCACCATTTGAGACTAAAAATATCTAAAATTTATTCATCCTTAATCGAGAGTTCTCTCTTACATAGTAAGAGGGGTAATTAACTATGAGTGCTTGCGCTCATAGGAAGTAAGAACCCCATATCTATAAGCCCTGACACTATCCTCAGGGGAAATCTGGTTAATTTCAATCTGACTTAAGAGAAATGGAATCCTACAGCTGCAAAGCAGGATTCGCGCACTCGTGCCATTTTTCTTGAGCCAACAGATTTCTGGCGACTCCGCTGGGGATTACTTTTCTCTCCATCTTTGGATGAAAAGACAATTTATATTTAGTCTCACATAATAAAACATCTAAAAATAAATATAGATGTTCTTTCAAACGCAGTTCTGTGTTTTCTTTTTAGTAGAATTCAGGTTGACTGTAATCCCTGTAAGTTCTGTTAACAAGTTGATAACATGACGCCTGCGAAGTCCTTCATGACTGTGAAACTGGGTGTGGGAACCAGAATGCATTTCCCTCGAGCTGTTTTGAACACAGGCTATACTGGAGCAACTATTCAATTCAGAACTATTTTCGAAGTCATGCAGTTCATACAGTTCCTTCCCGAGAATCCTGTTAGCATACCTACTGTCAAAGGTGTCGCTAAGAAGTCTACTACTGAAGTTGTTGATGAGAAGGCTCCCTAGAGGACCTCTGTATTTTCAAGTCTCTCCGCAGCACCTATTATTTCTCCAGCGACTCAAAAGAAGATTCCTGAACCCAAGCTGCATTCTATTGGCATGAATACAACTGGTCAGAATATAATTCAGGATGAAGTGCCTGAAGAATACAATGTTAAAGTTCCTGAAGAATACACTACGGTCAATGATTGCTAGTGTTGGTAGACTGAAATCTATGGTATACCCGGGACGACGGAACCATGGGATCTTGATCGGGTTTACCTCCATCTTCTCACCATTTGAGACTAAAAATATCTAAAATTTATTCATCCTTAATCGAGAGTTCTCTCTTACATAGTAAGAGGGGTAATTAACTATGAGTGCTTGCGCTCATAGGAAGTAAGAACCCCAGATCTATAAACCCTGACACTATCCTCAGGGGAAATCTGGTTAATTTCAATCTGACTTAAGAGAAATGGAATCCTACAGCTGCAAAGCAGGATTCGCGCACTCGTGCCATTTTTTTTGAGCCAACAGATTTCTATAAAATCAATGAGTTTCAACAGTACCAATAATGGTCCTGAAACTCTTGACCATTGAATTCTGATCCGATCGGGCCTATTTGAAAGGCAAGTGGCTCCCAACCTCCCTTTTCGGGAAGGGGACTTTGGGAGGTTATCATATTTTTCAAGGAAAATGAAAAAAAGAGCATTTTTAAATTAAATCATATTTAATTAATAGGTACCGCGAGCATATTGAAGATTTGATGATCTATGCTTAGACCAATCTTCCCGAAGCCCTTAGTTGTCGAATTCTGATTTGGCCGGGAATATTTGAATGGAAAGTGCCTCCCAACTCCCCTTTTGCGGGGAGGGGATGTCGAAGTTTACCGTAATTTTGTTTGAATGATAACTGGACTTAGAAATTTAAATTTGACCTGCAGAATTTGAAATGTAATGAAATTAATGACTTAAATGAATGGATTTACAGGGAATTGAACTTATGCTAATAGATTAAAAAAAAAATGTAATTTAAATGAAATTTGTGAAATTTATTAGGAAGAAATGAAGAGTGCAAGAAACCATTGAAAAAGGT
Source organism: Dendrobium catenatum (assembly GCF_001605985.2). NCBI lineage: Eukaryota > Viridiplantae > Streptophyta > Magnoliopsida > Asparagales > Orchidaceae > Dendrobium > Dendrobium catenatum. The sequence continues at coordinate 1,433,698 of NW_021319587.1, forward strand.
GGTTTCGGCCAAGCCATTTGTTGTTAATCTTGAAGGAAACACGAGTTGAGGAGGGGGTCTCTAGGGAAGTTGCGACTTCTTTTGCTTGAACCACCCAATTAATGGGTTTCGAACATCAATGAGTGATGAATTTGGTTTTTTAGCTATCACTCCAACAACAATGGTTCATTACCTGAGTGATAGTTTTAATCATTTGAAATAGCTTGATCGTGCTGTGCCAAATTTCAAGGTTGGTTAATACATATGTGTGTGAAGAATTGTAGTTGTGAGGATACGGGTCCAAGAGCTTTTCCTGTGGAGGAGATTCATAAGATCACTGTGTTAGATATAAGATTGACTAATGCAAATAGGCCTGATGAAAATATTTTGTTTTGCAAAGAGGGAGAAAAAGGACGAATTGTGCTCGTTCCCATCGATCATGGGTATTGTCGTCCTGAGGATAAAATACATCATGTCTTCTTTGAAAGGAAGTCCTTGAATAATTGATGATGCTTGTTTTGGAATAACAGAAGTGGTTATGCCGATATATAAGGCCAATGAAATAGTGAATTGGGCCCTTCAGATTACTTATTGATTTGATTTAATAGATCAAGTAGTTTAGGGCTTGTGGACACACTACTTAGAGCTACATTGGATGCAAAATGTAAAAGACATTAAAAAAAACCAGACAAATGATGATAAGTAAGAATTTAAGTAATTAATAGGGCTGCTTTATTGATTCACCTCATAAAAGAGTGCTAAATGATTTTAATAACCTTAAATGAGTGTCTTGTACCTTCTTTCCTTCCATCCATATTCATATGATCAAATTTAAATTGCTAAATTTGACAAGGGATGTTTAATCAAACTTAAAACATGTTCCGCATGTGCTCCGATCTTTGTATCAAGCTCTTAAATGCAAGATTTGAGATAAAAAAGCTCAAGAACCTCGATGATGACCCTATGTATATAAATCTTAACCGAAGGGGTTCCCATATTTTTAAGATGCCTCCCAATACATTAAGCTTCTAAATGTGAGATATGAGAATGCTTCATGGATTGGCTAAAAACATTCAAACATCTTGACAATACCTCTAATCTATATGTTAAAACAAATTCCGCATGTGCTCCGATCTTTATGCCATGCTCCAAAATACAAGATCTGAGAATGCTTCCCAGATTCGCTAATTGTGTTCAAACACCTTGATGTGGCCGTGTTGAGAAAAGAAACCTCAATCAGAAGGGGACCTTGCCTTTCAAATATATATGAACACTGATAGAAAAATAAATATTTTAAAGTGATTGTAAAATCACCCTGATGATGACTGTGTTGAATGTAAATCTCAATTGGATGGGTTAATTCTAAAAGCTTATTACAATTCAAAATCCAATATTTATCAAATTTTAAACATTTATATGAAAGTTTAATCATAAAAAAATTAAAACTAAAATCAATCCACACTTCGCAACGGTTTGGCGAGGATGATGAATTAAAAATAACTTAAGCTCTCAAAGAGCAGACGTCTTGTGGAATGTATTACTATAATTCATTCTCAGTTGATTCATCGCCAACAGGGATGTGACATGTGCCCTATTGTAACACCTCATGGTATCCTAGGGGTGTCAATTTTTGACATGACCCGAAACACGACCAGGAAAAATCCGGGTTCGGGTCAACCCGTACCCGAAACGGGTCGGGTTCGGGTTGAACAAATCAACCCGTTTTAAAAATCGGGTCGGGTTCGGGTTGACCTAGCAACCTGAAATTGACCCGAAAACCTGAGATTGACCCAAAATTAGCAATTTTAGGTCAACTTCGGGTCATTCGTGTTAGGTCGGGTTGACCCGGACCCGAATCGGGTCGGGTTAGGGTTTGGAAACCTGACCCGTTTTTAAAAACGGCTCGGGTTCGGGTTGACCCGAACAGTGCCGGGTCAGTTCTGGGTTCAACCCGAACCCGACTCGCTGACCCGAATTGACACCCCTACGGTATCCCTAAATAGTACCATTGAGTTAACATGCATCACATAAACATTTATCCTTTCAAAAACATTTAATACAACTTTTATATCTAAAATTTCATATAAAACATCTAACCATAAGTCCATTTATACGTCAACGGAAGCATCTTCCAAATTAAATCCTCAATAAACACATTTACAGAGCGACTAAGGAAGTCCAAACAAACTCAAAGTAGTACAACATGTAAACTGCTTACTAACCTCAAAAGTAGATTTCAAACATAGAATAAACATTAACATATAATGTAAATACTTGCAGATTAGTCTTCTTACACATTTCCCTTTCCCTTTTATGTAACAACAGTCAGTAATAAACTACCGGTGAGCTATGAGACTCCATAAGTGATGCAACTTGGAATAACATTTAAATTGCAGGATTATAAAATTTAGAATATTGAAACATAAATAAAAGTTAAACTACTTGAGAAAACTTCATAAATTCTCATTTGACATCACCCAGTAATTACTCTTACATCCATACTGGATATCAATTTTACTCATTAAAATATTTGGCTACTCATTCATAAACATATTCATTGGAGCCCAGGTAAACCTGACATTATCGCCATTGAATTACATAGATGTCCTTTTTGCCTCTTTGGAGTCCCTTTTGCCTCACCTGCTTTGCATGTTTCATTTCTTTGGGGTCCCTTTCGCCCCACTCACCAAACAGTTTAATATATGGGTACCCTTTTGCCCCACCTGCATTGGTAAGTTATACATAAATTTTTAACCAAACTTTACTTTTAAATTGATATTCAGTACACTTTCCATATTCATTATCCACACTAGACTTATTGCATGCTTTCTTATTCCTTCATTATATAACATGATTATGCATATAATAAGTAAAGAAAATGATCTCTTTCCAAAACATTATCAATAAAGAAAATATTTAAATGAATATAATACACCTTGTTTTAAACTCACATAATTAATTTATGTAAGTGGTTAATCATACTTGAAAACTTGTAAGTATATTCTTTTCTAGGCCTTTCACAAAAGGTTGATCAAACATGCATAGTCTCAAATCATCTACTTTCATGACTACTTTCCAAAGTGCCATTATAAGCATTGTACATATCAAATGATAAGGTATATATTTCTTAAAAATATTTGTATCACTTACCTTCTTTCCGAGACGTCGGTTCCAATTCCCTAATACGCCTTCTACGATTATAAGTAACTTCAAAATCTCCCTTCTGCATATAATCTATGAATCCTAAAATTATAATTGATATACTTGCTTTAGGAACTATTATCAACTTTATGAAAATCTGAAAGACAACTACAAATATGATCATACAAACAATTTGCTTACCTCTTTTGTCTTCTCTCAATTTCCTTCTCCCTTCTCTTCTTCCTCTAAATTGCACACTTTACTTATAACATCATAACTCTTTTGGTTTCTTACTCCACTACGAAACAATTTTCCTCAATGTTAGAGATCTTCCACAGCCACGATTCTCTCACTGAAATTGTTCTTACACACCAAGCCAAATAGCCTAATAATTCCTTTGCCCCTACTCCCTGTACTGAGCCAATTCCCCTCCTTGCATGTGCCGATTTTCCTCTACAAGGGCTTCTGCGAACTGCACTGAATTTCACTGAACCAAGCTACAGGAAAATCAGCCTTGTTCCGCCTATTGCTACAGCAACAAAACAGCGATTTCTGCTACAGGCAATATCCGAATTTTTGCACTATGAGGGCTTGCGTGAAACTGCTTTATGCGGTTATTCTTTCCCATTCCACGGCAATATAGAGGGCCCACTTAACACTATTCCTCGTCATCTTATCTTCAAAACTTCTTTTGGAAATATCGATTCAATAAAAATAATAACTAATTATTAATTCTAATTAAAATTACTTTACTATTTTATCTAATAATCATAGCATAACAAAATATTTTAATTAAGTTTAGAAATAAATTTTTATACTTAATTTTATAGTTTAGACATACCTAATAGGCTAATAGAACCTTACACCTATTGATCGGGTGATTTTGTTGTAAAATGATACCACTATATTATGATCAGAATCATATGACTGCCTCTTCTAACTAAGTAGACCATGGACCATGACAACGCGGGATGATAGAATCATATGATCTTGATCGGGCCCGTCATCATTCCCCTCATGACCTGTTTTAAATACATAGTGATAAATTTCAAATCTTAAACTAAAAAATCCAATATTAAATTCAAATCCTATAATTGGAGCCATTTTTTTAGTAATTATTGTGACCTATTTAACAATTAGCCTTACTCGAAAGTTTTTTTTTTGTTATCAAGAGGGGTAATTAATTGTAGATGCTTGCGCCTATAAGAAATCAGAACTCAGATCATAAAGTCCTTGCAAAATTAGGGCGAAATCTCTGGGTAGTATCTTATCTAAAACCCAATCCGCATTATGAAAATCTACCTCAGACCTAAATTTGTTAAAACTTTCTCTGTCAACAAAAAAGTGTCTCAAAGAGGTCGGGCACGAATTTTCGGAGCACACTTTTAACTTCATCTGAAACTTTCTTACACGGTCCCACATTTTTATTTAGGATTTCCACCTGTATGGAAACTATGGTTCCTAATTTTTTATCATCTAGGACTGGTATAATTGGAACTATTTATAGCAGCAGATTTGTTATCGCTGAGCTTGTCTTCACTCAGGGTAGAAGAAAATAAGCATACCATTACATGGAGGTCTGTGAAGGCATGACTTGTATCGTTTCAACCGCAGTTTTTAACGTTTGATAGTTTGCTTTATGTGGAGGGATTTCTACTAGCAGTTACTGTTATTTATTTTTCCCTGCAACCCCAAACTCCTATGTATGCATTTATACATTTGTCGTATATAATCTTGTATTATTCCCAAAATTTGTCATATGAAATTTCTGTTTTGTATGGTTGAAATACACATGTTTTGGATTTTGTACAGGCTTTTTGTTCACTTGCATTAATATTGATGAAATTTTAAGCTTACTAATAGTTTTTGATTATAAGGTGCACATTACTTTTTTTTTACCTCCATATATTGTTTTTTTAAAGTTAAAGCCAATCCTTTAGTATCTATGCTGCTCTAGCATGTTCAATTGGTTGTCCCCTTTCCACTCTGGGGAGGTTTTTCATTGATTATGGTTTGAATTTGTACATATATGTTTTACTACATTAAGAAAATTTGGAGTGGTTGCTAAGAATGATATTTTTTAAGTAAATGCATATCTGCATCCTCAAAGGTCCTTTTCTATAAATTTTTATTACAGATTGGTAACGAAGAAAGAATCCATGTATACTATGCACGTGGGGAGGATGATCCAAACTTTTACCGTAGGTGTTATTGGCTTCTTGATAAGTATGTTCTGCTGATTCTTGCCTCTAAAAATTGTTCGCTACTTGTGTTCAAGGAATCTCATTATTGCTGACATTTTTATTAGAACCAGTATTTGTTGTGTAGTAACCACTCATCTCATTAATTGCCTTCTCATGTCACCGATGTTTTTATCTCCTGGTTAGTCTTAAACGCTTGTTTGTCGCAAAATGTTGTCTTTATATTTCTTAAAATATATAAAAGGTTTGTTCTTTAACGACTTATTAGCCTCTTGTTCATCTTTAGTTTCCTAAAGCTATCATCCATTTTCCTGAACTTGAACATGGCTGTCTCTAATTTGTGGTGTCAAGCTCCTGTTGACCTGCCTAATATAAACAAAAAGAGGAAAAGAGATCGTGCGTAGCTGTCCGAAGCCGTCCATCGCACATCGCTGGCACGTCGACGTCCCTTCTCCCACGATCTCGCACGACCCTCTTCCCGCGTTGCCCGCACGACGCATTTGCGTCGTTAAGTAGTCGAATAGAAGAGGCCGAAGGCCTCTGTTTCTGGCTTCCTCTCCCGATCCCATTTCTTTCTCTCGCTCTCTCTTCTTCCGGTGATCGGAAGTTAAGACAGTTTGATTGGAAGCGACAACTCGAGCTCGCTGGTTCGGGAGGTAACTTATTCCCGTTCGTGTCACTCCTCCAGCTCCTTGGACGTTCGACTACGCTCCATAGGCGACTTCCTCTTCCAGACGGAACGGAAGTTATGACATTTTGATCGGAAGTGGAACGGGAACTCGCCGGCTTTGAAATAACTTTCTTCCTTTCCCGTGGCTTCTTCGCTTCCTTCGTGGGCTCGACTTCGCTCCTCTCGACTTTCCCTTCTAGCAAGATCGGAAGTTACATATTTTGATCGGAAAGCCAACGGGAGCTCGTTGGTCGTGAAGTAACCTTCTCCCGTTCACGCCCTTCTCCGACTCCTTGTGGCCGATTGACTTTGCTCCTTCGATTTGATCCAAAGCGCCAACGGGAGCTCACCGACCGTGAAGGTGACTTTCTCCCTTTCCTGCACATTCTCGGCCAAATCCTTTTATCTTAATTAAAATTAATTTTAATTAATTAGTTTCTTAATTATAATCATTTTAATTAAAAAATGTTATTATAATTAATTATAATTAATTTTAATTATAATTAATTAATCTATTAAATTATATAATTAATTTTAAATTATTTATATTAATTAGTTATGATTAATAAAAAATCATAATTAATTATGTTAATTAAATATAAATAATTATATATTAATTATTTCTAATTAATTGTAATTAACAAATAGAGATGATTATAATTAATTAAATTAATAATTAATTACATTAATATAATTAAAAAAAAAGAAGAAAATAAAACATTTCGCCTGCCTCGATTCACGAACCACCGCCAGAGTCGCAAAGGTATATAATTCTAGTTAAATTCGTCCTCGACGTTTGCAGCGGACTGGGGAACCACCTATACGCGCTCTTGTAGCATGGTGGGAGGGAGGCCCAGTGCGAAGCATACGACGGGCGGGTAAGCCTATACACGCTCTTGTAGCGTGGTGGGGACGGTCCTCGGCCTCGACCTCGACACCGACACCGCCGACACTGCTACGAAAGGTATGATTTCCGAAATCCCATTCTCGACGTTTGCAGCGGACCGGGAACCACCTATACGCGCTCTTGCTAGCACGGTAGAGGGAGCCCGGTTGCGATGCATACGATGAGGAGGAGACCTATACACGCTCTTGTAGGTCGGTGGGGGAGAGTCACTGTTGTTCTGGTACGTCACTGCTGTTTGGTACGGATATGCTGAATGCCCCATACACGCTCTTGTAACGTGGTGGGATAAAAATTTGTAACGGCCGCGGTGTCTACGGCAACCTACCATACACGCTCTAGTAGCGTGGTGGGAAGGCCTAGCTCCCAATTTCCCAAACGGGGGATATGCAGGGGTGCTTGCCGAAAAATTTCACTGAAATCTACAAAGACTTGAACAATTTGAAAATCTTCTTGGGGCAACATTATATTAGATCTGTACTTGAACAGAAGAGCACAGAATTGAACTAAAATGAGCAGAGGACCTGTACGATGATCAGTGAACTTGTGGATCTAATTTAGAACAAAATCTAAATAGTTTCTAAAGGTCAAAATCAAATGAAATAAAATCAAATTGGAATCAGACTCAAACCAATTTGAACCTACACTTGAATTCAAAGGACTGCAGGGGACTTGAACAAGACTAGAACATCATACAAAGACTTTGATTTGGACTGGATCCGAATCCGAATAAAGCAGTTGAACTCGCACTTTGAACTCAGACTATACGACATCAAGTGGGGACTTGTAAACTTGATGAATCAAGTCTGAATGAAACTGAATTTGGATCAAAACACATGCAAAGATCAAAGTTTGGATCACACACGGGAAACTCAAACTACAAGACCTTGAATACAACGAACTCCTACAATAGTTCCTACGAGGTCAAATAGCACCACACTTTCAAGGACAACGAGGAGATTCAAGCATGAGTTGAACTTGAACTCGGGCCGATTGGAATTACATAGAATTTGGGACTTGGTGAATGAACCAATCAGAGTTTAATGCACAGTTCTCTAAATTAACAAGTTACAAGGGGGATGAAAATCCTGGTGCACCACGAAAGATGTGTTAATTCCTATAACATCCCTACAAGTGCCTGTTGATTGAGATGACGATACGGGAGACCAATTATGGAGGATCCGCCCCCTACAAACAAGTACAATCAAACCACCTGAGATTGGTGAAAGGTGGTTTCAATACAAAACCAAGGGCTCTCTACAATACCGCTAGGGGGTCGTAAGTAACAAACGGATCCCTACAAATGAGTACAAATCACTTTGTGGTAACAACAGTGTATTGAAGAACAACGAATCACTGTGGACCAAAGTACAGATATCACCTACGACAGCGGTGACCAAAATCTCCAACTATGTCGAGTACAAGAGCGACTCTATATACAAAAAGGACACCCCCTGGCAGAAGGAGGAAATGTTTGAACAAATTAGAACCAAACTTCCATGTGTTCTCAAAGTCTCTTTTTAGTTCTATAATTAAGAATTGAACAGTTCGGGTGTTCACAAACACCGAAAATAACAAGTTTCATTACACGAAGATCCCAAAAGGATTCTCCCCAAATCAGTAGTCATTGACTCAAAGTTCAGAAAAAACCTTCCCCTGGTGAATTGAGAAAGGGGGAGTCAACATCAAAATCCAACGCCACGATCTGCAAACACTTATGAAAGCAGGCAGAAAGGCGTGTATAAGATTTCAAGGAAATGTTGTGCATTCAAAATGACAAATACATGCACAACTACAATATTTCAAAATACCCCTACACGTGCACCGTAGTTTGTATACACATACGGTACACAAGGTGGTAAATACAATCTCAACCCGCATGGGCCCTGGCGAGCGTGTTATTGGTACACACGTGACGCCTATGGATGCTACGCGGGTTGACAAGTGAATTCAAGTTCGAATCCGATCCTTCTATACGGATCAATAGAAGTCGACAAGATTCGAACTACCTAACAAAATACACGGTTGTAGCGACCGGTGTATTTGTTTAAATACATTCTTTTTAGGCCTTCAAGAAAAAAAAAATCAAGAAAATTCATAAACAAAGGCATGAAGCCTACGAAACCCGATCCTCCTAAGTAGTAATAGGAGTAGACAGGGTTCGAGATATTGAATAAATATACGGTCACGAATGTGATCGGAATATTTTTTTTAATGCATTCATATTCGGCCTTCAAGGCCTAAAATCAAGAAATTATAAACAAAGGCACAAGCCTACGAGAAACCCGATCCTCTATCGATAAGTTGATAGGGTCGACAAGGTTCAATCGAATGGAAATGACCCCCAAACACCCCGATGATGGCCGTGTTGATTTCCTATCTCAACCGGAGGGGTTAATTTCAAGCATTTTCAAATGCATCCCAAAAGTCCATTCAAAATCCAAACTCCACAAATCCCAAATTCTAAAATATTTAAAAATTGAAATCTACCATCAACACTCAAAGCTAAATTCCACCCTCCGCAATAGTTTGCCGAGGTGGACAAATTTAAAAATTACTTCAGCTTACAAAGAGCCAAATGCCTAGTCAAAAATATTATTAGGATCCATTCTCAAATAGTCTCCTGCCAGTAAGGACGTGGTACGTGTCCTCTAACCGGCGGTCTGCCGCCAAATGGCACCGCAGGATAAACGGTTACGATGACCCGGGGCCTCTGAACTGAGTGATTTTGTCGCCAAATGGCACCACAATATACCGGTTATGGCCAGAGCCAATACGCTCTTATTGGCATAAATCATTGAGATATGAATCAATAGGTATGATCGATAGGGCACAAAGCCCTCTGCAAGCTAAGTGGATTTAAATTTGTCTCCTTAGACAAACATCAACCCCGGTCTACAAGATTTCCTTGGACGAAGCAACCCATGGCTGCTGACAAGGATCCTTCTGTCAGGTTGGGTCGACTACCTCCTCTGACTAAGTAGACCAGGGACCACGATGGCCCGGGATGACGGAACCATGGGATCTTGATCGGGTCCATCATCCATTCCCCCACCATCCGCTTTAAGTGCTAGATGGTGCAATTTCTATTTTAATAGCAAAATCTCCAAATTCCCAATTTCCAAATCCAATTTCTACCAATATCCAAACCCATTGCTGCTACTATATGTTGGATAACACGTATACTATACGTATCTGATTGACGACTAGCCTTAATCGAAAGTTCTCTCTCGTGATCGAGAGAGGTAATTAACTATAGGGGCTTGCGCCTATAGGAAACCAGAACTCAGATCATAAAGTCCTCACAAAATGAGGGTGAAATCTCTGGGTAGTGTCTTATCTACAAACCCATCTGCCTTCCAAAATTTACCCCGGAACTTAGTTCGTTAAAACTCCCTCGCTCAAATAAAATAAAGAAAAAGCGCGGCGGGGAGGCCGGGGCCGAATTTTCGGAGCCCACAGCTCCAGCCCTACTCAGTAAATGGAGTCAGTAACATTAGCATTAAGAAGTTGACCATGAGGGTTTTAATTCTTGTTTGGATCAAGGACAGTGTGACCTCTATAATTTTAAAATTCTTTAATTAGGTTGCACTCTATATTAAAAAGATCTGATGTTTGTTGAAAGAGGTGCGGGGGTCTATAATTGTTTGATTTTGCCTTTCACTTGTTGTTGGAGAATTTTTTGCATCCTCAAACGGATTGCATATTTTATAATCGAGTATGACATAAGAATATGATATATTACCCGAAGAGTAAAAATACCATTTCCTTATAGACTCAATAATAAAATTTACAATTATTAACAGAGATTCCCCCACTCGATGTTTGGTCAAGCGGTGTTTATTTATTTCTGGGGTACAGACGTCCCATAGGGGCAAGCCCCTATGGTTAATTACATCCCAAACTTTGGTTTAGGAAAACTTTTGATTAAACTAGTGGTTTTGCTTTTCTTGGAAGTCATTTTAGACATTGGCTAAAGTTTGCTTTTTTTTGTTTTAAAATCTGTGAAAGTCTTGGTTAAAGGGTTTGGTCCTTTAGAATTTCAAGGAAGAGGTTGATTAACTTAGAATCAGATTTTTGGGAATGAAAGCCAAAAGAGGTGAAGTAGGGGGGCACTTGATTCTGAGATGAAACTCAGAGGTGCCCAAACTATCTTATGTTGGGCTTTACATTTTAACAACCTACTTTTGGGTTTAAGTTGATATTTTATTAGAAGATTGGGGCTTACATTCCAACAACGCTTGTTGGAGGAATTGCCCGAAGGATGGGGCTTATATTTTAAGTGGAAGGATTTTTCAGAGTATGAAGCCATATGAGAGCACTACGAGATGATGAGGAGATGGTTTCTATCCTTCCATCTTGAGGATAAGATGCGTTTTGTTATTATTATTATTTTTTTGGTGTGTGTGTGGGGGTATTGATATGCTCGAACTAGCTTAGCCGAGCCTAGGTCGAACCTGCCATATGGCTGGGCGGAACTAGTGGTAGCAAGAAGGGGAAGTTCAGACCCCTGTGTGGGGCCTAAGGAACTTATTATTCATTATATGAGGAGGAATCAAGGGGAGTTGTTTAGGAAGGTTTTCTAATTGTATTCATGTTGTTTAGGAATGTTTTAATTGTTTAAGAAGGTTTTCTAGTTGTATTTTTGTTGTTTAGAAATGTTTTGATTGTTTTGGAAGGTTTCCTAATTGTGTTTATGCTGTTTAGCAAGGTTTAAATTATTTACGAAGGTTTCCATATTGTGTTTATGCTGTTTAGGAAGATTCCAATTGTGTTTATTGTGTGTAAGGGCTATTTAAGGGGTAGTTTTATCTGGGGTTATCATGAGATATGTGTTGTGTTTATTTTCTAGGGTTTGGTGTGAGTTTCCTAGTGGCGGCTAGGGTTTGTGGGAGAGCCGATCTACCTCTCGTATAGTTGGTCAATTGTATTTTTCAATATTGTTGAAGAAGTAGTAAAAAATCAGCCCCCATATTTGTATTCCTGCATTTTTCGTCTACCTATTTTGCTGTTTTTACTTCCAAGATGCATCCGATATCCATGGTGTAAATTAAGGAAGATATTTATAGAATTATTTGGTTGTATCTGTTGTGACGAGGTTAACAAAATTTCTTAGATTTCCTTTATGTAAACTAGAGATTTTTATTCACGAATTTGGATTTAGCGACAAGCTTAATATGTCAATGCTTGCTATGCCTTTTATTAACACAGAATGGGCAGAAGTTATGTGGATGAGTAGTTGTGTCATTCACTGCCTAAAAACTGAACAGTTGCACTGGTCTTGTTTAATGCTAGATATGTGGGGAAGTGTTTGGGGATGTGGAATTGGGTTGGTTATGCCTGTTGATCATCTCATATGGTTGTCTGGTTCTTACCGAGTCAAGCATCGATGTTCTAGAGTCATGTAGATTCTTTGGACTGAGTGAATTATGGTTTGTGTTATTAATTTGGTTTGAAATGATTGGTTCTACATTTGCATCCCATTCTATTGAATAAAATTAACTTATGATGAGATCTTAGTACTTGTATTCACATGTTTATGGTCTTGATTACATCTTGGAGGTGAGTGGATTTGCAACCCACAGAAATGCTCACTAAAGGATCCATATAAGATATTTCCTACATTTTTCTCGTGACCTCAGGACAAAGAAGGTTCTGACATCTTTTTTGTGGTTTTGTAAGGTAGGGTGATAAGCTACTTGTAAAAATTTATGAAGAAATATTCTTGTGGTATTGGCTTGGAAAGGCTGTATCCTTTTAGGTGGTCAACAAAATTCAGTATTTGATCTTATCTAACATTGTGTGTAGGACTATCATGGTCTTAAATTTGACTAGGTGCTCAAAATTGGTATGTCAACCCTCTGCATGAGTCCAACTGTAGAACTTTTAACATTGGGGCAACAATTTGTTGAGGATGTTAGCAACGAATATTGATGTGGCAGGCTGTGCAACAATTTGATAGGAACACCGTGTTGTACAACAATTTGCATCCTTTTTTGATGGATGTTTGGACACTATCATGGTCATTCATCGATTACCTTTTGCTGACTAGGAGCCAAGCTTTTTTGTGGATATCTATTTTACCTCTATTCTTCCTTTTGACAACTTTGAAACTTAGGTCATGTTTTTTGACTATGATGCATCGATACACCTATTTATGGAGGTATGTTGTATTAGACACATGTTGGACACAGACACCCGCCTGATAAAAAGCTCGGGCACGTGTCAGACATGACAAAAATATGTCCAATTAAAATAATGATTATCTAATTCTATTTTATATTACTATTATTTGAAGATATTATCAGCTTCTAACCTCTTTCGTCTCTCCGCAAGTGACCACCCCACCTGTATCCTTCTTCTCAAAGTAAGCAAGTTTAGGGTGTCATGTTTGAGTCAAGTTTGTAAGTCTTTGTTTGTAAGTCGTTTTATTATATAAAGTTGTGTTTTATAGTATTTATGTTCTTTTAAGCATTTTATATCTTTATTCTATCATCCTAGAAAGATTTTGTTTTTTGTGATAAAAAATTTGGGCCCCATCCCAAATTTTTGATTGCATTAACAGTTTATGTTTATGTTTTTGATGTTATACTAGACATTTTATGCTTGCTTTTATTTTGATATTATAAGCTATAAGACTAATTATGATGTTTATTTAATATTTTTTTGTCATTTTAAATATCATGCTTTGATTGATTTCTTAATTTTAATGCATGATTTATAAATTATAATGTCGTGTCTACCCTGTACCTGTGTCCTGTACTTTAATAATTGGCGTATCCCATATCCGTATCATGTTGTATCGGTGCTGATGTGTCTGCATTGGTACACCATAGGTTTTTTGTCCATATTCTTATATTAAATAATCCTATATCAGCGAAGGGGGCTGAGGTCTTGTCCTCATATACTTTACTTTACTTAGACGGTTTGCATTTGGTGGGATCCGTGGTTTTTCATTATAGATTTTCTGAATCTCTTTTCTTCTGGTTGTTTTTGGATATTCTCAGTCCCTAGTATGTTTCTGAACTATTGAAAGTGTAAGATTTTGTATGGAAATCACTTTGTGGTCCTCACCACTTGAGAGCCTTGTTTCCTTATTTTGGTATGTTGTTTCTTATCATATTTATATTTTTCTACTTTAACACTTATAAGTATGTATATATATGTATATATGTATATATATATATATATATTTTCATGCTTAATCTTGCTAAAGTTTATTTCCTTGAATTACATTGCATGTAGTTATGATAAATCCCTATGCTACTTTCTAGCTTACAAGCTTTAAGCACTTTTGTCAGCTAACTTGTTGTTTCTTCCTCAGGAAATTGGAGCACATTGTTCTGGTTCATTATCGCCAAACTTTGGAGGTTTATCTGTGTTCTTTTTGCAATTTATGACGAATTGATTCATCAATAATTTAATGCATTTGCAAGTTATATTTATAATTCTTTTTGTATGTTGTTCTTCAATGTCAAGCATGAGCTTATGGCTAGATGGATTTATATTTACTTAATATTGCTTTGTAACCTTTAGGACAAGAAAAGTTGATGTTCTGAATTGGTTTTTTAATTTCTACATATCAAACTACTTGAAGATGACATTTTTAGCCTCTTAATCAACATGTATCATTCAAAGCAAAAGATAAGCAAAACAAGAATTAAATAGAGGCAAGAACAAACTATCTATCAATCACTACTCCTATCGTAGATGAAGTTCCACCACAGGGTTTTGAAATCTATGTTAATTGCAACAAATTTGGAAACTCCATAACCAAACAATGTAGGGATTTTTACATACATAACACTTGCAATAATTGAAAATACATATTTAACACGCAAAATGTTGTAATTACTTATATACCACATAAAACCTCTTTTTTTCTCAATTTTATCACTTCGTTTACGCCCTGTCAAAAATTCCGCCCAGCGTCGTCTTCCATTTCATTCGCTGGAAGGAAATCGTCGAGCAATTTAAGCTTCATAATTCTTTTCTTGTCAAATGCAATGTGTGCAGAAGGCATCAACACTGCAATGTGTTTGAGAGTTTCATCCCTTCTCATTTCCTCTCTTTCTCTTTTCCCAACCCTCTAGCTTCTCCAGGAAACCCCTACGCCGATACCCTCCAAGTCGTCATCTCCCTTCCACATCGAATCCTTCTCATCGCCTGATTGTGATGATTAAATTATGGCTGGAGGCGTGAGATTGGGTATTTTCCACCGCCGCCGGTCACTTCTAGCTCCTTTTTTTTGTCATCTCCTAAACTTACCATCTCACGCCTCGTCCTCACTTAAGGAAGTGATTCGTTGCCTCCTTTAGGGGCAGATGAAGCAACATGTGAAATCAGCTCCCTCTGATAAGATGAATGGCTTCTGTGCCAACAAGAATACAGCAACAGACAAATTACTATAAACATTAGGAGGGCCGTTTCTGCCACAGTATACTTCCAAGTGTTCTTGCTTTTGAATGAGCTGGAGCTTGAATTAATTGTTAGCGGATTTAGTTGTACATTTACATAACCTAGCAATAACAACGAAACAAACAAAAAATTCAACTTTCTTAGCGGATCTAGCTGAAGACAAAAAAATCAACTTTCTTAGCGGATCTAGTTGAAGAAGCATGACAAAGGAGAGAAATTTCGTTACCTTGCCGATGAGATTGTTTTTAATTCGACAACAACAACATTGTCGTTAAGGAGGAGAAGCTCGGAGCGTGCGACTCTATCTGAAGCACTTAGGCCTCAACAATGAGGAAATGGAGAAAATGAAAAAGCAAACCTAAAGAATGTGGGAGTGGAAGGCACGAGATGACCTGATTTGGCGAAGGGAGATGGGAGTTTTAACCGGAGGTAACAGAGTGTTATTTTAGATGAAGAGAATGGTATTTAGGTGGTAGATAAGTAAATATTATAGTTTAGGTGTTAGATATGTAAATAGAATAGTTTTAGGTGTTATGTATGTAAAAATCCCAACAATGTAATAGGAGAGATGAAGTAATAATATGTGTTGCTTGCTAATGGAAAGCTGGAAAATGCAATGAACGCTTCCTCAATTTAAATATAGCGAACAAATAACAAGTTAGCTCAAGAAATAGATCCTTAATGCTCAAATCTTATTAAGCCTCTCAAATACTCATAACCGAAAATGTCATTGAGTTTGTATTGTTCATTTCCAGCAAATACATGCAATACTCATCTTCATGAATATATCAATTTGAAATAATAATTCGCTAATACCTGCAAGGGGATTCATTTGATATTTACAAAAGGATGAATTCAATGATCCAATGATAATTTTTGCCTTATCGTGCTGGAATAAATATATGCATATATATATCAAAAATATGCATAATGTATACTAACTACAACACGCCTGCAAAGCCACAACACACGTTGCCCACGTCGTTACATCATGGTCGAAATAACTGTCAGCCTATACGTGTATAATAGAGTAAAGGAGAATGAGCATATTTTTTTACATTCCCACTTACGTTCTGATTCAATCGAAATTCTAGTTTTTTGGTTTTTCTTCTCTCGTGATTTCGAGCTTCTCGTTTGTCTCTGATCTGAAGCTGATTACAAGAAACACGATCTGTCTACGATCCTCTTGTGTGAGATGTCCTGCTCGATTCCAAACCTACGATCGCAAGCAAAGCGCAACCGACGATCTCCTCATGTATTTGATCGTCCCGAGCGAACACCTCCCAATATGTGAATAGCCTGCATTGTTCTCCTTCTCTATAGGTCTGAATCTTTCAAATACCTTGCTCTTGTCTGGTTTCACTCATGCGAACAGCCAGCACCCAGCGTCCGCCCCTTTCCTCCTTGCTTAAACAGGTCATACATTAATGGCTTTCACTTGTCCATCTCAGACGCCAATTCCGCCTGCGTCGGAGCTCACTCGATTCACGCGAACAAAGACTTGAGTCGGTCCTTTCAGTTCGTTCCACACGCCCAATATATTCTCAATTTGGAACAGTTAGAGGAATTTTATGTATATGATTATTATAATAATTATAATTATATGCATATAAATAATATATGTACAACAATTTATAATAAAAATAAATAATATATATATAAAGAGCAAGAAGCACTCAAACTCCAAATCGAAGGATGTCCCAGGGTTGATTTGCTCCCCCGAAGCTCTTGGTCGTCGATTTGAAAGGGCAAGTGCCCTCCGCTACCTCCCATCACGGGGATGGTATGTCGGGAGGCTGACGAAATTTTGTCAAAAGACTAGTAAATTTTCAAACGGAAAGTTTCATTAATTAATTTTCTAGGTGGCTAAGAGGTAGGGAGCCCTTGATTTTGAAACTTAAGGATCATGATCATCCAAATAGTAGTTCTGATGTAGGACCCAAATTTTTGCTAGAAAAATAAAACCTTTCTAGAATATAAAAAACATAAAAACTAGACAAATTAAACAAACACAAACTTTTACTTATATAAAATAAAAGACTTACAAACTTGACACTCAAGCGACTCAAACAAGACACCTTACAACTCTTACAAACGACTCAAACAAGACGAACACCTAAAGTTGCATTTCTTTGAGAAGAAGGATACAGGTGGGGTGGCACTTGCGGATAGAATAAAGAGGTTAGAAGCCAAGACGAAGGAGGAGAAGCTCACAAGCTTTCCTAGAGGAGGAGGAGAATAGAACAAGCTCGCAAGATTTTCCACGAAGAAACCCGCAGGTTTAGGCTCCAAAAATCACTCACATATCACACTAAAACATCCACAAAACATCTTATCTTTATAGACAAGAGGGGGGAATACAAACAGCCCCAAAACATTAATTTAAGCTTATTTAAATAGGGAATATGAAAAGCCAACATTCAACACTAGGAACAAAGCACCAAAGCCACGGAAAAGCCCCCCATCATCCATGGGAAACAGCCCATCCAGGGATTCAAAGAGGCAGCCGCGGAAACCCAAGAGGCCCGCACGGAACCGAGGCACCAAAGCACGGGAAAGGCCACCCAGCAGCCAACCGGGAAAGCCAAGGAGCCAAGTACGGAAAACAACCAACATAGGAAATCCAAAAGCCATTTTGGAATCCCAAGGGACAACTCAGAATTTTAAGAGATAAAACTATAAATAAAAAACTACATAAATAAGATAATAAATAAACTAAAACCTAGCTAATAATGAGCTAACTTTTAGTTCAATAAATGAACTAAAAACCAGCTCATAATGAGCTAAATTTTAGCTCAAAATTTATTGAGCTAGCAAGCTCAAGGGAAGTCAAAACCAAATTTTTTTGGGTTTGATTTGACCCCCCCCTTTGCCTACATCAGGCTCCCCTTCTTGAGGACTCATCTCCCGATGAATTAGCTTTTGTTTTCTTCCGAGGAGGTGAAGACGGAGCATCCAATTCTTTAATTTTTTCTTCATATTTCTTCAGGATCTCTTCTCGTTCTTTCAGAAATTGAAGTTTGTACAGTTCATACTACTGAGGATTTGATGATTTTGATGGAATCCATCTCTTCAATTTCATCTGGCTTGCTTTCTTCGATCTTTTTGTCCTTTTCCATTTTTAAAAGAAAGACTCAACAATAAACTTGACTCAAATAAAGACTCAACCTAAAAAACTTAGACTCACATGACTCACAAAACTCACACAACAAGACCTGACTTGACAAACAACTTAAAAATCTAGGACTTCCTAACTTGCTCTGAAAAGCATAAAAACTAGACAAATTAAACAAACACAAACTTTACTTATATAAAATAAAAGACTTACAAACTTGACACTCAAGCGACTCAAACAAGACTCGAGGGAAGTCAAAACCAAAATTTTTTGGGTTTGATTTGACCCCCCCCTTTGCCTACATATCAAGTTCTAAAGAGATTTACAAATTTGAAGTATTCCTTCTACAATTGATAGCTAATAAGTAGCTAAGGGAAGAAGTTGGAGGCATTGAATCAAGATTTATGAATCGGATTGCAATGCATCAGCATGTGAAAATGATAAATATAATAGATGAAAATATGACACTATCGGCTACGACTTATGAGCAAGCTAGATAGGCCATAGAAACATGGTTAACTGGCATCGTTCTCTCAATTGGCAAGGTTTTAACTATAAATCAGATTTCCACCATGCTCAGAGTGACTTATATGCCTTCAATCAGTGGATAGCCACCACCTTAGAACAATTAATTAGTCAATTTAAAAATTAAATTACTTCATCTAATTGAGTAGTTTAATTAATAAACTAATTAATCTAAAATTAAACCTCACAACTAAATATGGTAATTAATTGACCTAATTGACTAATCAACACTTTAATTTAGAATTTAATATTCCAAATTAATGGAGCTGATTAATTCTTAACTAAGTACTAAACCAATTAGTAATTTTAATTGAATCGAGCAAAGGAATCTTAATTAATTATATTAATTAATCAATTAAAAATATTAATTGATAATTAACTAATTAAATAACGAATCATTTAAAAATAACAGAACATATAATGGGTTAATGATTAAATTAATATTAAGACTAAAATTAAAGCTCAATTAATTTCAATAATTAATAAAATTAAAGTTAAGAAATAACCAGAAATAAAATACTTTTTTAAATTCCCAAGATAACTAATTAAGTAAATGAAAGATTTATAAAATCAAATCATTAATTAAAATTAAAACTTGAATCAATTTAATGAACAATTTAATTAATAATATAATTAAATTGAGCAATTGACACTTAAAAATTTAAAACCTTAACCAAATAAATGAGCCAATTAAAATTTTAATTTAAGTTTTAGTTAATCAACCTAATTAATTAAAACAATCAATCAAAAATCCAATTTTAAGCTAAAGTTAAAATTGATTAAAACTCAAATTAAAAATAAATCAAAGCTTAAATTAATTTAAATGGAATCTTTAATCAATGAAATTTAAAGAGCAAATTTAAATCATATTTGTTTTAAATTAAACATTTAACATTCACTAAATTAATTGATCAAATCAATTTAAATAATTAAATACATTTAATTAATGAGTTGAGCAATTGATTTTAAATTAAAACTTAACTTCAATTAAGAATTGTTTTAATTAATTAATCTAATTAATTAATGCAATTAAAAAAAATAAAAAAAATGTAGAATTAAATGTTCCACTAATTGATTATGAACAACTCATATTAAAACTCAAACTCCTACAGTATTCCCGGGATGATGGAACCATAAGATCTTGATCGGGTCTATCTTCATCCACTAGAATTGGGGTTTAGAACATTCATATACTGTTGCACACATATCTGTACTTCATGTGCAGACTAAATATAATTTTATCCTTAATCGAGAGTGCTCTTCATACGTTAGAAGGGGTAATTATATCAGCGCCTATGCTCGTAGAAAGTAGAATAAACCCTGACACTACTCTTTTGGAAAATCAGGTTAAATTTTAAATCCAATCTTCCTATGGGAAAATAAGGAGACCTTAAGCTTGTGAGAGCGAGGCTCACAAAGATATATTTTTCCAGAGCTAACAATACCTTATTCCTTTTAATATTTTCATGTATGTATTATGATTTATTCTATTCATATCATATTCCTTTATATATGCATATCAATTTGTATAAACAGCTTATATATTTGTATATATCATATTATAATATTGATTGCTTAATATTCTTCTACATATTGCTTAATAAGTACTTTAGAATTTAATCTATACAAAGGCATGACTCAGTATCAAATTATTTCATTAAAGTATATTAGGAAAAAGCTATTATAAAATAAATGTAATCACCTACTTTACTTCTCTTTCATGTGTTGACACTTTTTTAAATTCCTTCTAACTTTATAAGACCTTTTTTAATGCAACACCTAAGGTCACATACACAATTACATGAATCTGCACTGTTATCTTATAACTATATTTTCATTAATTTCAATTAATTCACCATTTTTATTTTAAAAGCATACCTAAATTTCTTTAGGAATCTTTTCTTAATTCCGGTGCTTTGCCACAGCTCTGCAGTTAAATTTTCTTTTTTGTCCAAAATAGCACTAACTTGAATTAGAAATTGTTAAACCCAAAATCTTGAAGAAATTAAATATTATCAAATTATTATCAAACATGTTAGATGTCATCAACTACAATATATCAAATGTCGAACTTTTCTAAACTAACAAATTATATTTCTGATTACATTGCATATAGTATTCCTTGAAATTTGTCGAATTTTTCATTTAAAAAACTTGCATCTTTTGCGTCAAATTTGCTTCTTTCTTGTTGAGCTAAAATCATATGAATCACGGTGTATTATTTCTTTCTTCTTGTTGATTAAAACAACATATTGCTTAATAAAAATTAGCAAATCCTAAATTCCTCTTAAAAAATTTCCTTACTCTTCCTCCTGCATCTCTCTGTCAAGCACATGAATTACTCTTTCTCCTTCACCTAAAGAACAAAAAATAAAACTATAAATTACTTTCCTATTTTTGGCAAAGGAAATATATACTGTTGCACGCACACTATATTTTTATCCTCACCTAAACTCTTCTCTCTCTCCTTCTTACTTTTCTCCCAAAACTGAGAAATGTCGGGCATTTACCCACCAAAGGATGTTGCAATTCGACAGACCGACCATCTATTTTGATGATTGCAAATATTATTGGATGAGTATTTTCTTATTCTTGTTTTATACATTAGATAATTTTCATGCATATTACTAACCATTTCAGGAAGAGCATACATCGAGCAACTTTGAAGATTCAAGATTTATGATAGTGTAGCGTTAATATATAAGTTAGTTTGTGTTTAGCATGTCTGTACTTTTTATTTTTCTTGTGTCATTTTCTGTATTATGTGTATGTTTGCTAAGCAATCAAGCACATATTTATAAGGGGGAGAGAAATTGAATACTTAAATTTTTTTGTTAATCGTATCGTGCTATCTATATCATAATGTACGATCAACATTGTACTATACAATTTGTTCAAAACTTCAAATAGAAGTTAATTCAAATGTTTAATAAATCAACAACGACAACAACATCAAGCCTTTATCCCACTATGTGGGGTCAGCTTACGTGAATCTTTTTTCTCCATTGTGTCTTATTAAGAGTCAAATTCTCATTTAAATTGAATAAAAAAGTTAAATTTGAAAATTCAAAATTTCACTGATCGTACTTACGAACCATTTCATACTGTCTGAACATTAATTAAAATTACCTAATCTATTCCCGAGAATTAAGGAATTGAATCAGGTTCATATCACTCGCTCGCCTGCTTTGCTCTCATCCGCAATCGTCTGCTCTCTTGCTTTAGAAGACTTGTTCAATTGAACTGGTCCAGTTCTAAAAATTTCTCCTTATAAAAATTTAGTTATCCAAATTTAAATTAAAAGTAAATAAATATAAATGTAAATTAAAAGACATACCTTTGTGGAATAAATGCTAATATTGAACTCTCATTTTTGATTATTTTTCTCATGTCGCTTCTCTTTCTGTTTAATATTTTCATTGATTACATACAAATGATGTCTATTGATTCTTTATTTATTTTATATCATATTGTAGTATTTTTTTAGGTTCTTAACATTTTAAATTAGGCTGCATTTTAATTAATTTCAGCAAAATCCTTTTTGACTTATCAGAGATTTATTTTCAAAGCTTAGATATGTGAAAAAGATTATGTATTTCTTGTATATGCACTGGCAAAACTAACAAACTTGTAAGACATTTCTAATCCTTTCAATAATTTCAAAAGGTTCAACAGATCGTTGGCTCAATTTCCTTGTCTTTCTAAAACACTACACATCTTTCATTATGCTGACTTTAATAAAAATGAATTCATTAACTTCAAATTCAACTTGATTGTGCTTTGCATCATAATTTTTTCATTATCTATCTTGTACTTCCTTCAATATGTCTATGATTAATCTAATTTTATTAGTAGCATATCCGCTTACTCATTACCGATAACTTTTCTTTTTCTTGCCTCTACCTAGCATAAAGGAGTCTTGCATTTTCTCACATAAAAAGCTTCATATGATGCCATTTCGATACTGGATTAAAAACTATTATTTTAAGCAAATTCTATTATGGGTAAATGTGATTCCTAATTTCCACTAAAATCCAGTACACAATTGAAGTAGATCTTCCAAAGTTTGTATTGTCCTTTCTTATTGTCCATCTGTTTGAGGATGAAATGCAATGCTGAATGTCAATTTAGTATCCTAAGTTTCTTGAATCTTCGTTTATAATCTAGAGGCAAATCTAATATATTTATTAGGAAATATAGTTTTTGGTAGCCTATGTAATCTCACAATTGTATCAACATATACTTATGATATTTTTTTTCACTGAATCAATCTATTTGATTGGCAAGAAATGAGCGAACTTTGTTAATTGATCTATAATAAACAATATAGTATCATGTCTTTGTCTTGACCTAGGTAATCCAATTACAAATTCTTTTGTAATTTCATCCCATTTTCATTTAGGTATTAGTAAAGGTTGCAATTGCCCATCTAACTTTTGATGCTTTGCTTTAATTATTTGACATATAATATATTTTTTCATAAATTTTACGATATTTCTTTCTAATCGTGACCACAAAAATATTCTTCCATGCTCTTGTTACATTTTATTATTGCTTTGATGAAAGATATAATTAGAGAGATGTGCTTCTTGCAATATTTTTTCTCTTAAATTGTTAACATTTGGGATGTAGATTGTGTCTTTATATTTCAACAGTTTCTCTTAATCTTAACTATTGTCTTGCCTTCACCTTATGATTTATTGGAACCAATATGTTGAGATAAAAAATTACATATCCGATTTTTCAATGTTGATTTTATCATCATTTGATTTAAATACATGAATTTTACACCTTCATAATTTATTACTGAAATTCCTAATCTTTTCATATCTTTTATTATCTGAATCTTTTCATATCTTTTATTATCTGCTTCTGTTGTGTGAGTAATCAATTTACACTACTATAAGTCTTTCTATTTAATGCATATGAAATCACAATTGTCCTTTCAGGATGATACTGTATATTTAAATCATAATCCTTGTTAAGTTGTAACCGTTGTCTCTGTCAGTCTGTCTTAAATTAAGCTCCTTTTTACTAAATATATATTTGAGACTTTTATGATATATAAAGACCTCACACCTTATTTCATATAAATAATATCTCTATATCTTAAGTGTAAAATCACCATGCTAATTCTACTTCATGGTTGGGACAATTTATTTCATGAGCTTTTAGCTGTCTTGATGTATATGCCACCATTTTAGTCTTAAATGTTTGATGCGTGCAAACTAGAGAGAAAAGCCAAGTTGGAGAACACAAGGACAAAATAAAACCAAACTTGATTCACTATAGCTTGCAAACAACCAAACAAACATTCGGAGAAACAAAAGTAAAATCAAACGAAACAAAATAATAACATAAAAACACTATCCTCAGAAAAACTGTCTAGCGGTTTCCTCACATGCAACGAGAGTAGGAAAATATATGAAAATTATTGATGCAATCAAAAATTTGGGAGAGGGACCCAAATTTTTGATCACAAAAAGCAATACTCTTTCTAGGATGATAGAAAGACATAAAATACTTAAAAGAACACAAATACTATAAAACACAACTTTATATAATAAAAACGACTTACAAACTTTTGACTCAAATGACACTTACAAGACACTTACAATTTGGACGCTTCAAACTTTGACACAAACAAAATGACACCCTAAAATTGCTTCACTTGAGAAGAAGGATACAATGGAATGGATACTATGGAGAGAAGAAAGAGATTAGGAGATGAGACGAAGATTGGAAAGAGCCCGCAAGATTTCCGGAGGAGGAGGGGAAGAAGCTTAGAAAGAGCCCGCAGGATTTCTAAAGCCAAAAACCACTCAGGTTTTATCCCAAAAATAACTCACATCATTCTATTTTTTCATCACATCTTATGCCAAAGCATTTCATACTTATAAGCAAAGAAGAAAGCCCAACAGCCAATGCACCCATAATTCCTCCAATAAACTTTAGGGATAGGAAAAGCCAAAAGACACACTTCAATTCCAAAGCAGCAAATCCCATAGGTTTTCCAAAAGCCACTTAGGAAAACATCCCAGCAGGAATCATTGGTAACTCACGGCACCAAGCAGACAGGCTGAATTTTCAAAGCAGCACATTAACAGGAAAAAGCATTCCTTTTCAGAAATCAGCCCATTATTAAATCTGAAGAAAAAGCTATAGGAAACAATTATATCTCACGGCTCCATAAAGCAAGCAGCCCGTCCAAAACAGCAAAGCATCAGGAACAATTCATTCCTGTTGGAAATCAGCCCCATTTAAAATTAGCACAGGAAACAAAGGGCTAATTCATGGAACCAAAGAGCCCATGTCACGGTAAGCAAGCATCCCATCAAAGCTTTATATTCTCTGGAGCCAAAAGTTCATGGAAAAAAGGCCCAGGCATGGAAATATCAACCGGCTGCATTAAAAACATTAACTTTCCAATAAATTCAAAACATAGAATTCAGCCCCCAATTAATACAAGCCACGGTTTTCCAAGAGACAAGAAAAAAAGGGGAAGGGGAAGGGACAAGGAAAAGGGGGGAAGAGAAAAAAAAAACTTTTTAAGAAATAATGAGCTAATTTTTAGTTCAATAAATGAACTAAAAATCAGCTCATAATGAGCTAATTTTTTTACTAGACATTAATGAGCTAGATGAGTCAAAAATCAAATAATAGGATTTGAGTTGACCCCCCCCTTGCCTACATCAATTATGCTTAGGCTTGCAAACTGAGGGTCCATCACTACAAAAAGGTCCAACGTCCTACCAAACTCCTCCGACAAATGTCTCCAAATTTCAGCCAACAAACAACTTCCAAAAGCTCAAGAAGAAGGATACAGGTGGAGTGGAACTTGCGTAGAGAAGAAGAGATTAGAAGCCAAGACAAAATAGAGAGGAGGAAAGGGGGTGGAACAAGCTCTCAAGCTTTTCCAAGAGAAGAAATCCTCAGGTTTTTGTAGAGACTTTGCTCAGATTTTCAACAACCTTTTCCATCTCAAAACATCTCTAATTTATAGGCAAAAGGAAGAAGCTAAACAACCACAACACCTCCAACCAAAACCAATCAGTTTTGGGGAAATAAAAGGCCAAAAGTCATTCCAAACAGCTACTGAAAAGGCATCTCAAATATCCTCCAAATTCATCCCCATCCAGGATATAAGGGACGGAACCAGCAGAAACCGAGAAGGCCAGAAAAAGGGGGTGGAACCCCAACAAGTTTTTTCACGGGAACAACAACAGCCAGGGGAAAACCGAGAGGAGAAGGCACGGGAACAACAACAGCCAGGAGAAAACCGAGAAGATAAGGAGAAGGGAAGAGATACAAGTCCACTCCACACTAATGTGTTAAATATAGAAGAATACCTTTTTGATTTTATGAGCTAAGAAGTGAATTTACTCCACCAAATAATGAGCTAAACTTCAGCTCAATCATTAATGAGCTAACACCAAGTAGAACCCAATTTTTAAGCTCAACACCAAGTAGCCAAGGCCCAACCCGAGAGCAGCAAATAGCTCCAAATAGAGAACAGCAAGCAACCCAAGGACAAGAAGGACTCAAATGCAAGCAAACCCAAGGCTTGCCATGCCCAAGCACTTCCTACCATTATCATTGGATGCTCTCCATCACTGGATAGCTTTAAAAAAAAACATAAAACATAACTAGTATTGTTCAAAATACATCAAAACAAAAATAGAATAAAAACATGAATGCATCAATGTTCATGATTTGTATGATTGTTATTTAAATGATCATGATTTGTATGATTGCTATTTAAATGATCATGATTTGTATGATTGTTATTTCTATTATAATTCTTTATATAGCCTCTCCTTTGTGGATATCCAATAGTAGGGTTTCAATTTTGGGTTATCATTTTCATCATGTTTTTGAGCGAGTGGTGGGTTTTTCATCATAGTGCTCACGACTTATTTGGGTATTTAAGTACATTATCATTTATTGTAACTTAAGGAAATTCACTTCATTATCCAAAGTTATATCTTCTACCTTTCTAGACAATTATCCATTTGATCCATGCTAGCAGACTTAGGTGGTATGTATGTCGTGATTATTCAATGACAATGCAGTTTGAAAGAATTTTTATTTTATTTAACTTAAAATATGTAACGGATGCTTTTTGTGATAAATAACAAATGCTTAAAAGTGGATTTTGAAAATCTTGAAGCCTTCACTTTGATGTTGGATACAAGTTAGAATGGTTAATGCTTAAGATCCTTGCTTGAAGTTCAATAAAGCCCAAATTTTCAATGTAAGGTTTCCTGACATTGATTGGAACTTATGCTAGGTTTTATTGTGAATGTGGATCAGTCTCTTATTAATTGGAATCACTCACGGAGCTTTAGGTTCTGATAAGTTATAGAATGATTGGCTAAGTTATGAAATTTGAGGGAAACTAGTTGACTTGTCATACAATGGCTCATAGAATTACCTAAATTAAGTTATTTGTCTCTAATTTTTCAATAGAAGATAAAATAATGTAAGAAGGAGTTAAATAATTCTAAAATTATAAAAAAATCTGTTTTTTTATTTCAATTCCATCATTTGCAAGTCTTTTCTGATCAACCAGCCCTGTTAGTGTTGAGCACTCCAATGCTCCTATTCCTGTTTTCTGATATTACATTGATGTGAAGTAGGTTTAGTCCTCGAAATTGTGGCTTGATTAGACTTGTGAGGCTTCTAAATGGTGTTAGGTAGTGTGTATGAGCCTTGGGAAAGGTTTGGTCGAGATGCTTTTATATGATTTGGTCATGAGGTGATTGGCTATTCACGGGGAAACACTTTGGCTGAAAACCCCTTGAGTAGAATTAGGGCTTTAGTGTAGGAAGTTATTTGTGGAAGTCAACTAAGGGCTAGAAGAATTTGCGAATGATAGAGAGTTGTTTCTAGTTTTGTTCTAGAGTGTTTCACAAATTTCTTAGTTGGCCAAATGAATTTAATGAACAAGACAAATTCTTGTTCATGCAATGGTTGGCCTAGAGATTTCTTTAGGATTTTAAGTGGTTTTTTATATGAGAATGATAAAAAAATAGTGTGGATTTAACTTTAAATGCTTGTAGTTATCACTCACCAAAATGACAATTCCAAAAAGAGATCACCAAAACTTCTTATGGGTGAGGCCTGTCATTAAGCCTCCTCTTGCGTAGAACAAACTCTAAAATTTTAGTAAAAATACTTCAATCCCTTATTTTTTATTTTAGCAGAAGTCTTATTAAATTCAAGATGATTAAGAAAAAAAATCGAAGTGAAGGAAGAGAAAGTGAAGAAAGAGATGGGCCAGCCAATGAGCGGAGGAGATGGTTATCCAATGTAACCATCCCTTCAAAAATGTGGTGCTAGTCATGCCATGTTTTAAATTAGTTATTTGATTATTTTTGAATCCGCTAATAAAATTTTAACAAAAGTAAGCAGCATTTCCCTCAATTTTTAAAAATTCTAACTTCAAAATTCAAAATTTAAAATTTAAAATTTGCTATTGTTCAAAAACTACAAATTGTGATAACATAATCGTTTATAACGATCATATAACAACTAAAGTTCAAAAGCTATTTATTTTCATTTTGCTCATTGTGATAGGTCCCTATTTGTGAACAAATTCTTTCTTGCTCTATGATCTTGTGGTTGGTTCAAATCCTTCTCCTTGAACTCATTGTGCCACACCAATCTCTATCATTTTCAATCAATTTTTTATCTTCTTAACATCCACCGTATCAACATAAGAAGGTGAATTTAACATGGCATCCAACATGTAGGGATTTTGTTTTCTAGATTGGTTCTGATAATCTTTATACTCAATATGTGTAAAATAAATCATCCTTATCAATCTCCTCATAAAATATGAGCAAATTGCTATGATTATCCGTAAGAATTTCTATTTGCTTTTGAGGACTTGTTAAACCTTTTTGATAACCATTGGTTCAATAAGACAGGACATAGATCTCTTTAATTTCATAAGCCATTTTTTCCATACTCTTAATACTTGCTCATGTGTATTTCCTCGTGTTGTTGTTTCAATAGCATCAACAGCTATTTGAATTGTGGTTTTGCTCTCAGCTATGGCAAGTGAAACAAATCTTTCATATAGGGAGAGAATTACACTTTGATTTGAATTTATGATCCAAATTCTCCCAGGAAGACCAGTATTTCATTTTCCTCAATGGATGGGACCAGAAGGGGGCATTTGTTTCTAATCCTAACTAGCTGGGGAAATTCACACAAGATATAATTACATTACAATCAATATTGAATGCAACTTATCCTCGAAGGCACATAACTGATCTATTAAGTGGCTAAAACTGTGTATGTATGCTTTTGATAATGCTTCGGATTTAAACAAAGTGCCATGCTATATTAAGTGACCAGACAAGCGTGATGGTGGAATTTTTTGATGCGAGTAAAAATTTGAGAAGGGCACCAAATTTTTGCGAGCAAAAAGAAACAATTCATAGGATAAGAAAATACATAAAATATTAAAAAAACACATTTTTATATCATAAAGGATGCTTACAACTCTTGACTTACAAATGACACACAAACAAACATAAACTCCTAAAACTACTTTTCCTTTGCTTTGAGAAGAAGGATATAGTTGAGGTGGATACTTGTGGGAAAAAGAAGGGGATTAGAAGCGAAGACGAAGTATAGCTCGCAAGCTATAGAGAGGAGAAGAAGGTGAAGGACATAGCTCGCAAGCTATTCCGAAGAAAGAAGAAAAACCTCTCAGGTTTTTGGCTCCAAAAATATCATCATAAAACCCCTCTAAAACAGCCACAAACATTTCTATTTATAGGCACAAAAATGGCAGCCAAACAGCCCAAATATCTCCCATTAAACCCATTAAATTTAAGTAAATGAAAGGCCTAAAGACAGCTGTTGGAGAATTTTTGTATCCTCGAACGGATTGCATATTTTATAATCGGGCACGGCATAAGAATATGATATATTACCCCGGAGGGTAAAAATATCATCTCCTTATGGACTCAATCATAAAATTTACAATTATTTAACAGAGATTCCCCCACTCGATGTTTGGTCGAGCGGGGTTGATTTGGGGGGAAGGAGAAGTCTCCTACCCTCTCCTAGTTGCAGCATAACCCAAACTTGACCCAATAATCATTTCCAATTATATATATATATATATATCCTCAAAAAATTATTTGGATCGGGCACGAATCTCAAGGCAAAAATCAAGTTGAAAACTTCTGAAATTAAAATTGTGACCATTTGAACTTTGATTTCAGCAAACTTACGTTCAAACTAAGCGTCTCGAAAATACAAACCCAACGACATCAAAATCGACTCAATCCGAGTCTAACTAGATCTAAATCACATGTTTGAAGCACTGTTGGAGGTTTCGAACCACAATTTGGATTACCAAACAGCTTCCACACATTATGTGATTATAATAAAATTGAGCGGCTCGACAAAACAAATCCAATGAGTCCAAGATCACTAAATTTTTACATCACAAAAACATTCAAATTTTCATCAAATGGTCCATGATCAAGGGATTCAACATCGGTCGTCCATTCAACCACTCCAATTTTGCCCTTGATCTCCCACCTATTTATGAGCCATGCTACTACAAAAATCTAAAAATAGAGCCACTTTTTCTCTTGAAAGGGGGATCCCAAGCCAAAGGATTCAACAGAGAGATTGGAGATCGCTCTTGTCATATTGCTCCTCCTCGACCACCGCGGGACCATCACATGAGGACCTCACCTTTGTCGAACCACCACTTGAGTCTCGCAACTCCTTCGGACCACCACTTGAGGCCCTCACCTTTGTCGAACCACTGCCTGACGTCATTGCTCTGCCGGACCACCACTTGAGGCCCTCACCTCCACCGAACCACCATCTGACATCGTTGCTCTGCCATACCACCATTTAAAGCCCTCACCTTTATAGGACCACCACATGAGGCCCTCACCTTTGCCAGACCACTACTTGATATCGTTGCTCTACATAACCATCACTTGAGGCCCTCACCTCCATTAGACCACCTTCTAATGACATTACTTCATTGGACCACCATTTGATGTCCTTACCTTTGTCGGACCACCGCTTGACATCGTTGCTCCATCAAACCACCACTTGAGGCCCAAAGTTCTGCCAGACCACCACTTAAGGCCTGAAGTTCTACCAAACCACCACCTGAGGCCCAAATTTTTGCCTGACCACCACTAGAGGCCCGAAGTTCTGCCTGACCACCAACTGATGCTTGAATTTTCAAGTAGCATCGAACTTCTACCAGTCCACCAAGTGACACTGTACTTTCATCCCCATTTGTCACTATATTTCAACCAAATGGTTGATATTTATAATCTTATCGCCCTCAGGGATGAGTCAGCCTACTGTACTTTCATCCCCTACTCCAGTCTTACAATGCTCTAGTCAGACACCTTTCAGAAAGCCTCAAATGAAGCCCTCCTACATACACTATGCTTCCAAAGCCTTCACCTCCATATTATATATATGGTCACGAGCTTCAAGAATCTGATCATTGATAATTATCATAAAGGCAACAGACTTCTTGAATTCTTCTATGACTCTAGAAAGCGACTGCTTGGTTTCCATCTCTAATAACATACTATAGATCCTTTTTTTCTCATCAATGATCTATTAATCTTTTATATATTGATTGATCATCTCATGTGCATCCACCAACTAAATATGTAGACGATCCATCTTTTTGACTATACAAGCAGGCTGAAGTTATCATATTAGCCAGCACAGCTTCACACTCTGCTAGTTTCTCCTCCACTGCCTTCATCTCCTTGATTTAACTATTTTTTTTTTTTTGTACTCTCCTTCAAGATATTTGACCTTCAAAAATTCATTATTCCAGACATTCAAGGCCTTGGTCATTTCAATTTCAAGATACATATGTTGCACCAATTAAACCAATAAAATAAGTTTTATATTGGACATATCCTTAGGATGCAAAAAGAAGATGTAAAAAAAAATATGAACTGACCAACTCCTCAACTCGTCAATGGCTAACATATTGATGTTTCAAAACAACTTCTGGAATATGTGATTTGGATGGAGAGATACGATGATCTTTGCTAATAATTTCGAAAATCTCCTCCATCCTTTTCTTCTTGGATGCATACGGATCACCCTCATTCCCTGGACAGTTAGGAGGAGCTTTTGAGGGTTAGATAACTGCCTCTAGGACTTTGGCTAACTTCTTTAGAATAAGTGCATGTGATCTCCCTTCATAAGAAGATTGTCTCACCTTGAACAAATATTCTTCATCTATATTTCTTCTTAAATAACATACCTCATAGTGTAGGGTGTTGATATCAAAATGTTTGAGTATCTTCAGTAGATCCTCTACTCCAATATGTAGGGGGATGGGTAACTCTTTTAGCTCTTCTCATTTTTCAAGGAGATTCCAATCATTTAGCAAAAAGAAGAAATCCCTAATCCAACAATTTGATGAATCTCGAGTGCAAATATCTAACCACTTGGATTTGAAAGAGATACAATCCTGCGTATCACTAATAAGATGACCTATCCGAGAAAGACACTTTGGAGATAACACTGCTCCATGATCTCTAAAAAATGTGATCCATCCCATTATGAATAACAAGGATTCTATAAGAAAGTTGAGACTAACTCATTTCATATGTCGTTAAAATGTCAATCAACTCCGTAGGTGGTAGAAATCATTGCCCTGCTCGCAAACTAAACTCATATACTATTAAAAATCTTGGAGGAGGAGAACGCGCACGAACGGACTTTGTAGGCACCTTCAATATAAGATCATTTGAAAAATAAAATTTTGTCCTAAAATTAATCAAGGAATTACCAATTATGGTGGTAATAATATCATCTATCTTAGACGCCTTATGAGTTTTTTTAGACCCCCAGATTGGGCAGTAAGGAAATCTCCTTTGGCTGGGGGGATTTTGGTGGAGGTGTGATCACCCATTTAAGCTTCTACACTAAAGAGGAGTATTGAATTTAAGTAGGGAAAGTCATCTACAAAAAAATAGTGGAAGGCCTCTATAACAAGAAGAAAAATGGGGAAGAAAGAAAAGGTAGTGCTACAAAAATTCTAACATCTACACAAGGAGAGGGGCACTTATCTACGTAGAGGAAGTCACCTACAAAAAAAATAGTGGAATACCTCAACTATAAAAAAGTTAGAGGGAGAAGAAAGAAAAGAGAAAGGAGTAATTTCCCCCCTAACCCAAGGAGGGTATTTATAGTAACATTTTGGAGGAAAAAAAGCTTCTAGAATTTTTCTAATTTTTTTGGATTTTTTTTGAATTTTTTTATTCGGGCCAGGATAAAGCCAGGAGGGCGATGGGCATACCACAACGTGCGGCTCTACTTCCGGCGATGAAGGCGGTGGTGGTCATCCGGCTAGTTGGCCAATTTGCTCACCAAATTGCATCTGAACCTAATTTTTAGCTTGTGCAGGCCAAATCAAACATTTTTTGGGTCCCTGGGATCATTTTTTCAATGTTATAGACTAAATTTTGGAACTTCTAAAGCCATTCAAAACCTCTACACATAATATTGGATTATTTTCAAGTTTCAAATCATATAAAGAATTCTCCAAACATTGTGATGCATATTTTTGGACTTCTAGATATTAGACATTTGAAAATAGGGGGCAACTGATATCACATCAATGAATTATTTTGATCAAACATGAATCTCGAGGCAAAAAATAAGTTGAAGGCTTCAAAAATCAAATCTGGGACCATCTAAACTCTTATTTCCGCAAACATACATTCGAAGTGAACATCTTGGAAATACTAACCCAATGATGCCAAGTTCAACTCAATTTGAGCCCTAACTAGTCCAAATCAAAGACCCAAAGCGCATTTTGGAAGGTTCAATCCATAATTTGGATCACCAAACAATTTTTAAATATGGCATGCTTATAGTAAAATTGAGATGCTTGACGAGACGAATCCAACAAGCCCAAGATCATTAAATTATGATATCATGAGAGCCTTCAAATGCCTTATAAATAGTCCACGATCAAGAGATTCAACATCAACCGTCCATTCAAATCACTCTCAACATACCCCAGATCTTCCTCCTATTTACTGGTCATGCGACTCTCAAAAAACTATAATAAGCCCCTCACTACTTTTAAGAGGGGACCCCAAGAAAAAAGGGAAGGAAGAAAAGGAAGAGAACCAAAAAGCTCCTCCTCGACCACCACCGAACTTTCACCCGGTAGCTGGCCGACATTGGAATTAAGCAAGGAAGCAAGAAGATAGGAAGAGACTCTTCTTCAAGCACTGTCGGAGTTCCGCCCAACTTCCAAGTGAAGCTAGAATTCTATCCGACCTTCAAGTAATGCCAAAATTCTGCCTGACTTTCAAGAGATGTCGGAATTCTGCCTGACTTCTAAGTGACATTGGAATTCTACCTGATCTCCAAGTGGCACCGAAATTCTGTCCGATTTCCAAGTGACTCCAGAGTTTTACCTGACCACCCAACATCATCAGATTGCCGATCCTTTTTTATAATTGCATTTCAACCTAAGAGTTGATTATTATAATATGATTGCCCTAAATTTTAGAGATGAATCAGTCATTTGTACTCCAATCAAACACTAGTTGAATCTTTTCAGCTGGGCAAGGCGCTGTGGTTTTTCCCCTTCCCTGGTTTTCCACGTAAAAATCTTTGTACTTTATTTTTGTTTTGTTTGTATGCTGGATATTTGTATAACGCTGAGATGAAAAACTCTAACTCTATTGCCATGTTGTACATTCTAGCTCACAACAATCATAATTATTTTTAGCAAGATAAGTCATACATTTAATGTAGCAGTAATAGTTAAGCTACAATTAAGAATAACACTTCCTTGTGGGTTTGACACTCTATTCTATCACTTTATTACTTAATTTGGCACGTATATTTGCATAGTTTAGCTAGATTTTATCAATTTTTGTATCAAAGAAAATTTAAATATATTTCAAACTCCCCCATCACTAATAAGATATTTATAATTATTGTTTTAGTACACGTGTATTGAAAAGAGAGAAATAAGATTAAAAAAGATCAAAAGGAAAGAAAGAAAGAAAACCCCAAAGGAAAATCAGTACTATAAAATCAAAATGATACCAGAGAAGTTTCAATTCCTAAGGAATTCAAATATGTAATTTTAAAAGGTGCTTGTAAGTAAGCTATTATATATGAAAAGTTATAAATCAATTTTAAAATTAATTAATGTATGATCAATTCCTAAATTATAAACTATTCAACCTAAATCAAAAGTCAAAATGCATTTACACATGTAGTTAAGGGGTTCAAGTCGAATATTAATGAAGATGGTTCCTTAGGATGCTTTGTTCAACAATGCTTAAATTAAAATTATCATCTTTGATCATTGTAATTTATGTCCAAATTGTAAAGTATTATCATACATTTTAATTAATTTTAAATTATAATTTATTTGGAATAATAAAGCTAATCAAAGATGTAAATGCAAATGCTTGAGAACAAATAAATGTTTAAATTGGGGAGAATTTGTTAAGTAAAAATTACATAGTACTTATATTCTGTTAATCTTATAGAGATGTATATTTTGATGTTGTGCATGACTGCCTTAAGAAATGGAGCAAAATTTATAACGTTTAGAACCAGCACTGCAGTGCCACAACTAATAGCGTCGTAAAATCTTCAACGCCCAATACCATTCTTGGACATTACAACATTGGAGTCTCAAAATATTATCACTAAAGTAACTTCCTCAAAGGATTAAAGTTCATAGCACTAAAAATTAATATTACAGTGCCATAGTGTTAAAAAAATTATAAATAATTCAATGTCTGAGCGCCAACATCAAAAATGCCATAGTGCCAGGTGAATTAAGCAAACGTCACAGCCCTCATCTTTAGCAACATCGCAACAAAATGGTAAAGAAAAAGAAGCGCCACACAAATTCAGCCAAAAGTTACACCGGTTTAGTTAACAGTTACACCAATTTAACCCATTTAGCAACGCCGAGATGTTGGTTTATATTGTAACACCGCGGTGCCATCTTGTAGAGCCTTGCAGCACCT
The DNA here is from genome assembly GCF_001605985.2 of Dendrobium catenatum. NCBI lineage: Eukaryota > Viridiplantae > Streptophyta > Magnoliopsida > Asparagales > Orchidaceae > Dendrobium > Dendrobium catenatum. Next base: position 1,469,693 of record NW_021319587.1, read on the forward strand.
AAGTTCATCTATATATTTAGTATTAATAATTTTTCTATCCTTTTATGTTGGATTTTTTTTAGAACTTTTTAGAGAAGTCTTGGAGAGACCAGAGAATTATAAGATACATCTTTTAGAGTGGCTGGTCAGCATTACAGTGAGCACACAATCATATAGAGAATAAACTAGTTTAGAGAGCAGAGTTGTTAAGGTAGATTTTCTGAGAGAATTCTACTTATACTTTCTTTGTTAAGCAAGTAATAAAATTTGTATTATTCAATTTTTATTTCATGACCAACTAAACTCATAGTTTTGAATTGATGATGTGAAAACCTTTGTAATTATTAATATAGACTCGTGTGTTTTAAAGTGTGGATATTTGTTTTCAATATCTCCCACTCTTTACTTAATTTATACTATGGCCATGTATAAATTTAGCAACTAGTGTGATACATTGCCTCAATAGAAAAATGTTGGAATAATTAGGAGAATTGAGATGGAATGTTTGCATTCCTAGACATTGGATGCTTAGTATTTTAGTGTCAATGAAGATTTAATAATTATAAGATGGCTATAAACTTTCCTTTACATTCTTACGAGCTTGATAGAGATTTAAGGATGCATGCCTTGATTCATAACTAATGTGGAGGAGTCTGCTTAGAAAAAATATAGGATATTCACAATCATTAGTCCAAAATACTTTAATTACTTACCCTTACTAATTTCTACATTTCTCATTAAAGATAGAAACTACCCTTGATTTAAACTCATAAGATAAATATCTTAACTTAAGAAAATAATAATTAAAACATTTATGTGTAGCACATAATTTTCTCATGGGATCTATAATCTCTCATTCACTTTATTACTTGATTGGTATGTGAACTAACATTTTATTGGGGATTATATGTAATTGAACTTAAAACAAAACAAAGCATAAACCCGCACCAACACATCACTAATTTTTTATAAACAATTTAATTCAAAATGAATACAAAATAAAATTTTAATCATATAGACTTATTACTTTTAATTTCCCTAATTATATTTTTATATTTGATAAATTTTATGTAATATATGAAGCATATACATTTTTTTAATTAAGTAATCCTATTTATTTATAAATTAATCTTGTTATCCTTAATTAATAATCTATAAATCATATTAACATATATAATATATTATCGGAAAACTAAACCATGCCAATAAATATTTGTAAACTTCTAAGATTCTCCTAAGTTCATATAACTTGAATTATTATATATATATAAACCTCCAAGCTATCCATCTTGATCCAACCTAAATTTTTTTAAGATCAATTTTTTTATTAAACTTGGGATGTGTTATATGCATCCCATATAAGAAATCATATTGCATGTACATCTAACAAATGCACTTGAAATACTTAGCATGCAAATTACAGCATCCAATCATATATTTGTTATAATCAAAATCACTAGACTAGGCAATGAGGCACAAAATGTCAAAAATTTTAAACATTTCATAAGATTATGTGTGAGTCCCCATGTAAGCTTGCTTTTCTTAGAAGAAACCCACTAGTGTTGGAGAACATCTATTAGACACCATCCTAGTTAAATCTAAATCTTAAATTTTAAATCTTCCTTAAGATTACGTGTGAGTTTGTATGTTGGCTTCCTTTTCTTAGAAAAAACTCACTAGTAATAGATAACACCTTTTTAGGCATCATCTTAGTTAAATTTAAATCTTAAATTTTAAATGTTATAATTTTAGGTGTGAGTCCTCATATGGATTTTCCTTCCTTCGAAGATGCCCTCTAGTTTTTTAAGATAAGTAACAATTTGTATATCTTGGCATCCTGTCTCTTTGACTTTTACTTTAGTCTTATAAAATTACAATCAAATTTCTAATGATCATTCATCTCTTCCTTAATATTAGCTTTACTAATAGTGCAACCCAATTAATCACTGATTTTGTAAAGTGAGCAATATCGACTTTCAAATCAATCAATTTATTCTATCACTAATAATTCCAAGTTCAACCCACAATCATGTTCAATTCCATTTTATTTCATTCATTCTAACTCAATCAAAATCAAATCAAAACAAATCTTCAACATAAATCACACATCTGGTTAATCACTTCGATCAAAACTAATATGCATGATAAACTTTAATGAGTTTCTCAAGCCTATTGGGGGTCCATATATGAACCAAAATTTTGTATGAGGTCAAATTCTCCCATCATCCTCCATCCTTAGTTCTTATGTCTTCCTAGCCTAGTATAGTGTTGTCAAAATGGGTTTTTGGGTTAGGTTCAGGTTAAACTCGAAATCAATCAGTCATCATATGGCCCATCCCGAAACCGACTCATTTAGAGAAACAGGTTGGATACCCGATCTTAAACCCAATCAAATACGAGTCCAAGTCGACCCGGATTGACCCACCAACCCATTTTACTTTAATATTTTTTTCTTAAAAATAATTGGAAATAAACCCACAACAGCAAATTAAAGTAAATAACCCCAAAAAAGCCAGCTAAATGGAAAACAGAGTAATGATGATAGTGTAGCATTCAATATTTCAACAGTAAATAACAAGACTCAATCTAGTTAAGTGCACTATTTCAAGCTTCAACCAATAGAAACCACACGGCAATAACCCAAGGCTATGTGAAAAAATTGAGACCCTCCATAGTACAACTGTAGAAATAATGAAAAAGCTACATAAGAGGTGGAGGCCAAGAAAGGAATAAAGAGGGAAAGTGAAAACAAACAAGCCAATGAGGTTGAGAAGAGAAAGGTAACACAATGTCGAAAGAAGTCATATAACGAATCAATGAACGAACGCGAAACTCTAAAAAGAATGAGAATGGTAGAGCCGATTAGCCAAAGAGTATTAAGGCATAAACAAATAATGCATTAAGGCATAGTCAATCAAAAATTAAAAAAAAAATAAAAAAATTTTAAAAATAGAAAAAATTAAAAAAGTAATGCATAGTCACTCAAACAGCATAGCTTCACGAGTTATTTTGAAGTTTTCGAATCAACCCAAACCTGGCCAAATTTTTGAAATGGGTCAGTTTATTAAACACAACGTAACTGGTATGATAAAAGGGTTGACCCGAACCCAAAATTTTTAGTGTTTGGTTTCAAGTCGGGTCAAGTCTTGACACCCCTAGCCTAGTGTATAGTCAACATATAAGGACTCTAGGAGGAAACCTAACAATCTAGCTTTCGACTAAACTTAGATCTTAATGAAACTTCCAATCAAATCCTTGGCTTCATCCCTAATTATTTCAAAATTAAATCCTTCACATAAATGCTCATACCTTCACTTTTATTACCCAAGCATAGGCAAATCCTGCACCTTGACCTTGAGCTTCAAATTCCTTAAACAAAACCCAACTTCTAGAGAAGTCCATAAAACTACGGTAGTAAGTTTACATTTATTTCACTATTTTAGTTGGGTAGCTACTATTAATATCATCCACTCGCCATTCTTGTAGCTCACCTATCGAAAAGGTTAAGTGAAGTGAGGAACTAAATTTACACCCTCAATTTCCTTCTTAGGTTCCTTCACAAGTAACGATAGGGTCATGTAAGGATATTCCTTCTTAGGAGTAAATGCCTTAAAGGATTTTCCCATGACTACTAGAGGAACTTGCTTAAAGAGAGGGTGCCAGTCACTCATGCCTGTTCAGAAACTCACCACTCACTCATCTCAATCAAGCTCACATCTTGAGAGCCAAACAAGCCAACAAAACTTTATTATGAGAAAGTGTCCACCTCAATGACCCTTCACTCATTTGCATATAACTTTTTACTAAACTCAGGAACTCCTCTTCCCTACTAACACCTCAGCTCGCCTTCCTTAGAAAGCTAACACTAAACCCCCTTTGCCATTCACTAACCTCATGAGACAACCCACCAACTATAGGTCCATCTTATATGTAGCATCACTCAAAAGGTGTTCACCCACTACTGAGCTCATTTTATTCAGGACAACTCGCTAGTTCATTGACATCATTCTCCTACAACAAATTAAGTAATGATATGGTTTTTTTTATTAAGAGTATTGTGATTATCAGTGTTGTAAATGATATTGCAATAAACTCTTAGGATAAAATCTTTTTTAATAAATTTAAAAAATTGATAAATAAACTTAAAATCAATTCAAGAAAAAACTCTTCTTAAACATTATGGATATCTCAATCTATTTTCTAAATAGCATTTACTTTATTTATGTAGCTTAGATTGAATACAAGATAGAGTTTGCTAGTTCAATTTAAAGATATAGCCTATCAAGCATGAAAATATAAGTGTCCTTCTCACTTAAAGATATATAACTTTGCATACATGCAATGATTCTTATGATAGAGCAATATGATTCTTTTCTACCCATCACTAAATTGTGCTCTAACATCTCTTTGGCTCTGGCTTTCGAGGCGATTCTGAGACGATTCTAGGGTTCCTCTTTCTGCGTTCGGTTGGTGGCTTCCTGGTTGTTTTCCTGTGTGTTTTTTCTCTTGCTTTATCTATTGTTTCGCTCTTATGTTTCGGGATTTATTTGGCATTGTTGGGTTCCCTCTATTCTCTCGTCTTCTTGCGGATTTTCTGTGGATCCTTCTGTTGTTTTCATTCTTTTTTCATGTTTTCTGTGTTTTTCTTGTTGCTTTTGACCTCCCATTTTATTTTGCTCTTCGGTCTTCATGGATCTGGGGGATGAAGACCCCCTCGTCATCATACCCTCCAATACCTTCAATTTTGAATGGCAAATCTTGTTTTTACAAGGATGTGCTTGCAGGATCTTCTGCTTCTCCCCCTCCCTTTCAATTCATTCAGACATCATTTAAGGGCTGTTCGGCCTTAATGTTCGATGACTTAGTTGTGTCCTAATTAGTTTCCCTCTTCGCTCTTACTCTTGTTGGAAATTTTGTTCTAAGGCAACCTAACCTCGATGTTATTCCAAAGTTTTTGTGAATTTGAAGCTCTCTGGTTCCTTTCATATCAGATTACTTGACCCAAGTCATGTGGTGATCCAGCTGACTAATGATTTGGATTACAGGCGGATTTTCTTGAGGAAATATCATTACATTCAGGCTTTGCCAAATGAGACTCCTTAAATGGACACCTGATTTTGATGTCCATGAGGAATCGCCTATCGCTCCTGTTTGGGTTTCTTTCCCTAATCTGAGGCTTCACTTTTTTTAATTCTCAAGTGTTTTTTTGGGCTTGCTTCCATTCTTGGTCGGCCTTTGCAAACGGACGAGCCCACTGTTTCGATCTAAAGGAATGTTAAAGTGAATGCTTTAAATTGCACCCGCACCTTAATAAGGAAAAAGATATTGCCAGGCTTTCTAAAGTGCAATAAGGTATTTCCAATGATCATGCCAATGCTGTTTTGAATCAGACTATGGCGGATGGTAAAGGTGAAATGTCCTAGAGTATTGAAGTGGTTTTTCCTCAGCCTGATCCCATTCAAGCCAACCCTCCCTCCTCTCTTGGTTGTGATTTACTTAGTGGTTAAACTATGGATCCAATTATGGATACTATACATGTGCTGTCTATTGGGGAGAAACATATGTTAACCTAATAACTTTAATAGCATACCTGATCTGTATTCCTCTTTTAATCCTTTTGAATCCCAACAAGTTTTGTCTCAATTGGTTGTTTCTGATATTAATACTAACTATCCTAATCCTCTTCAATCTATGATTATGAATGAGCAGGTTAATTATCTAATTTCTGAAAGAGCTGTATCCTTATTTCCAGAGGATGATTTGCCCCAACAAGAGATCCCCCCTATTGTCCAAATTATAAGTGTGAAGGAATTTTATGGAGGCGTTGAGAGGAATGTTTCTACTTTGGAAGATGGTGTTTTCTATATGGAAGGTGAGCTACCTCTTTCCAAGGGGCCTTCAGGTAATTAAAATGATAATAAGCTTCCTTTACATGATCATTACATTTGTGACGCTTTTACTGATACAAAGGTGGATATTTTGGCTAAATGCTATGCTAGAGAAGATCATGATTTAAGTTTCACCAAGGGTCGTGGTAAAAGAGGTAGAAAACCAAAAAATGTTTTCTTACAGTCTCCTAGAAGCACACGTTCGCATACTTCTCATTAATTTGTTTTCTATGTTTAACACCATTATTTGGAATGTCCAAGGTATTGGTTGCCCTTCTTCTAAAGTTAGAGTTAAAATTTTATGTCATATTCATAATGTTTCTATTTTTGTTTTGCTTGAGCCTCTTATTTATGTTGATAAATTACTTAGCACTGCTAAATTTTTGGGTTTTAAACATGTTAAATTGAATTTTGCCAATAAAATTTGGGTATTTTGGAAAGATTATGTTAGAATTGATATCATTGGGGATTTTACCCAAGTCTTGCATTGTAATATTGAGATTGCTAATTTTCAATGTTGTGCTTCATTCGTTTATGCTGCTTCTTCTCGTTATACTAGAAAGATTTTATGGGATCAAATTATTCAATTTCATAGTATTTGCAATCATCATTGGCTTGTGGGTGGTAATTTTAATACTATTTTAAACCCGTTTGAGTGTATAGGGAGTTCTCTTCCTATATATCAGTCAATGGAGGATTTCAATGATATGATTATGTATTGCAACCCTATCGATATAAGTTTTTTTGGTAATAATTTTACTTGGCATCATGGTTATTTTTTGCAAAGGCTTGATAGAGTTCTATTCAATAATGTTTTGCTTAATTCTTTTGAGTTTACTAAGGTTGACCACCTTACCTGCACCCTCTCTTATATCTCTCCTCTTCTTGTCCATATTAAGGAAAGAGCTAGTGATTTCCTGTCTCAATTTAGATTTTAAAATATGTGGTTACTTCAAGATTCATTTCTTGATGTGGTCCAGAATAATTGGCATGCCCCTCTTTTTTCGGATGATTCTATTTCTGGTATGAATAGACTTTGGCTTAAAATGAAAAGGTTGAAGAAAGTTTTAAACAAGTGGAATCATAATGTCTTTAAAGATCTTTTTATAATATTTTAATTGTGGAAGATATGGTGAATACTATTGAGCATCTTTGTTAGTTGAATCCATCTGGCCCCAACCTCTATCTTTTGAAAGAGGCTAAAGCTGAGCTTTTTAAGCTTCAAGCTCTGGAAGAAACTTTTTGGAAGCAAAAAGTGGTTGTTAAGCATCTGACGGAAGGTGATAACAATACTAAATATTTTCATGCTATGGTTAACAAGAAACGAGCTATTAATTGCATTCATAAAATTTCCTGTAAGAACAGCTCTATTTCTGAGGATATTACTGAAATTGCTAACTTGGCTATTATTCACTTTCAAAACCATCTTAATAAAATCTTTACTCCATCTATTATCACCAATCCTTCTATTATTCCTAATATTGTTTCTCTTGAGGATAATCGTGGCTTATCTATATCTCCTTCTCTTGAGGAGGTTAAAGATACTCTTTTTGGTATGAATGCAGATTCTGTGGCTAGTCCGGATGATTTCACAACTAAGTTCTTTAAAAAAATATGACCTATTATTTATATGGATATTTTCTCTGCTGCCACTGAATTTTTTAATGGTAATTATATTCCAAAGTTTTTGTCCTCTATTTTTATTGTGCTTATTCCCATGAACAATGCTATGAATTCCTATAATGATTTTAGACATATTAGTTTGTGTACTATTTTTTATAAAATGCTTTCTAAAATTTTGATGAATAGGTTAACTGGTTTGTTGCCTAAGCTTATTTCTCCTTCTCAAATGGGTTTTGTCAAAGGTCATTCCATTGCCGACAGTTTCCTAAAAGAATTTTGTCAAGACTTGGATGTCAAGGTTAGAGGTGGTAATATGATTATGAAACTGGATATTGCTAGGACTTATGACAATGTTAATTGGACTTTTATTTACAATATCTTGAGTTTATTTGATTTTTATTATAATTTCATCTCCCTCATTAATACTTGTATTAAAAAGCCCTTTTTATTTCATTATTGTGAATGGTAAAAGCCATGATTTTTTTAAGACTTCTAATGGGCTTAGGCAAGGGGATCCCATTTCCCCTACGCTCTTTATTATTGCTGCTGATTATCTTTCTAGGGGCATTGTGAATCTTTTTGATAAATGTCCTAGTCTCTATTTCAAAACTTTATGTGGCATTAAAATCTCCCATTTATGTTTTGTTAATGACTTTATTATTTTTTCGAATGCTTCGAAGAATAAGATTAATAAAATTGTGAGTTTATTTGACCAGTTTGAGTCAGTTAGTGGTTTGGCTTTTAATAAGCATAAGTGCTATTTTATTTCTACTAAAAATGTTCCTTCTAATCGTATTATGGCTCTTAAGAATCTTACTGTCTTCACTCAAAGTTTTATGCCTTTAAAATATCTGGGTATTCCTCTTTATAAGGGTAAAAAGAAGTCTTTTTCTCTTTGATGACTTAATTTCTGTGGTGCATAACAGACTTTCTTCTTAGGATTCTAATTTTCTTAGTTTTGGTGGCCGTCTTATTCTTATTAAAAGTGTTCTTTGCTCTATTCCGATTTATAGTTTTCAAATCCTTCTCTATATTAAGACTGTTTGTTATAGAATTGATAAAATTTTTAATAAATTCTTTTGAAAATGTTATGGGAACAATTCTAAGATTCATTGGTCGTCTTGGAGTAAATGTTGAGGGACTTTGCAATAAGAGGCTTTAGGGTGCAAAAATATGTTTGATTTGGATTTCACCTTTTCTTACAAATATTAGTACAACTTTAGGGCCAATGTGAGTCTTTGGGCCAATTTTATGATGGCCAAGTATTATGGTGGGAGACATCCCACCATGTGTAGTTCAAGTGTTGGCCACTCTAAAGTTTGGTCGTGGCTCTGTTCTGTTAAATGGAAGGTTAAGCATGCTCTTATGTGGGGTCTAGGTAATGGCAATATTTGCTTCTGGCAAGATCATTGGCTGAATAGCCAGTAAATTGACTCTTTATTGAATTCTTTTTCCATTGCTACTGTGAAGGTTAATTATTTCTTTTCTAATAATGGTTGGGACTTGGAAAAACTTTTTGATGTTCTCCCTGACTTTATTATTCACCTCATTTTAAAGATTCCTCTAAACATTAGCTCAATGCATATGTTGCTTTATACTTTCACTAAAGATGGGTTATTTCGTGTTAAAGATGCTTGGCATTTCTTTAGAGCTAAAAATGGGCTTCTAAGGTTTTTAAAATGATTTGGCATAAAAGGTTACCCTCTATGATTTCTATTTTTATTTTGAGAATTTTACATAAATTTATTCCTATAGATGAGAATTTGAGGAGAAGAGGTTTTATTTTTCCCTCTAAATGCCAATGTTGTTACCATGTTGACAATATGCATCATTTTTTCATCTCTGGTCCTGTTGCTGTTAATATTTGGTATTATTTTGAGGAAAATTTTCATCAAAACTTTTTTCTGCAAGGATATTTATTTATAATTTGCTTGATTGCTGGTTTATCAAGTCTAAAGGCCATGTTAGAAATGTTATCCCTTCCCTTATACTTTGGTTTCTTTGGTTGGAGAGAAATGAATCTTGTTTCAATGGGGTCATTATGAATTATCATAAAATTATCCAAAAAATTAAGGATAAAGTGGCTGCCTTTTTCTCTGCTAATTTACTCTGTGTTAAGAATTTTTTATTTACTTCTTCTATCTTTGGCATTAACTTGGAGGTGAATTATTGTCATAAGGTGTTTAAGTGCATTACTTGGATGAAGCATAACACTAATTCTTTTAAGTTAAATGTGGCTTGTGCTAGTTTTTTGGGCACTATTGTTGGCTGTGGTGGTGTCATTAGAGATCATAATGGCACCTACTTGTTGGGTTTTGTTGGTCCTGTTATTAATGGTGATATTAATTTTGTTATATCCTATGCCATGCTTCACAGCTTAAATCTCTGTGCTAACCTTCATATTATTAATGTTATGCTGGAGGTGGGCTGTTATTTTGACTACAATATTATTCATGATAAGGAGGATAGGATTTGCTCTTCTGCTTTGTTTTACATTTGAAGGGACATTAGGGATAACTTGAACACCCTAAACTGCTCCTTTTTTATCATTTTGGATGAAGGGAATGTGTGTGCTCAGTCTATTGTCATTTTAGGTTATGATTTAAACAGTATGACTGAGCTTGCTATTTCTCAATTGCCTTTTTTGTGTTAAAGGCCTCCTTAGACTGCACCAAATTGGTTTATCTTTTATTAAGAATTAACTGCTTCTTTTTTTGGATGTGGTGTATTTGGTGGCCTATTCTGGTTCGTTTCTTTCTTGTTGTTTGTTATGTTGCTTTCTGATTGCTTTCCAGTTTGTATGGAAGGTGGCTATGGGGTTGGTTGCTTTGGGGTGTTCCATTTTCCTCTCGTCTCTTGCTTGGTTTTATCTGCTTATTGGATTTTCTGTTGTTGTGGTTATTCTCCTCCTCTTTATTGGGTTGGTTTTTGTTCTCTGTGTTGTTCTACTGCTTAATGTTCTGGATGTGCTTTTCTCAGTGGCCTTTTGCTGGTTCGTTTCTAACATGCTGTTCTTTCTGTTGCTTTCCCTTGAGTATCCTAGTGCCTTGGTTTGGTCTGCCAAGCCATGGAAGGGGTGCTCCAGTTCCTTGTGCTTTTTTGCCTGGGTGTTTTTTGGGGTGCAGGTTTTTCTGTCCATTCCTGTTTTCTTGAATGGCTTGGTTTGGTTACTTCTGGGTTACCTGGATCTCCTACTTTCTACCAAGCTATGGTTCCTTTATTGATTTTGCCTCCCTTTTTTGGTTTATATGGTGGGAGCATTGGGGCTTCATATTGGTGATACCCTTTTTACAGGGATATGGAGGTGGGTTATCCTAGCTTTATTATCCTGAACGCTGATAGCTTCTCCTGCTTCAGTCATTTGCCTTTTGAGTATCTGCTTTATCTTACTATTATTAAGGAGAATTATCAAGTATTTTGTTCAGTTTCTTATATTATTTTTGTCTATCACTCTAATGGTTGTGATATTAATCTTTTGAAGTATCCATACATTTAGTTTAGGCCATATTACTGCTATATTTTCCTTGCATGCCAGCCTTTTTACAGGTTGTTTTTTGGGTGGAGGGCTGCAAGGATGGTACGAGGATTGGTTGCATGTAGCATTTTTTTTATTTTGGTTTTCTCCTGCTTTTTGAATGCTTTCTCTTAAGCACCGTAGAATGTACTTAGGGTTTCTTTTACTGTTCTTTAGTGGGGAACTCGAGCTCATAGGTTTTATTTTCTTTTATTTTTGTAGCTCTTTGAGTAGTAATGGGCTTGAATTCCCCTTAAGGACTGTGTACTATTTTTCCTTAATCAACGCGTAGGCCCTTTTGTGGGTTTCCCCTAAAAAAATAAAAAAAAATTAAAAATTAAAAAATAAAAAAAAAAATTATTCTTATGATAGAGCTTTTAAATTAAACATGAATTTTTAATATGCTAGGCAGCAACAATCCTAACCCATGTAGGATTATTAGTCTTGTTGAGTAATTCTAATTGTATACAACTTGGTCATTTCCTTCTCTTCATTGTCTAAGAAATTTTCTATATTATTAGATATTATAAGTCTTATATCTTTCAACATGTACCTCTTAGAATTCATCTATTTAGAAATTTTGAGTTTTCTTTCATTAGATTGAGATAATGAGGCCAACTCTAGAAGATGTAACTTATAATTGCTAATAGAGCGTCTTATTATTAGTTTACAAAGTGTAACTTTAGCTAAGTGATTTCAAGCTTGATAACCTAGGAATAATAGACCTATAATGCCTTGACTAACGTTATTTCTATCAAGACTTCTTACCCTACCCATCACCCCTTTTTAGTCCATTTTACACTTTTTTATTTCTTCGGCGACTCGATGATTAATATTGCATAGATTTTCTACATAGAAAGATAATCATCTCACTTGATTATGGTGTTTCACTATATACCTTATTGATTAACACATCTCAAAATATAGATTATTATATTAGGATAATATTCTACGTATTATAATCCTCTTTTTGATAATTAGCCTACACATAAAGATAGAGAAATGTTATACATAATGAGAAATGTTATTGGAGGAGCAATATAATAAGCCTAATCTTTTTTTGAGATAGGGTAACCAACATTCTCTTAATTTAACTTACAATGACCTTTATGATATGACTTCATATAAGTATTTTACATAATTTTAGATAAATATTGTTAATCCTACCATATTAGACCACTTTATCTCTTGTCAAATATCATGTGTGAAAGAATGCACTCATATTATCACTCTTTTTTCTCCATAACAACACAATTGCTCCTAAGCCCAATGATAAATTTTTTGGCGTATTGCTAATCAATATCAACAAAATTGGTTTTACTGGCCTCTAGTCAAGATATTCTAATGTTTTTAATTATTCAATTATATAAAATCTACCCTATCACAAAGTTAGTAATTAGCCATACAATTTCTTACCATGGTTCCTATAAAAATATTTTTCTCTTACCATTTTTATCATTTCTACCCATATTAGATTAATCTTTTCCAATATTAATGATGTTTTTCAAGTAAGAAATAGCATGCCTAACAAATTTCTTCTTGGTGAGAGTTACTCAGTAGTAGTATTCCATTTTGTGATAGCCAAAGGAATCATCTATACCAACTAATCAATCTTAAAAATTATTTGGATCATATATGCCTTCATAGATAAGTGCTTCAATTTTTTTTATCTAAAAGGGAACATTTAAATTATCAATATTCCTTTGATGGTTGTCACTTCTACCTCCAATCTTATGATTTGGTTGCCTTCTATAAGATCCTCAAGGCATATTATAGTTTGGGATAAGAAGTGGGGCAAATTTTCTATTATTTTAAAAATAATTCACTAATGGTTGCATTTTTTTCTTTTAGTTCTTTCATTTAAGTTTTATTTTCTTGAAAAAGTTCTCTAATTTTATCATTTTCTTCTTGAAGCTTGTGATCTAAAGCTCTAATCGGAAATTTAATTTGGTCATGTGAAAAAGACTTGGGTAGCATAAGATGATTTTGAAAATGCATGTAGAGATAGATGCAAGAAAAATGGTAATAAGTGATATAGAGTAACAATTACATGAGAATGGAATACAAGACCTCTTACATAACATGCTCTCCTAAGACAACCTAGGCATTTTTAATGAAGTTCCTTTTACATTTAAAAAATCAATTTGTATGCACCTATACCTTCTTATACATGCAATTTAAAATAGAAGCATAGATTATATCCAAAAGTAACGAACCTTAAATTCTTAAGGTAGAAATTTGTTACAAGCTGACAAATAGCCTACAAATTTTTTGCTATTAAAGTTATCAAAGAAAATAGAGTGATGTATTTATTTTCACTAGGATAGAATTTTATTTTGTAAAATTAAGCACTCTTTTATCATGGTATTCACTAAAGACAAAATGAGACATAACATCAATCATCAACTTACTATAGCTATAATACCAAAGCGGATCGATAGTATAAGATGAGATCTAGAGCCATGATGATCCCATCACAAGATTAAAATCAAAGGTTGACAGAAATTCATCTATAATATAAAATTGAATGAGTACAAATTTAGAAATAATACAATTATTTCATTATGCAATTTCCTTTCATTGAGGCTATTAGTGTTCACCCTTTGAATAAGGAGTATAACTAGATAGATTTAACTCCACTTACATATTTGCATACTTATTTTTAAAATCCCCCCCCCCCCCCCCCCCTCAATTTGTTGAATCTCACTTTAAAACATGAAGTAATTCCTTATTTTTTATTTTTTATTTTGTTACCCTTTTTTAATGATAAAATTGCTTTTATATTTTCAGATGGATTTATCCTTACTGCGTGTTGCCCGCCTCAATGTTATTATTATTAAGTTGTCCATGACTTTCTAATTTGGATCATTCTATGCTATTGATTACCCTTACTATATGTACGTTGGTTATTATCGAATTAATATTTTTAAATCATTATTATACATGAGCCTGCCGTGTTTAAATTGATCTATTGCAGGCTTATCTTTTCTTTTAAGTATTAATATTTTAGTGATATATGTTCTTTTTTTTATTTGAACATTCTGTATCCTAAAATTTGGTAATTTCATATATTCGTCTACATATGAGCTGGATTTGTTGGGATGGTATCAACGAGCATGTATCACATTTAATGTTAGTAGTAGGTAGATTTATTATGCTACCCTTGGTGATTTTGAGGTAGCAGTCTAAAAATAATAAAAACTGCATGTTAGCTTTTGAAGTTTGATTTTCTCCTTAGAACATTGTTTTTTGGCTCATAGAACATATGACCTAGTTTCACCGTGTTGTCACATAGCCTTCATCTCAAGCACTTCAATGAACTTAGGCACTCATTAGGTTGAGTAGAGTTTGATTCGATTGAATTGGTATTGATTGAAGATCGAATTAGATACAGAGTTTGATCAGGTTGGCTTGCTAATCCTCTATAAGTTGAAAGTTGTAAAGATATAACCCTTCTGAGCATGCTAAGATCATTCTTGATCACTATCTAACCTATAGGCACTGACACTGTCAACTTTCAGTATAACATCCTGCGGTAAACCCGATGATATTCAGATCATTCCTTTCTTGAAGACTTTTTAAAGGTTAATAACACTCTCAAGATCATCATCATCACAAACATGCCTCAACTACTGCAATTACAAAATAAATAAAAAATCAATTGATTAAAACAAATAAATTCGGTTCATATAATTGCTGTATGCAACTCCCAATGAGAATAAACACATAAGTTTTCAATATTGTTGGCATTCCTTTTCATTTCCTTAAAATTATTTCAAACCAATAAAAGGGCCGGAGTAAGGTTCTAGGTGGCCAACTGAAGTGATTCAATATAAGGAAGAAGCTTGGCAGTACAAAACTTGATGAAATAGCTTAAAAACATAATACCCGAGCGAGATCGAGGGTTTAAGATGAGATAGCTTAAAATAAGAGTTCCTCAAGCATTTCGCAAATATCAAAGGAGCATACGAAGGGATCAAGTTGGATATCGACATGAAAGCAATCTACTTCAAAAATATAGGAAGATCAAATCACTTGTCTTTTTTTCTAATTACGGATGTACTCCTTATCTGCAAGAGGATATCAGAATAACTACATCTCAAAGGTGAATACATCTCAAAGTTTTCACCGCTGCCGAAAAAGGTATACCTGCTTACAGGCCCCGAATAAGATGAATGCAACAATGATTTATAGGTTACTGTTTTTAATGATGAATAAAATAATCGATTCTCATACAAAACTAACACTAGACAACTTCTAGCTTTGATGTTTAAGTCATTCCAACACAAAAAAAAGGCGTAAGGATGCTGATAAGCATTAATTGTAGGCAATAATTCAAGACAGATATATGCTAAAATATGAAGTGTATGCCTTTATACCATTTATCCCATGCTTTACAATCAGTACGGCTAAAAAGATGGCCCCTCAAATCATGAAAAACGCATGCATAGAAAGAAAAACTGCTAAATTGAATGAACCGGTATCAACAAAATATAAATAGTGAATAGGACATCAAATTAAAAAAAGATTCAAATGTATGCTCGCATATACTTTTTCAAATCTTTAACAAATAGTTAACATGTTACAATGGGTGAATTTGAACCACATGAACCTCAAAAATGAAGACTTGCCTAAGCCGTAATCGTCGCCAACTAGACAAAGCTATCTAATGGAAGACTCTGCTCGAAGAAACACCGCAGGTTCACATAGGGTTCCGCAACTATGGAGGACTCGTCCCTCCTACGAGAAGTACACTTTCAAAATAATTCTCCAAAATCCCAGGTGTTGAGCCATTAGTGAACTCCATCTACTTAGTTGCAAAGAAGGATCATCACAAGACGACCCAAGATCACCTTCTAACACTCAACCAGCCAGAGAGTTCACAACCCCAATAATTCAAAAATAATTAATAAAAAAAAAATACTAACCCCTAGCATCAAGGCAGTCCCAAGACTCCATAACAAAGTTCATTAGCATTGTAAAAGGACTCGTAAGCAATAGTCCTTTCCGTTTGATCGACCAGCAAACTTTTTCATCAATTTGCCTATGAGCACTCAGCAATAGAGGCCTCGCTCCTAGGCAAAGTTGGACCAAAAAAATGGCTATTCCAAGTGCCTATGAAAGCATGAAACGTGCCCAAGGTGGTCTGTACTAGGTCCCACTTACTATAATTTCTTCTTTCCCTTTTAGTGTAACATTTCTAGTAGCCCTTAGATCATTATAAATAAAAGGTGAAGATGCAAATTTTGGAGTTTTCGGTAATTTATAAAGATATTATTGAGCTAGTAAAATACTTGCCCCCAAAAAAACTTCTTCTTTCCATACTCTACCATAGGTCTTGAGCTCCAACCTTTGGAGCTTGGACGCTAGCAAGATTCGATATCACCTACAGACAAATTTGAATCTAACATCATAAAAAGTGAAGTGAGCATGAATCAATGCCAGTGACTAGAAGAAAGTAACTTAATGAGCAAGCTATCCAACCAGCCATATGTGAACATTGAAAACCCAAATTACACCACTCGTCAAGATCTAATGGTGATGAAGGAAAAGATGACCAAGATGATCCAAAAGATGCCATAATAGGGGTACCAAGGCTTGCACAAAAGGAAAGCACCCCAAAGGGATCTTCTATCTCAGTTGTTCACTATAGGAGGCCGAAAAGCACAACACTGACCTCAAGACCCAATTCAAACCCAACTCAAATTATGAAGAGTGATGAAGAATACAACCCAACACCACCGAGCATGAGAAGGGTCGAGCATGAATTGATGAATGCTTTTCAAGAGAGAGAAGAGATTATGCTTCCTCCAAAATTCAAGATGCCTCATCTAAGTCTTACATGGGAAAGACTAACCCAGCAATCACATTGCTAACTTTGAGTCCAAGACATCATGGTTGGATGTCAATGATGCATTAAATGTCAACTATTCTTAATGACTCTTAAAAATCACTATTCTTAAAGAAGGCAAAGATAGGCAGGCGACTCCAACTTTCGTGTAAACTCCCCCCCCCCCCCTCTCTATTAGCATCATTAGCCAAGCTAGAATAGGCCAACTAAAATAAGGAGTTATTTAAGCAACCAATGCCTATAAAGGCGAGTAAACACCACGGATACATATAGGCATTGCGCCTTCCACAATGACCATGAACATGATACTAAGGAGTGTCGCAGCCTCCATTTGCTAGCTAAAAATCTTAACAAGGCTAGGAAGCTAATAAATGTTTGTACTCACTAACCATTCTCAATGCCCAAGGAAATCCCTAGTGGAGAGCAGTAGGAATAAGCTGCTCGCTCCATTCACATCACTAGAATAGTGCATGTCATCATAAGATAAAAATGAGCCGTCTTCCACGGCGGCTAAGAGGTTTTAAATAGGTTAAGTTAATTCAACATCCACTTCCTGGATACCAATGGTGGATGTCTCCCCAATCACTTTTTTTGAAGCAGATAGGCCCTCTAGAGAACCCCTACAATGATGTAGTAGTCATCATTGTTTTGGTCAACAACTACCAGATCGATAGTATATTGGTTAACACACAGAGTTATGTTAACATCATTTTTAATAAAATAAATGTTTTTGCCTCAAGCTTACCCTTACATTTGGAACTAAATTTGTCAGGTGGATGATGCCTGACTTTACTAGCAAACCATCATGACTAAAAAAATTAACTGAAACGGGTTAACAGGTCAGACTAGAGTCATTCTATTTGCTACCGATTTGGGTTCGTATCAGTGTTTTTGATCTGTTTATTAAACTGGTTATGTTCAGGTTGACTGGAATCGGGTTGGGTTCAGGTCAAATCAATTTCAAGTCAGCCTCAAACTCAACCCGTCGACACATTTTAATACCCCTAAATGCAATAGAAACAACTGTAGTTATTTAAAAATTGTTTTGTTACGAAAGAAGGTACATGTTGTGAGAGAGCCAATAGTTTGCGTATCCTCGAGCAAGTTGTTGCAGTGTCTACCAAGTGAACAGGAGATGAATGCTTTGTAACAGTAGACGACCTTCAAATATCGTAATAGGAATATACTGCGAGACCAAGTATAGTATGTTCCCCTGCATATTCTAGAGTTTAAGTTCTGACCAATTTTTAATGATGCTGACAAGAAAGTTGACTATTGTTGAGCCGTCTGTTATGACATCTCTTGATGTCAAGCCTTCAGCAACTACCCCCTAAATTGAACCCGTCATCGTCGATAATGTAGAGGAGGTTATCATAATCTAGGCATTGCTAATGGAGTCAAAAATGGAGCAAGGCGATGACGAAGGGGTTGTCATAGACCGAGGTGTTTCCAAGGAGGTGTTGACGCCTGTTTTTGGGCTTCATGGAGGCACAGGATTAAGTGTCGTCGAGTGTACATATGGGGGTGAGGCCGTGGATACGCCTGTTACTTTGCTCTCTCTCTTCAATATGCCGACTTGTTCCCTCCCCCGGAGTCGGTCTCGACTACTCAAGCCATCTTGGCCAGCAACTTCTATTCTTTTAATGGTTGTTATCCGAAAATGTGCTATCGAGTTTGCTGAGAAGAGGGATTTGATGATGTCTCGATTGCCTGATGAGCATGCTAAGATCACGTATAAAGCATATTGTTTCTCGCACGAGAATTTCTCTGTGAGGTCAACAAAGAGCACCAAGCCAACCAGCTCAATCTTTTGCAGATGGGTTGGCAGTGCCAACCGACAACTTCAATTTGGGATGTGGTTTACTTTGTGTGTTGAGCTTGAGGAGATGTTGAACTATTATGGATTCGTTGTTGCTCAATTACAGCCAAACTCCGCAGCGATATTGATTTCCTTCGCTTCATATCTCAACGAGCACAATCATCAATGGTCGCAACCTGTTTAAGAATGTCTTTTCAGCGATGGCTTCCTAAGATGGTTGTGCGAAATTTCCTCCTACTACAATGAAGGTAGTCGGCCTGGTGAACAAGGTTCGTGATTAGAAGGAAAACTTTGTGGTCGTTCAAAGTGTGGTTAGCTAGAGCATACCCATTCACTCGATAATGTTCACAAGAGGGAAAGCGATGGTCCATGCCCTGTCTACAAAGGAAAATGTGGTCGCCATTAAGAGCAAGCTAATAATTGTCCTCCCTCACATCGTGTATTAGAATATACACAAGAATTTTTATAATAATGTGGCAGTAATTTATTTCATTTTGTTTTAGGTATGAAAACATCCAAATCTCGAATTCGACTAATGCTGTTTTTTGTTTTATAAAAAAAATCATATGGGTACGAGTTTCCCAAGGATTTAGAGCCGATAACAGCAATCTTGAAGTCCTTGGTTATGCTCGATAAGAAAAAGAAAAGAGCTGTCCTACCAGAGGGGAGGCACCCCCTCCGAAGAAAGTTAAAAATGTTCTAGAGGATAAAGCAGGAACCAATGAGCATGTGTTCAAGGTATCACAATCTTGTGAGGAGCAATGCACAGCCCCAACAAAGGGGATTACCATCGATAAAGTTGTGGCACCGACAAGGATTGAGAAGAAGAAAGTTGTCGTTGTTGTCAACAAGGGCGAGAAGCCTATCGAGCCCTCCTCTTCCTTCGCAAACCTAAGAAATTCATTGAGCGAAGGAAGGTCGTGTCCACCCATAAGCCATAAGGAAGGGAGGAGAGGTGAGTGCTCAGGTTGTTCTCTGATCAAGGCGATTTCTTTTTCAACAAGGAAGTGGACTCAATCCTTAAGATGCCATGAACGCACTAGTGTAGGCTTGTCGTGTCGTGTGTTCGAACCCTGGTGTTGATCTGCATTAGGGTGAATGGCAATGAGGATTGCCATGTCTAGTGATTTAGCTAAGTCTTTAGCTCGTTTCTTTTGATTGTGTCTACTCAAATGTGAGAGTTGGCTACAACTCTCTAGAGAGTGAGCTCGTCGCTTCTGCGCAAAGTCTTCATTGGTGGGCCAAACACTTGGTCTTTGCAGGGGTAACCACCAAAAATAACTAACAATAAGAGACTAGAGCACTACTAAATTGCGAATCTTGTCATATAAGGAAGTCTTCCTATAGGGTTGCTCACTAAGATGTTTATCGTCACCTGTAATGTTGGAATACATAAGACTCATCATCTAAAGAGGACTCATGCAGTACTCCATGCTGATATTGTAGCAAAGGGAAGAGTCGATCTGCAGTGGCTAGGCATGCTTTTCATTCTGAATAATTATCTCTCATCTGGTAATTGCCTGTGCAAGGAATGATAAATTGTCACATTCAAGTTAGTAAAAAGTTTAAGGCGAGAGGGAGGATAAAGATTGAGATGGGCGAGTGAATAAGCTTTAAACATTATTACCAAATACCCGGTGATGCTAGTAAACATGCAATTATTGCTTCCTTTATCGTTGCCCAAAGTGACCATATGGATATTATAAAGTCAATTATTGCCTTTCGCGGTAGCTACAACAACTGTGTTCTATAATGGCTCGATTACTCAAGCACTTAGATGATCATGCGGCATTTGCGAATTTGGTCATCGTTGGCTTTTTACTGTGGTGTAAGGAAGGGTGATTGACCATCACTAAGCAAAGGCTCGTTCATGTTCCTCTATAAATAAGTAGATGCCTGCTTAGGATGCCATTGCACCTCCTTCTATTGTGACTTCGAGAGATAAGACTAGGCAAGTTCTACCAAGATTCTTTCTAGTTATGATCCATGGGGACGACATGACTCTGAGGTTGCCACCACGATGACAAGTTAGTGAAAATTTTTACATGTAGTAGATAAATGAGGGAGATTGGTTGTCATTTTCAAATCAGTTTTTAGGAATGAAGGAATACTTATTGTAGGGAGCTGGCCGTCTGGCCTACTGGCAAGATGGCTAGCGAAAGCGATGCACTGGTGGTGCTCGTACCGAGCATCCTTCCCCCTTTGCCTCCACGGTGGCCTCCTTTACCGTGAATGGTGAGATTTAAGGAGGTGGCTAAGGGTGACATTCGTCTCTTTCATCATTCCTCAAATCACTCATCGAGTAATACCCATCTTAAAGGCATAGGGACCCTTCAAGTGCACTTGCCTTCTTCTCTCATTGCTAACGAGTTAGTAGCATGAAGCACAGTAAGCTCCCTTGGGGGATCGCCTTTCTCCGATCATTCTCCTATTGCAACTCTAACACCTTCGATGCTCTCCAGCTTCAACGGCATTTTCAAGAGAGGCCTAAGGATGGGCAAGTGATTGAGTCACACATGACGATCTTGTAATTTTTTATTACAATCTATCCTATTATACCCTAGAGGCTATTGTAAGTGTAATTTTTGGGAGTGAAAATAAAATTAAAGAAGGTTGGGTTTTACCCTTTTTTTATTTTACTTTTCGT
The DNA here is from genome assembly GCF_001605985.2 of Dendrobium catenatum. Taxonomy (NCBI): domain Eukaryota; kingdom Viridiplantae; phylum Streptophyta; class Magnoliopsida; order Asparagales; family Orchidaceae; genus Dendrobium; species Dendrobium catenatum. The sequence continues at coordinate 1,491,014 of NW_021319587.1, forward strand.
TTTCAACTGTGCATGAATTGATGAAGCGTATGAGTTGACTTGCTCGGTGTGCATGCGAATAATTTTGGTTCCGACAAACCTGTCCTACTCTAGAAGCTTTGCGGGTCAGTCATCTGAGCTCGATTTGGCTAAAGCTCGTTTGTCTGCGTGCTAGTAGCTTGTCTGAGCAACAACATCTTATATCTTTTTAGTGAGCTTGCGCGTTATGAATGCATGTGCAAGGCGAGTGAGTGCCTATTGAATATTTTGTCTTTATTGTTATCATTTTTACATGTGTGCTTCTTTTCTTTTTCTAAATGAGTTTGTCTGGATAAAACTTTTCATATTGAAATTATAATCATCCTAGCTACTCAGCAGAGAATAAAAGGTGGACCTCGGTCTACGCGGCAACAATCCTTTATTTGGGGGCTTTGGCTAACCTACATGTCCTAAGTACCTAGGGATTGCGGCTCTCCTATAGAGAGTAGTTCTTATGTTTATGCTTGAACTTGGACAAGAACTTGGCTAGTTCCCGCCTTAATCGATCTGGCTCAACTATTACAAAATTATGTGTCTATGAATCGTTGAATTCCTCATTAGTTTTATAAGAAGCTCACCCGAGATTTGCATTTCCCTGTAGTGTGTTTATATGTATGTCAAGGTTAGTTTGCCATTGATTTTACTCAATTCTACTAAGTGTAGCTCCTAAAACAAATCACCAAATTTATAGAAATATTTAGTTTTGTTGATTGATTTTTTAACAGGAGGCGTTGATGAATTCAAATTAAGCAGGTTTAAACACATGTATTCATGTACTTATATTTCAAACTTCACTGCATTTGAAGGTTATTTGGTCTGTCATTTAATAAACCCAAGATTCATGTACATAATTAACCTAAAATCTTCAAAAATTCATATTAAATCCATTTAAACTCCAAAAATGGCATATAATATATCAAAATGTTCAAAATTAAAAGATTAACATATGAAAATTAAAATCTCCTTAAAATTCATTCAAAATAAAAATTAATTTAGAAATAAAGGAAATTTGATATCTAATAAAATAAAAAAAAATAATAAAAATTACAAAAATAATTTTAAATACTTGAAATCATCGTCAGAGATCATTTTGGTCATTTGGGAAAAATTTAAAGAGGTTTGAAGCTAATTTGTTACAAAAATAAGAAAATACCTATAATTAAATAAATCAATTAAATCATCCAAATTGAGCAAACTCCAAGACATTGGACTCATCTCTAGGTCTAATATTTATAAAAAATATAAAAGATTCAAAATTCAATGTAAATCAAAAAGTCAAAATTTGGGTCAAACTTAATACATAACACTAAATTTGTAAAATATATAACTAATTTCAAAAAATTTCAAATTAAGAGAACTCAAAGGCATTGGACTCATCTCTGAGTCTAGTATTTATAAAAATATAAAAAATCAAAAAATAAAAAAAATTAAAAAAGTTAAGAAACCGAATGCACATTTAATATATTAAAATATTTATTAAAATATGAAAAATAAAAAAATCACCAATCCAATGAAATTAAATCAATATGCAAACAATAAATAAACAATCAATATTCTTTTCATTTAAGTTTTTAGGCTTGACTATCTTGGACTGCGAGGCTACGTGTCCTAAGAAAAACCTAATCCTCGTGCTCGTTGTGACAACGTCACAAATGAATTTGACAGAACGCAAACATTAAAATATAAATTAAATAAATCAGTAAATAATAATTTTTTTTAAATAAAATTTATTAATAAAATATGTAGACATTATAGTTTTTCATAACCTTGTGCTTGATTCTTTTTAGGAGAGCAAAGTTGTATTAGATTGAGAAAACATTAAGGATCAAAATATTTAATTAAAATGGAAGACTCCATGCTATCAATCTATCACAATTCTGGAGGATTGGTAGCATTACATTTTTTTAGTCTAGAATACAATAATCAACAGCTTCTGGCACTTAGAAGTTGTTAAATGTTATGTTTTTTAAAACAAAAAATTAAATTACTACACCAATCAAAACATCCTAAAAGAAATTTAAAACCTCTAAATTATTAAAACTTGAACTCTAATCACCTTTAAAAGGCCTTGAACAAAAAAATTCATTTGTAGATAACTTTAAACCAATAAAGTCTAGGAACTATTCAAGCCACACAGCCTTTATACACACTTAGATGGTTTATTTACTAAGACAATTAACTCTAGCCTAGGCTAGATTGGTGATTTGATTTGCTTGGAGAGTAACTTGTGTATGTTTATTTATTTTCAGCAATTTAGATAACATATATTTTAAATTCATGTTGGTGCACTTAAGCTCTTTAAGGACTGCATTAGAAGCATTAGGTTATTACACAACTGCTTTGCAACTTACAAGCTTTTATATGCTTTTATATTGCTTTAAATTCCTAGAGTCAAAGTAGAATGTACCTAGGAATGATATATACATGTATAAGTTATTGTAAAAGTAAAATGTATAAAGATCGAGTTGTACAACATCTTTAGTTGTAAAATATTTAAATATACCTGCTTATCCATATATAAATAGGGCTCCAAAAGACGATATTCTCTCTTTTGGAATTACATATATATATATATATATAAGAAATCCAAATTTGTTGTGGAGTCTAGCCACCTTTTTTTCTGCAAAGTTTGAGTTTGTTATAAATTATCAAATTAATGAATAAATAAATTACTTTTTATATTCAGTCCTTCATTGCATTGCATTTATATGGCTGGTAATTTGCATTACTGGGTAGAAATTTTCCTAGGTTTCTTTCAGTGTACATATTCCGGACTGTATAGGAACATGCATGCTAGTTATTGAATGATACAGTACTGAATAAGGTATACACCAACACCTTTACATATTCATGCATACATGCATGCATTTTAATTTCTGCAACGTACGTCAAGCCAACCACTTATGCCTAACATGGGCAAGACAAAGAGGTCCATGTTAAGCTCGGAGCATGCTATGTTTTTCCTTAGGTATAGGGTCGTTATGATGTCGAAAGGGAGTTAGAAAATTTATTTAAGTAAATTAACTAAGATAAAATTTAGAGCTCTTAGTGAGTCTTCTCATTAGTATCATTTGAACTTAAAGTTAAAATTACACATCTTGAATCATAAATTTTAGAGTCTGGCTCATTCTTTGATCTCTTAAGATAGAGCTTAATCTATCATGCATTGTATCTAAGGCGATTAATTGTGTGTTAGGAATGTTAGCTGACAACTCACTCCAAATAAGTATAAATCCAGATTGTAAACACCTCGTCAGTCTTTTGCTCATTTCTACTCAATTTTTTTAAAATACAGAAAGTCTAAATCTAAATTTTGAGGACAACTAGAGAATTTATAATCTAAAGCTTGTTAGTCCAAATATTTCTTTAGATCCATGTCTTTGAAAATCATAACTCTTCACTTTAATCGAGAGTATTCTTTTAATAGATTTAATTAACTATAGAAGCTTGCCCAGATAGAGAGTCTACAGCATAGAATAAATTAAATCCTATCTTAGTTTCTTTCTAAGGTAGTAGGGGAAAGATTTGTGGAACAAAGACCTAAGCTTAAATATTGGATTAATTTCATATTTGAAACGATAGATGAATGTTTCTTTTATCCTTCGAGGTTAATTGAATATTCTCTATGCATTGTTCAATCATGAATGGAATGTTTCTCTTCTAAAATCAATAGATAAATATTAGTTTATCATTAGGGATGGTATAATGTCAATCTATGAAGATTTGATTAAAGAAACCCAAAAATATAAATTTAAAGAGAATCTTGTGTGACATTTGTATTTTGGATGTTAAAGTTGTCCAAAGAGAGGTGGACACCGAATTGACCTCTGTTGCCATTCATTTTGTGTTTGCTGGTGCATCCGTCATTGGTTACCCATAATGGAAGGCACCACTCCAAAAATGTGTACTGAATTAGCAAGCATGGGTTCATTGGCGTCACATCCTATTGGGGTCTTCCCTTGTTGTCGTTCCTACTCGACGAGCATGAATTTCTTTAGCTTTCCCCCTTAATGAGTTTCTTAACTAGGCCCTAGAGGTGACACCACTCCTCCATGTCATGGTTGTGATCCTTATGGAAGGCGCAATACCTCGAGGTATCATGAGTGTCGATGGCTTTTATAGGCAGTGAGCGCATGAAAAACTACTAATTTTGAATAGCCTCTACAAGCTCATCCATTGACACTCTCAGCAAAATGTAGGTAGGATAGGTTTAAGGTAGGTGGGCAACCTCATGGTAAGGATCATGAGGGAGCTCCACTATCCATGGTACTAGTTGGATAGGCAAACCTATGATGTTCAAGGCATCGGCAATCACGTGGCGTGTTTGGTCTCTTGTCCCTCCTCTCCCTGGGACATTCTTTCTCGCTCTTTTCCATGTGATTTTTTGGGTCGGAATTGCCTCGATATGACTCCAAATGAGGCACCTTAAATTGGGAGGTAGCTTGGCCTCAATAATTACTCTGGAGAAGGTGTTGGTTAGTTTTGGCTCCCTTCTATCTCGCCTAGACAGCAAATTGTAGTCTTCATCACTCGTCTAGGTGCGAGTGTAATCAGGATGGGGTGTAGAGGCGAGTGCTCTTTTTAAACGCTCATGGCTAGCAGCTGAGCCGGAGGATCTCTCTGGCATATTATTTGACCCGTGCTTGCCATAAAAGGCCATTTGGAGCATTCAAAATTGTCTTCATGAGTCATTCTTCCATCTCTTACAAATCACGAAGAGTAGTTAATTCAGTGTTCTCCAAACTTATAGAGGGTTCCTGCGAAGTTCGCTTGTCAAGTCAAAGCTATTTCCTTGGCATCAATCCACGCTCACCACACCTAAGAGAACATCGAATTCAAATTTTTTCGATAGATGATACCCAGCTGTACTAGCAAACCAATCTAGTAAGCTTAAGAAATATTAATGAGAATGAAGAGTAGAGGAGAATGGGCTAGAAAAATCTTCACAATCTCAATCAAAAATACAAGAGTAAGCTCAAGGTCAAAAGAACCAAAAAATGTTCTTAAAAAAGGTCCCTTCAACTATTCCTCATCACCCTTTAACTATAGGGTTTTGAGAGATACATGAAATATCACACGGAGAAGAACTAGAATATAGTTACACAACGAATACCCACACAATGTACACGCTAATTTAGAATAGGCAGTGCCTCTTGATTAGCTTCAAAGGTGTTAATTCAACAGTCTGGCAAGCTGCCTGTCGTCGAACAAGCTCAAGATAGGGTGCTAGTTAGTGTAAGGCGAGTCTTGAGAATAGACAAGCCCATATTTGTTGAGCAAAGTAGAAGACTTGAGGAAGGTGAGTCAAGATGTCGCAAGGATGATGAGTTTTTTAATATGGAAAAAGTTGTAGCCTAAATGAGTAAGCGTTATTTGAGATTGGCGCTTTTTCATAGTTAAGCTTGGTGAGCATAGGGAGTAGGAGTTTGACTGAGATGAGTGATGCTTTGTTTGCTTAGCAAGGAAACTTAGGGTTGCCTGGTATGGGGCAAGCTATTGGGCGCAAGCTGGAGAGTGACACGCTCTCCTTTGGCGAGTTCATGGGATAGTTGCACACAAGTCCTTTAAGGCATATGCACTTGAGAGGGATGTCCTCATCATGACCAAAGCAATACCTTGAAGACAGCTGAGAAGGCAGTTAGGTAAGTACGCTTATTGGCCGCCTATATGGTTTCTCAAGTGAGCACAGAGAAAAAGGAGTACTTGCCCAACATGTCACTTCAGATGAAGGTGAATGAATAGCTATGGTAGACTTTATCATCATGGACACCACAGCTACGTACAACACCATCTTTGCAAGGCCTCTTCTAAACACATTCAGAGTGGTCGTCTCGACCCATCACGTGGTAGTTAAACTCCATGCATGTGACCGAGAGATCACCATGAGATGCGACCTCACACAATCCAGTACAGGTTACTTAAAGGTAGTAGGGAAGTTCGCGACATCCTAAAGAAAGTGTTGTAGCTGGATTTTTAGTGAGGACCAGAACTAGAGACTACAAGTTATTGGAGGAAGTCCTAGCTATGGAAGGCGAGTTCGAGAGAATGTAAAGGATAAGCACCTCTTCAACTCAAAGCACCAAGGTAAGCTTGTTTCAAGCCCCCAGGGATAACCTTGATGTCTTTGCGTTGACAATAACTGAGATGCATGATGTTAATGAAAAAGTTGCTTACCGCAAAAGCAATGTAAGAAGGATGCCCAATCCATTAAAAAAAAATCAGAAAAATAATAGCCATGCCTATCAAGCCAATCAAACAACAGGTGATGCTACTCAATGCAGATGCAGTCAAAGGGACAATATCCTGACTGGATCTCAAATTTAGTGATGGTTCAGAGGGCAAACAACAAATAGAGGGTATGCGTTGACTTTACAAATCTCAACTCAACGTGCCCAAAGAATGATTGTCCACTCCCCAAGATCGACTCACTGGTCAACTCAACAATCAGATTCTGTATGATGAGCTTCTTGGATGCATTTTGTGGCTATCATCAAATAAAAATGTGCTTCGGCTAGTGCAAGAAAACATCCTTCATTATAGGAGAAGGCATAAGGTGATTTTGTTTTGAATGAAAATTGTGGGGGTGACTTAAAGAATGATGGATCGCATCTTCAAGGAGCAAAAGGGACTAAATGTGGAGTTGTATGTGAACGACCTACTGGTCAAAAATAATTCGTGCGAGCAACTCATCCAAAATTTGATGGATAAATTTTGCCACCCTATAAAAATATAATATGCAAATCAAAGTTCAAGAGAAAACAAATACTTATTACTATACTTGGGAGTGAGAGAGGATGCAATCAGCTCCATACTCATTCGAGAAGAAATAAAGAACAATGGCCAACAAGCGGTGCAAAACAAAGATATCCAATCATTGAAAAGCTCAACTCAAAGACTGAGACCTTAATTTCAAGTCTATTCAATCTAGATTATCACTAAACACCCCCTCAAAGTCCTATACACCAAGCCAAACCATTCCGACAAATTGTTAAAACGTTCAATAAAATTCCGAGTTCCAAGTAACCTATACATTGAGGATGGACAGCAGAACCTAAGCACAAGTAAGCTTTCTAGTCACAAGCTTACTAGCAAAAATTGATGAGCAAGAAGGCTCAATGATGCAACAACCCTAGACCTTGTACATTGATGGAGCCTCAGACGAGCAAGATCTAAGGACGGGAATGATTATGAAGAGCCCAACTGGAACAATAATCACTCAGGCAGCAAAAATTGAATTCTTATTGACTAATAACTAGGCAAAGTATGAAGCCTTACTCATCGGACTATGACTCGTTGCAGGAATAAGAGCAAAACAGCTAGTAGTTTATTCAAATTCTCAATTGATGGTAAATCAAATAAATGACAAATATGAATTACAAGATGAAACGTTGTTGAAATATCTTCAAAGTGATAGCTGAGATCAACAAACTCATATTCTTCAAAATAACTCAGATATCCCAAGAGCAGAATCAACTTGTCAACCTGCTCTCAAAATAAGGCAATCCAAATGGCGACATATCTTAAAAATAATAAAGTCGACCTTTGAAAAAGAGAAAGTCATACAAGTAGAGAGCAATTACCTAGCAACTTGGATAGATCCATTTTTAGAATAATCGAAGACAGGAAAAATAGGAGTCAAATTTAAAATCTATGGCAATTTAAAGTAAAGATGTACGATACTTGATAATTGGAGTTATTCAAAATGTTGATGACTTCTCTTAATTTGCGATGAATTAAAGAACATGAGAAGAAGATGGCGCTCAGGGAAGTCCACTCTAGCGAGCACAGTAGCCATACGAGAGGAAAAATGCTTGCCCATAGAATTTTGAGGCAAAGATAACTCTGACAACCTTTAAGAAAATATGCAGAGGAATTATCAAGAAATGCAATTTGAGCTAGTAAATTTTTTTCCACAGACTTTCACCGTTCCCTTTTCTACTATTCTCACAAAGGTTCTCGATTCATATTATTCTGAGCTTACGTACTAGTAATATCGAGAGTCAACTATAGATAAACATGAATCCAACAAGTTCCATTATTACAGCACTTGTCACTAGAAACAAAATTCTATTAACATTATATGTAATTGATCAACTTAGTATAATAATCTCAGCAAAATCATTTAGGAAAAAATGTCATGTGATATGTTACACTTGACTCTATAATCCAACCATTACTCTGGCTTTCATGAGCATCTAAGTTAGATTGTTTTCGTAAACCAATTTTAATCCATTTGATGCCATCACATCAATGATAACATTTCCAAAGTTTGTGAGCAAAACAATTTATCTGATAACTTCTTGCAACGTTTTATAGAACAAGTTTCTATCTATGAGCAAAAAAATAAGCACTTAATAAACACAACTACGACAATTTAGGAATTATAAGCATCGCTTAATGCAAATAAACATGATAAACTACCATTTTGTTAAGTAAATCGGGCATGTGAAGGAGCCTATTAATGAAGAGGTCTGTAAAACTTTTGTGATGGAATAATTGAGCACGTAATAAACCTGTTAAGGAAAAAGTTTGCTAAACTATGAAAATTAAATGTGAAAAAATAATCTAACTTTATACACAACTTATTGCTTTTGATGAGCATGAAAAAGCTGCTCAAAGCACAAGTATATAAGAAAAGAATAGATTCTGCAATGGATGGAAAAGAGCTTCCAGGAAAGCAAAGCCGCACTAGGATTACAGCGTGGCAAAAGACTAAACAAGCTTCCCTCAAAATCCATCTATGTCACCAAGGATTCCAAGTACTCATCAACATAAGCAAGGCATGGCCAATGATCAGTCCTGATCCTAACTAATGTTGAAAATTTACCTACCTCCATTTGGAAAAGTAGATGAAACCTAGGTGGCAGGAATATTAAAACAAGTAACGTACCAAGATTTCTTTTACAAGTCTCAGGAGGATACCATAATGCAATTTCATCTTGTGTATATTCAAGTTGAAGGGGCTCACTTTCTAAGTATTGTACCAAAGCTTTACTCTCCTTTACAGGAAAAACAGCAGAATCATCTTCCCATATAACATTTCTGATAACCCCATTACTCCCTACAATATTCACTAGTGGCTGACCAGCAACACTGACAACAAATGGTGCCAAATATTGTTCTGTTGCACTTATGAGAGAATTTGGAGAAACATCAAGAAGCTTCACTGATCTTGTTCCATAGATTGCCACACCCCCTTTACCTCCATGCAATGTAAAAGTTTCCCGCTCAGTGTTGGCAGAACTTCCACAAGCTTCCCATAAAGCATGAAAAAGGTCAAGGTAGTACTGTGGAACCTGGTCATCAGCAACATCAGAAGGTAAAACAGCCTTTAAAAACATGTCCTCAATTCCTACTGTAATACTTTGAAGCAAGCCAGATATCATTTGACCATTCTCAATATTTGCCGTTAGTGCAGCATCAATAAGTCCAGGCATGGGTTCTCTTGGTTCTAGTTCAACCATAATTGATGCTCGAAAGCATGAATTTTCCTGGACTTCACACTCGTTGGGAATAACATCAAGCCCTGTTTTTGAAGGTTCGCCAAGAAGAAAGGGTACATGACAAGCTGGAATAGAGCCATATTTTGCAGTAGACTTAAAAGTAATAACAATTGCATATAGAGCTGGTAGGTTGTCCACCAAATTTGAGCTCATTGTGGGTGAATCAAATCCCGAAACCTGATTAAGCAACCCTGCCTCAAACCTCAATAAACAGGGTATACCAATCTTAGTCCCAGGCATGTAGCGATAATCTGGAATGCAAGCAAAATGCCTCCGCAAGACTCTTAGGGTTTCAGCAACCTTCGAATCTATTACTCTAAGAGCCTCTTCTTGTAAACTGATCCTATCTATAGATACATCAACCTCACAATCAGGTGCAGTGGAGGGAGTTAAAACGTCATTGATCTCCTTAGAGTAACTAGTCTCACTTTTCCCGGTTTCTATGCTAGGAAGAGTTAATGACCATGACTGCTTAACAAGAGGCGAAATTGCCCTTTCTAGATGGATAAACGCAGAAATACTAGACTGTTTGTTAGCATCCTGTGGATGTCGTGGCAAAGGAATTTGGAAAAGTGAGGCTGGATGAGTGGACGGTGACACCCCGGGAAGCTTCCCTCCAAAATTTATTATTGTCTTGAGCTTTTTTCCCGGGATGCATAAAAGCATCCTCAGGCAGATCCTAAAAAAATTGAAACGAATGATAAGAATAACATTTAATTACAACTAATCGTCCACCAGTAATTGGGTTACCTTGCACTGTCCCGAACTTCCAGATCGGGAAAGGATTGACTGGCGGAGGAAAGGAGATGAGACAAACTAAGAAAAACACGTGAGCTGCGATGATGCACTAACATTGCCCTACAAATGCCCAAAACTTTACTTCCCTGGGACCATGATCTTAAGCCACTCTCTGAGCCATGATTCACAGTGAGATAAAGCATATACTTTGTGAGCAGCTGCAATAAACCACCAGGCGGTATTGTATCATTCCTTGCAATCCTTTCAAATATTGGAAAGTATGAACCCAGCAGAAAACCATTGTAAAGCTTTGGAAGCAATTTTTCATCCAGCGTCTGAAGTAGACGCTCTCCAACTAGTTGATGACCATTGCACCCCATTAGACGATCAACAAAAAAGGCGATCACTGGAACCAAGCCACGGTGCGTTGATGCCAGCTCCACCAGCATATCCTACATATAATAGAAATTTAGCAGAGCCAAGCCTAGAGTCTAAGCATATGGCCTTGCTAAAAGAATGGAAGCCGATATGGGTCATATGCGTCAAATACCTGCAGGTTTTGGAAGATGGAAGAATCAAAAACTGCGTGTAACTCATCATCAGGCAGGCCACTAACATAGTGTGGGGAAACTCCAATTAGAAACTTATGGAAAGACCGGAAGGCCACGGAGGTTTCTGTACTCCATGGAGGCAGCCATTTGAATGCTGAAACACAAACTAATCCGTCATAAAATAGCTTGACGACTGTAGCACTCCCCGCTTTCTTCCTCTCATGGTTTGCTGTATCCTTCTCACTTTGAAAATGACCAGTATGGGCAGCAACAACAGCGAGGGCATCTAGTTTTGCAGCTTTCAGAGCAAGAGGATCAAAAACTAATGGATAGAGACACTGAGCCAAGGAGGAAAGAAAGCCCTTCTCATGAGCAAGTTGGGATGATCCCAAAAGCCAATGAATGGCGAGTAGCCTGAAGACAAGCGATTGTTGGGTTTCATTGGGGGTATGAGCGAGGCGACGAAAAATGCCCAACTCGTCATCCCCTGAAAACGCATCTGAGAATCGTGAATACAGCATGAGAACAATATGGCAAAGGATGGGGTCATAGCAGTAAAGCAGGCAAGAGAACTGCACCTTCAGAAGTGCAGCCACTGCAGGCATGTGGCGCTCAAGTGCACCCACGATGCTGACCAGGACTGAGACCAGTTCCATGGTTGCGCATGGGTTCAGAGCCTGCGGCCTCTCAAGGAGGAAGGCGACTATCCGCCGGAGCTCGCGAAGGTTGACATCAGTGGGTTCAGAGAAAACGCTGGGAGATATAACAGCGCTGGGTGAGTTGAAGGGGACAAGAATAACGGAAGTGGAAAGAATGGAGGAGGGCGATGAAAGGAGCCCATGACGGGCAATGGAAGCAACGGCCGTAGCTAGTAGGAGTGCGTATGACTGTGCAGCATGGGTTCTCTCGGTCTGCGCAAGGAACCAGAGATGGCCAACGGCATCTGAGAGGAGAAGTGGGTAGGCGAGCTCGAGCTCGCGAAGGCACTCGCAAGCAACAGAGCGCATGTAGCGGTCCGGGCCGTGGTTTGGGCGGTTCGCAACGGAGAGAAGGAGCTCAATGAGAGGGTCGATAAGATGAGGGGAGGGGGAGTCGAGTGTAGCGATTGCTATCGAGGTAGTCGATATCATAGCTTGTTCTTTAAGAGAGAATTCGCCAGGGTATTGGATGAGGAGGGAGCGGAGAGAATCTAGGAGAAGGTGGAAAGAGGAAGAAGGAGAGGGGCGGAAGAGGAGGTCAAATGAATCTTCGAGGAAGAGTAGGAGTTGGGGTTTGAGGGATATTGGAATGTCCTTGCGGAACAGGGAGCTGAGGGTGAAATCGAGGAGAGGGAAGGGAAGCCATCGGATGCGGCGAGAGGGAATGCCAGACTGGAAGTCATCGATTAGGGTTTCCCAGTCCTGAGGCGAGAGCTGTTGTGCCGGTGCTGGGCCCTGGGGGTAAGAGTTTTTGTCGGATGTCTGCTTCTCCATCGGGATTCTCTTCGCGCAAATGAGCAGAACCCTAGCTAAAGCAAAAATTTGCAAATGGGAGAGAGTCGGTGTTATCCGCCATCTTCCATCTTCAGACCCGGCAGAACGAAGAGGAATTCTCAGCCGCCGTTGTCCAACTGCGGGGATTGTTTGGCTGCAGGTTATCTAACCACAGCAGGATTTAATAAATCAGTAGAATTCGGTGTGGAGTATATGGGCGTCAATTAGATTTTGCGAGGTTTTAAAAATAGGATCCAATCGGTTGGGTTCAATCCCTGAACTGTCAAGTTGTCTGAAGACTAGTCCAGTTCAAAAATTGTTTGGAGAGAACCGTATTGAACCGGTGGTTCAACCGGTGAACCGGAGAACTGGTTCAGGTTTGAAAAAATAGGCTAGTTTAAAAAAAAATAAAAAAATTTAAACTATATATTTTACATTATTATATTTTTTTAAATATTTTTTTATTAAAAATGTATACTATAAGAATCTCATTTATTATAATTATAATTAAATGTAAAAATTAATTATAATAAATTATTAGATACTCATAAATATAATATAATTAAACTATATGTTTTATAAATTATAATTATATTATAATATATTCATCATTTCAATTTAATTTAATTATATTGAAGGATAATCTATTAAAATTAAATAGTTTAAATTCTTAGATTTATATAGTTTGAGGTTAGATTCCCGTAATTATTTTATTAATGTTATTATTTTTTAATAATATTAATATTTATTACATCATCCAGTTAGACACCGGTTTAACCGGTCAAACCTTGAACCTCTCATTATTCCGGTTCGTTGTCAAGCCCGATTTTCACAAGCTTAAGATTTTGACAAGTATTTTTTTATTTTATTTTTTATGCAGTTTTGTTAATATTTTTATTAACATGTGATCATATAACCCTACCTAGTTAATGCAATTAATAATTTTTTTCTTGCCAATCTAGTAATGTAACCTGGTCCATAGGTTATAGATTTGAAAAAATGAAGCTGATGCATCCTTTCAATTTTCAAATAGCATGAAAGACCAAAACTTTTAGGGTTTCAGATCTAGAGCTCTTGTCTCATTCATGGTGCTCTGTATCTTTAAGAAGTAATGGTCTGTCATCACTTTCTTTATCATATTTAGTTGTTTAGGGTTGAATATGAATGACAATTTAAGTTAATGATTTTTATGGATATTATGTAAATTTAATTATATGTATCTCTTCATTATTTACATATCAACACTTTAAAGACATGAACAACCAAGTTACATTTGTTGTTTTGGGTTTCTCTGTAACTAGGTACAAAATCCCTGCTAAATGATATTCCAACACTAACATACTGGGCTATTACACTTCTCTTCATAAGTTGTTCTGAAGCTACTAATGCTCCTTCCTTTTGGAAGTTTCTTTTTAATCGGCCTGGATAGAGTATGTAATATACATAATGTAGAATGTGTGAATGTACAATGTGGGAAATCAGAGATAGTCATGCTCACATGTGTATAAATTATATAATGCATGAACTTGTATATTGTAGAACTTGAACAGATTATATGTACAACATGTACACTGTGTGTGTACAAGGGGGATGTGAAGAAGAATCTTCTAGAAGGCAAAAAACATCATAGTTTTTGTTAAGTTATAGAGAGAGGTGTCAAGCTTAATTATGTTTCAATATCAATTGGCTGGGAGGAAACAAAAAAATATATATGGGGTTGAAGAAAGCCAACAATAGTTCCAAGATTGGAGCCAAGTTTGGGACATAGGTACACTTCATAATCGACATAAACCTTATACACACTAATAACAAGATTGTAGACATTATGTACTCCTTGTACATAATGTGTGTATAAGGGGAATTCACCATGTATACAGTGTGTGTACAAAGTGAATTACTGGCCTTTTGTAATACCTCTTATACACACACTATGCACAAGCTTGTATGCACACTATGTGCATAATGTGTGTATAAGGTGAATTCACCATGTAAACATTGTGTGTATAAGTGAAATTTTTAGCTCTTTGTGATTCACTATGTACATAATGTGCACAACCTTATAACATTGTGCATAAGCTTGTACACACGCTATGTACACCAAGTACATATTATGTGTTCAAGGGAAATTTCAGCTACTTTGTAATTCTCCTTTGTTCACATGCTGTGCACAAGCTTTTACACATAATGTGTATAAACTTATATATAAACTGTCTACACCATGTACATAATGTGTGTAAAAGAGGAATTTTTTGTCCTTTGTAATTCCCCTCGTATATACACCATGCATAATCATGTACACACATTGTGAATTAGCATTTACACATAATGTGCACAAGCTATTTATAATTCATATTAATTTAATTAAGGGTGTCAATTTTGAGTCATAGATCGGCTTCAAGTCAAACTCGGAACTGACCAAGTACTATTCAGATCAACCTGAATATGACCCATTTTTACAAACAGGTCAATTTTTGGGATCGAAACCTGACCCACATCGAGTTCAGGTCAACCAGACTCGACACGTTGAGCCGAATGCAATTTGTAACTTTATGATTTGTTGTTCGCAATAGTGCGGTGGAAGTACTTTGCTGGACTGTGCTTTGCCATTTGTGGTCTACCGGAGCCTGGATGGTGAGGCCAGGCAGTGCCGGTGACAGTAATGACGGGTCGGCAGCAAATGCGAGCATAGAATGCAATTTGAGGTCTGTCAAAGGGGTCAGTTTCTTTTTGGACTGTGGTAGTGGATGTGAGCATGGATGGTCTGATGCGAATCGTGATGGCATGACTGGCGACATGATGTGGATGACCAGTCATTACCTAATAAGATGGCCTAGCGACAAGATGTAGACACAACTCACGAGTGTAGACGGCTTGATGACTGATGCAATGGCATGACTTATCTTTTCAAAATGGGTTGATTTTTTATTTTCGGGTCAACCTGAACTTGGCCAAATTTTTTAAATTGGTCAAAAACTCAAACTTGAACCTAACCTGACTCGGGTTCAGATTGGCCCGAACCCAAAATTTTCATGCCGGGTTCGGGTCAAGTTTTTGTATCATGTCAAATATTGATGCCCCTATTTTAATACATATATTTACCATTTTCTTATTGCAAATATACATACCAAAGATTAATTTCTTTTGTAGCGTCTCAACATTTAGAGCTCTTTGTGACTACATGGTCAGGATATTACATGATGAAGTCGAGAGCGCTTTAAAGAATTTTGACATATTTCAATTTATTTAGTTCCAATAATTTAGTAGTGTTAAGAGAGTTGTTATTTGCATATGTTACATTCTTGCAACTTGTATAGTTTTGATGATTTCAAATATTATTATTTTATGTGCAATGATTTCCTAACTCTTTTTGGAAGAATTGTTTTTGCTCTTGTGCGTACTAATATTTCAGGGAAATTGAACTCCAAACTATGAAGACTTCAAATCAATTTCAGCATACAATTCTTTGCAAATTGAAGCTTTAAATTGTTCCTTGAATTGAGAGGGTGTGATTGTAATTGAATGAATAAAAATACACACACATATTTAAGGAGAATTTACAAAATTTGTACTGATCGTCCGGGACGAATATAGTTCGTATGGGATGATCAGGTCAGTTTTCTCCCCGTAAGAGCAATGGAACGAACAGGAGTTGAAGGAAATTTTTCTAAGTTCTAATCATCCCGGACAAAATTATTTTTGTCTCAGGACGAGTTAGGCTCTATAAAAATTTCGTTCAGACGAAATCTATAATCGTGCTAGGACGATTTCTTCTATGTAAAAATTTCGTCCAGACGAAATACAAATCGTCCCAGGATGAATTCTTCTCTGAAAAAATTTCGTTCAGACGAAGTTCATTATCGTGCCAGGACGATTTCTTCTCTATAAAAATTTCGTCCAGATGAAGTCCTGTTCGTCCTAGGACGATGTGAACCAACTTACCAAAATTGGTTACATCCATGCAGTTATTTGGGAACCGACCTATGGTATAACTGATCGTACCGGACGAACCTAATTCATACGGGACGATGATCGTGTATGAACATAGTTCGTATCAATATACATAAGGATCGTTTTTGACACTTTAAGTAAAATTGTCCAGGACGATCCACGATCGTACGGGACGATTCATTTTGTGTTGACTTGAAAAATTTGTAGTTTTAGATGGTTTTTCTTGTCTCTCATATATACAGTCCAATTTAGACTGCCCCCCAATCTTTTTGCCATTTGATCTTCATGCCTATTGAAAGAAGAGTCAAGGAGAGAGTATGAGAGAGAGTTCAAAGGAGGATTCCTGCCACTAAAGCGTGAAGGCTTCGCTTGGTGTTCAAAGGTAAGAATCTCTACTTGTGATTTGTGATTACTTCACTCTTTTCTTCTTTCCTTCTAGAATTCTTGTGAGAAGATCTGTCAAGGAGATCCGATTTTCTGCCGACACTTGGAGAGTGTAAACAGCTGCGGGTTCTCTGCCAACACTAGGAGAGTGTGAAAGGACGGAAGGTTCTCTGCCAACATTGGGGATAGTGTAAAAGGACGACGGTTCTCTGCCAACACTTGGAATAGTATAAAAGGACGATGGTTCTCTACCGCACCGGGTAGTGGTGGAAAGAGTGTTTGTAAAGGCTTCTCCGCCTTGCTGTGGGTGCAAAAGAAGAAACAATATTGAAAGTGCTCAGATGGCACTTGAAAGTGCTCTGATACCACTTGAAAGTTTGTCAGGGATGTTAAACCCTATAGAACTGGACCAAGGCTAAAAATGAGATAGAGAGGTGAATCAGTATTTAAAACTGTTGCAAACCTATTTTCATGACCTGTATTTTGATGATTGACAAATACTATTGATTCTCTTGGACTACTTGTTTCTTCTAACTTTTCAAGAATCGAAGATCGGACGAACAGACGAAGCCAGTTCAGGATTGCGTAGGTTTAGGGTTGAGTCAGTCTGTACTTTTGTTTTTCACTTCTTGAGTCTACTTGTAATGGTCAAAGAGACTGATGCTAAGTAACCCTACACACACACACACTTGAGAGACTTAGAATTTCTATTTTTTCTCATATCGGCCAGGATGATTTTTTACATCGGCTAATAATTAATATAATTATAAACTGATTAAAAAAGGAGCCGGGGCGGAGAGTATAAGATGCCTACATAGCTTAATTTGAATCTGTTAGTTGAGAACTTAGGCTTCCCGCAACTAAAATGTCTTGGTTCTAGTCTTTTTATATATACGTTGTGTTGTGTGAATTTGTCTTAAATGGCCTAAAGTAAAAAAAAAGTATAAGATGTCTCACCGTCACTTTAAATTCGGCCTAAGGTTTAAGAAATAAAAAAGTTTTTACCAATTACGAGAAAGTATAAGAAAAAAAAAAAATGTCGAAAATGTTGTAACATGAAATGAAGCCCCATTGGCCCCCACACGCTAATGAACTTTTATTAGGTTTCGGTGTAAGGACGTAGAGGAACGTCCGGTCGGAGGCAAAATCCCACCAAAAAACTCGTATTGCTAGGTATTATTTGATAATAACGAGGAATACCGCTCTGTGAAGATCAATACCGAGCAATACCGAGTTGTAACCGAGTTTTTTCTAGGAAAAACTCGGTACATACAACTTTTATATAACTCGGTATTGCCGGTATAGCTCGGTATAAAACTCGGTATTGGGTCTTCACGGTGATGGTATTCCTCGTTATTGTTTGATATTGCTCAGTATTTGCTCGTATTTCTCATTTTTTGGCGCGATTTTGACCTCCGACCGGACGACGTAATAATTGTTCGACGCTAATGAGAAAGCAAAAGCCATCCAGATACGGCACGGCATATTCCTCTTGGGCAATCAGCAATGACGCAAGCAATGGGTGTTTGCCCGACTTTAGGGTATATTTGGCTTACTTTCTTGTAGCTCGGCGGCCTATTTCAACGCCACGCGACAACTAACCTACACACCACTGACCAGTGACCACTCCTTGAAGAATATAAGACAAGTCACCTTCTTGTTAATTTCAGGTATAATTTTCCTTATTTTTTTTGATTTTAATTTTAAACTAAATATAATGAGCTAAAAGGTCAAAAAAAATTCATTAAATCCCTATGATGAAATCAAATATGGTAAAAAAAATAATATTATGTATCGTCAGTCAATTCATAATAGTAGCAGTTAATATGAACATGAATATGTGCATAAATAATAATACTGATGATTATAAGTAAAATTTGTGAAACAATAGAACAGTATGATACAAATGTCAGTAAAGTACCATATAGTACAAAAATAATAGAAATCTAAAAACCAGTAAAGAAATAAACCAGTGCAGATGTTGAATCAATTAGGCAAGCATTATATTAGTACTCTAAATTAGTTTGAAAATCATATAAATGAATAAAACTAATATATATAATAAAATATATATAAATAATAAACGATAATCAAAAAATAAATATATTGCAATAAATTGTATAAGAGTATACACCATGATAATCAAACTATTTTATATAGTATCAAATAAGTATCTTTTATCAACATGTTTAGTAATATCAATCACGTGCTTAGGAATAGTAAAATCATAAATAGTGAACCAATAGTGGTAAACAATGACCCTCGAATTAGTAGGAATATTAGTAATACAATATAACTAAAATTCGGTGGCAGAAGCAAAAAATTAGTATGAAAGTAGTAATAAAAATCAGAAGATAGTAAAAATAAGTGGTAGTTATGTAGTAACAATAATCTGCTGTGTTTTTATGTATTTAATTAATTAAACTAATAAAAGTAAGAAAAGTTTTGACTTGTGCAATTATTTC
>NW_021319587.1:1517222-1530113 GCF_001605985.2 Dendrobium catenatum
TTTTACTAGTAGTTAGCTAATAACCATTAGCTCGGTAAATAAAGTTGTTACTCTTTATCCGTTACTATATTAATTAATTTTTTATAACTACTAATGAGTAAATCACATGAATCAATAGAGGATAACACCAAACCATATTATTTAAAGGAAAGTCTATTGGCTCACCATTATGTATATACCTATTAGTCTCCAACCAGCATTAATAAATCATCAACCTTAATTTTTTTCAAACATTATTATTACAATATTATAAAAGTATTAGTGATAAATTAGTACTCAATCATATTTTCATATTCATTCACAATGTTTGTATTAATAATATACTTATTTAAAATATTAAAATTTATATTATTTATAAATCTTACAAATTACAATATCTTTTATGTTATCTGGTTAAATTATACAATTAACAAGTCAAAATATCTAGAATAATAAGTACTATAATATATAAAAAATTATGCGGTAGTAATTCATCAGATTTAAAGAAAATGTAATGAAATTATTTGGGAAGAAATCAAATGGTTATAATCAAAATATTTGAAAGTAGAAATAGGATAAAAGTAACATATCATAATCTGTGCAATTTTTGTCAAGCAAAGAAATGAATAGGGACAAAATTTTGAATTTTCTCTTTCTCTCTCTTCTTTTTCTATCCCCAAACCATATATATACACTATTAGTGCCCTAACACCGTAATGGTGCACGTTGAGTCTATAATTACTATAGAAAATAGTCTTAAATGCTATAGAGGCAACTTCTAGTGCCACTATGCTTATTGTCCCATCACCGTAGCATTCACAAGCTCAGCGTCACATCACTCAAATTCAAATAGAAATGAAAATTTTTTGTTTTTTAAATTTATTTTCAAAATATTAGGTGTTTATAATCTACCAATATTAGAAAGATATCATCCTCAACATTTTCCTTAAGGATTCAGGCACAAAATCAGCACAAAAAAATTTATTCTGAAATAAATCCAAATTAACAACAAAAATCAAAGAAATGAAATCAGATCAAAAGCTCATTGAAGGATCATATAGTCATACAATTCATTCAATCACATGCCTTTTACTTATGCAATGAAATGATATGCCAATCAAATCATTCACAATAAATTTCTTACCAGCTAAACTCTAAAGTTATTATCGATCTTTCAAATACCAATAGCTATACACTCATGGTATCACTAGAGTATGTATTGTTAGTCCTAGTACAACATACTCCCTCTAACCACCACTAACAACTCTGTCACTAGCTCTATTTATCAATCTTTCACTATGAGCTCTAGATCCTCTAATCCTCTGTTCTTCAATATGCCTACATTATCCTACTTTAGATTTAATCACTACAGGAAAATCACTCATTTCCGGCGGCAATTTCCGACGGAAATTGAGCATTTTCCGGCGGTTTTGTAATTTAGCGGAAACTTGACCGCCGAAAAGCCGCTAGAAATCAATGATTTTCATGTAGTGAATTCTTCCACTCTATAGACAATATGCAACCTTGTGTCCAAGTTGTCCTCATTGAAAGTATATTTTTATCAATAGATATCACTAACCTGAATGTCTTCTTCTACAATGGATATATTCATTGTAGCAGTCAGTAGATGATATCGATCTAGATCCCCTCAAATTACTATATCTATTTTTCTTATCTCTAACATTTTCTCTATCTCTACTTTATTCATATATGATCGTCATCTTTGTCACATCTTATTTGGATGTTGATATTGTTAAATTAATCTCTATCAGTCTGACCAATTCTATTAACTCAAAAAACTCCTGAATCCACAGAAACACTAACAAATGTCTTAGCTCCATATTTAATTATGGTAGAAATTTATAATAATTTTCTTATACAATTGGGGTCAAATAAGGAGCAAACTTAGCTAATGCAATAAACTCAACTCCATACTACATTACAGTCATGTGTCCCTATTTTAATCTGATCAAAGCTTCATGTATCTATCATTGGGCTGAAGTAGGTACAAAAGGCATTCTGAACACTGTAGTAAATTCAGCATTGATTTTCCCTTAAAATTTCTCTCGCTATTATCTTTGTAATAACTCATATTTTGATACAATTAAAAAATATTTTAAGAGTTATCATAAGTCTAATTTATAAATTATTTTTGCTATAATATAGATATTATTGTGTTTTAATTATAAAAAGTTTTCTCTTAATTTTAAGGGTCGTGTAAAAAATTAATACATGTCTATATAATAGATTTTATAGAACTATGTGGTGACCATTTTACAAATTATTTTCACAAAAAAAAATTTAGAGATATTGTGCTATTTTATGAATATTAATTTATAATTTTTATAGTCCCATATTTAAAGATATAAAAGAATTTATATAAATTTTACATTAAAAATTGAACAAATTGAATAATTGCCTTTGCATCATATTATTCTTTATTATAAAATATCCTATTCCACTATTAGAATCCTTCAAATTACATTTTTTTATTCATTCAACTTAGCAGAGAGGATAATAGAGAATTTAAGAAGAAAAAGAGAGGGAGAGGAGAGAGAAAACTTAGGTTTAGAGGTCGTAGAGCTGATTTTACTTATTCGTCCAGTTGTGAAATTTATTCATCTCAGTGTAAGCTATTTGTTGACCTCATTTTGAGTGAAGTAAATTCCGCAAAATGATTACTTGATAGTCACCAAATGATTATTAGTGACATTACTTCTTCTTCTTTTTTTTTTTTGAGCTAATCGTACAATACAAATTTGTTCGTATAGTATAAACAATTCAAAATGAATCATGTTGGACGACCAAAATTTCATCCATAAAACCCTCAGGTGAATCATACACTACAAAATTATTTGTATAGCATAAACTGTTTAAATCGGGTTTCATTGGACGACCCAAACGTCATTTTGTGACCCCTTATGCAATCATATTGTACTATCTATGATCGTATAGTATAATCAACTCAAAATTAGAACTTATTCCAATCATTGAACTCCACAATCAAACACTTTTAATTTTTTTTTTTTTTTTTTTTTTTTTTTTTTTTTTTTTTTTTTTTTTAAACACTTCAATGCACCAAATTCATTTCATGTTTAGAGTGAACCTAAACAATATATAATTCAAATTATAATCAACTCACCAATTTTTTGTCAAAACCTCTACATACACTTCACTTTCACTCAAACTTCACATCCATGCAATTAAACCCATTGAGCTTTGCTTAAACAAAATTGAAAACTTCCCTAAACGAAACCTAGTCCGTTTTGACTATGTTGACTAGTCAACCTAATCAATTTATAAAAAAAGGTGCTTAAATGGTCAAATTTAATCAAATTAGCCCATATCTCAAATTCTCTCCACACCAAATCTCTTGGCATGCTTAAATGGATTCTAGAAGCTTCCTAATTAGCATTTAATGAATTTTTAAGCTTTGGTTTAATCCAAATCAACCCATGTGGCCACATGTGCTCAAAAGGCCAAAACATCACTTTTCACATCATTTGTCTTATGCCTAGCCACTCTCATGCTCAAAGGACTATCCTCCAATATCTTCCTATACATGATAATCATCTAAAAAAAGAGCCAAATGAATCCTAATCCTTAGTTTGAAAAGAAGCACTTAGAATAGGGCAAAATGAGAGAAAACCCTCATTTCATCTTTATTAACTCAAAACTCAAAATCGATAGCCTCCAAGTCCTCTAAGAAGTTGTTCCTAAAGCTTCAATGAAGAAAACAAGCCCTTGGACACCTCTTGAGGTCCATTGGTTTGAGTTAATATTGAGCACTAGCTTTACCTTTAGAGCTAAATATCTTTATAAAAAGTGCTTATCAGAGCTTTCAAATAACTTCCCCACTCTTCATCTAAGTGTGGGAAATCATGTTTAAATTTTATGGCATTTGGATCAATGAGTGCAAAGATATTCAACTTCTTTCATTAATTTTTTTTTTTTTTTTCATTTTTTCTTCTTTTCATATACAGATCATACTGTACTAACTGAAAATCATACAATACAATCATACAACAATGATTGTGTTGATGGTTTAATATTTCATTTAAATCCAAAATTAAATAAAAACATGTCAGAAACTTTGAAAAATTGCAATAAATTTATATTTCATCGAATTTTAAGTTCTTGGGCTTATTGGAACCGTCTTGAGCCCAACTTTATTTTAAAAATAATTTCTAAGGATTTTAAGGGATATTTTAGTCAATTAAGGCAGACTCACACACACAACACATACATAAGACTTGAAACCCAAAACCTCTTAGTTGATAGCGTAAGCTCCCAATTTCAAAGGATTTTAACCATTGTGAAGAAAGTAATTAGGGTTCAAAGGATTTATAATTTTCCTTAATTACTCCCTAACAAGCGATCCAATTGAGCTCAAATTTGGATAATTAGCATTAGGGAATGTCTGTTGCATACCCTAAATTTCTTGGGTCTTGGTGACTAATGGATTTTGGTGAATTAAATCATCAAAGTTTTGGGTCATAGTTTGATCCAATACTTCAAAAATTCATTACTCTAAATGCACTCAGAGTTGGGCCTTCATTTTTCTATGATTTGTTCATCTTATTGTAAGGGATCGATAGATGACCATGATTGCAACCCCAATCAATTACTATATTCTCTCAAATAAATCATTAAAAAGTATAGATGTATTTACTTAGGAGATTAATTAATGAAAACTTGGAGGGCCTCCATGGCTTGAATTTTAGTGGGCTTCAAGCACATGTTCAGGTGAACCTATGTTTCAAATTTTATTAAAATTGAAGTTCATTTGACCTGTTAACTAGTAAACAAAAAATACACCCACATAATTGAGCTAAAATCTTATTTAAATAATAGTTAATTTAAATTAAATATAAAAAAATCTAAATTAACTGTCTTGCTTCTCAAAATTAAGTTCTTAACAAATAAAAATTAAAAGCTTCGTTAGAAATCCTCAAAATAAGAAATCATTTAAAATCAAGAAAAATCATTAATTAATTAAAAGAATACCAAAATAATTTTGAACCCTTATAATCATCTTTAGGGGTCATCAGTGACATTTGGGAAAGATTTCAAGTGGTTTGGAGTTAATCTAGTGCAACAATAAAAAATCATCTCTAATTAAATAATTAAATAATTCATTAAATGAGCCTTATTTGCAAAAATTATAACTAATTATAGAAATCTCAAAACCACAGAAACTCAAAGTCATTGGACTAATCCTTGGGTATAGTATTTATGAAAAATATAAAATATCTAGAATTATTATAAGTCAAAAAGTTAATATTGATCAAACCTACTTCATTAAATAATAAAAAAATTGTACAAAAATAAATTACCAAAAATTTAACAAATGTATAACTCAATAAATTAGTTCAGATAAACAACATTTTCACTATCTCAATGAAGTTTATAGGCTAGAATATCTTGAGCTATATATCTATATGTCTTAAAGAGCTATGGTCCAAGGTAATCTAGCAAAAAATAACCCTAAAACTAGAATGAAGAGGGGCCCCGACAACATAACAGAAAAATAGCCACAAAAATGGAGCCCAAAGATGAGCTCAGTCCGCATAATCTAGAAACCAAAACAAAAAATAGCATCAAATATTCCCCAACTATTTTAGAATGCTCCCTTTTTCCACTTTGAGATTTTATAATTGATAATTTTCTTAATTTTGCATCAAGTAGAAGAGGAGGTGGATATAGCAAATTTGAAGTTCCTCTCATTTCTCTCCCTCCATAAAATATATATTATGCAACATGTAATAAGATGATATAGTTGTTTGGAATCTACCACTGGACTAACCAATTCAATGATATAATTAAAATTCTAGAATATATGTGGCCTCATATAGTGATTCTGTAACCCTGTGATGAGGTCTCTAATCATAGAAAAAGAACATTCACATTCAAAGAAAAGGTGGGAATTGCTTTCTTGAAAATTATGATAGAGATAGTAGAGGCTATCAACATTGATATTACTTTAAATAAGTACTTCTGTAGTTTTAAGTCCCCTGCGTATTACCATCCATGCAAATATCGAATATGTCAATGCATAATATTTTTTCCAAACATTATTATGCCAATACATATTGTGTCATCCCTATAAAAGTCCCATAGATAATTTTTAAAAGAACCACTTTAAGTATTTATCCATCTTAAACATCGGACATGGTCTTCTTGAATAAGGATAGAAGTAATCTACCCAAAACCTTGATTATGAAGAGAGCTAGGAAAATCCCAATTACTATTGGGAATAATAGCTGAGATAGTAGCATTATTAAAAAAAATAGGAGAGAGCCCCAGTAAACCAAGTAAATCTTTGATAAAAAATTTTTGCAACAATGGTCCAAATTCAATGAAATCGGGCTATTAGGGGTAATAAAGAATTAGAAATTATTTTTTGCTTTGCTACAACTAAAACAAAAACTTTTCCAAAATGAAGAGGATTTAGGGGAAATAGGTTTCCAAGTAGAGCAATATTTAGCGCTAAGCCATCTAGTAAGAGGAGATTAGGAGTCGTGTATTCTGGTAATATGTAAGAGAACAATTGAAAGCATAATAAAGCCCATGTATATCAGGAAGATCAAGATCACAATATTTTTTAGGCTTGCAAATATTCCTCCAAGAAATGAAGTAAAACTTCCTAGCATTAAAGTCACCAAAGTACAAACATTTGGCACAATTTTACCACTGAACATGTAGCAATACATATGTATAATGGAGCCACGGATCTAGTATGCAATAGTATTCCAAATGGGGTACCTAATGAACTGTAACCTACCTTCAAAGGAGAGAAGACTTATTTTCCAGCTAGTAAGGTGATTAGTTATAGATTGAAGTAAAGGTTTAAAGTCAACTATTATAAATTTCTTGAGGGAAATAGGAAGGCCAAGGTAAGTAAGCTTGATGTTGTTAGAGTGAATGCAGAGCGTCTCCCATATATCAATGTATATCTGAGAATTAAGAGAAATAATTAATGAGCTTTTATTAAGGTTAACATGAATACCAAAAGCATCGGTAAAAATGTTCAGGATATGTTTTAGTTTATTGCAATTCAAGAAAGTTACTGTCCCAAACCAAAAGATCGTTATCATAAAAAGATGAGATAAGTGATAACCTTCAATAATTATTCCTTGAAATCTAGGCCAAGCATCCCAGTAGCCAATACGATAAGAAAATGCATCCATGACTATACATAATAAATATGGACTAAGAAAGAAGCCCTGCTCTAATCCAGAGAAGGAAGGAAAATATCCCTCAAGAACAACTTCAACCGAAATGGAAAAATAAACATCATTGACACATGCCTTTATCCAAGAGATGAATTGAGGAGGGAAACCTTTTTGGGACAATATGGCTAAAAGAAATCCACTAGAAATAAAATCGCACGAATTCTTTTCTAATATCAAACTTTACAGGTAGGTATTTTTCTTTAGCTCTATTATGGAGCATAGGTTGTGGCGCGATACTAATGTTTCTCAAAATCAATTTGGATTCATGTTGGTTAGGTCTACTATGGAAGCTATACATTTATTGAAAGGTTTGATGGAGAATTATAGTGAGAATAAGGAGGATCTATATATGATATTTATTAATTTAGAGAAAGCATATGATAAAGTTGCAAAAGAAGTGATATGGATAGTTCTAAAAAAAAGGGGGTTAATAATGCTTATACTCAAGTCATCAAGGATATATATGCAGGAGTTGTTACTTATGTCCAAACACGAGGTGGTTTGACCAAGTATTTTCCTACTTCAGTGGGATTACATCAAGGTTCAACCTTCAACCCATGCCTTTTTGCTTTAGTCATGGATGTTCTTATTAGAAATTTAATCAACCCATGTATTACTGAAATAATCTTTATTCCTCCGATTGTTTAGAATGTTTACTACATAATTATTTGTTGCTTGATCTATTACTTATGTAGGATATTTGGTAATATTATTCAAAGACAATTGATGCATTTCCTACAAATTAAGAGGCCATCAATTTTAAGATTTTGAGCTGAAATAAATATCATGATATTGAAAAAAAAACTTTTTATTAGTTATGGGATTTTGATGGTGGAAATTAGACAATGATGAGTGAATTTTGCTCTTTACCTTTTGATAATCGGTTCTTGCACACTCCTAGACGGCCTTTGGTAACCGGAGGTGTTAAACAAGAGAAATTATTTCGTACGGAGTAGACTTTAGACATAACTTTTCTCACATACTCCAATCATACAATAATATATAAATTTTCTCTCTTAAACATATAATATATATATATGGATGACATTCGGACTCTGAACGTTATAATTTATCATAGAACGAGTGTATGTTTACACTCGATGAATGAATGAATTTTTTATCATTACAAGTTTGTATCATTTTTGGACTTTGTCCTTTTCATTCCTTAAAGATATTGGAAAAGACTTCGTTAACTTTGTGAGATATTTACATAAGCAAGCACTTGGTCTGATGCTTATCTAGAAACGATTTCGTTGAGCTCTCTGCTGCATATGGCAATAGCGCGTGAGGGTGGGGCCAATCAAATCATTTGGGACATTTTTTAAAGTATTATTCCTTCCTTCGAATTGGATGATAAGGATT
This sequence comes from Dendrobium catenatum, assembly GCF_001605985.2. NCBI lineage: Eukaryota > Viridiplantae > Streptophyta > Magnoliopsida > Asparagales > Orchidaceae > Dendrobium > Dendrobium catenatum. The sequence goes on from NW_021319587.1 coordinate 1,525,799, forward strand.
CCGCAGTTTGAGATCAGATAACTACGGGCAGTTTCCAAGCTCCCAGGAATATTTAAATAAAATATATTTGAAACTTATTAAGATTATTTTAAGAATGAAATTTTATTTAGAATATCATAACAAAAAAAAAAAAATCCCACTTAGAATACGAACTTCAAAATACTTTCACACTGGTAGAAAAAACAAAATTCAGGGAGAGAGAGAGTTGCGTGGTAACGAAGCCAATTAGCCATTAACTCACAATTAGTCCTATTTTTTTATTACATGTTCTTAATTAAAATATTTTTATTTAAGTTAGGAAAAATTAAAATATCAAAAAAAAAAAAAAAAAATCCCACTTAGAATACGAACTTCAAAATACTTTCACACTGGTAGAAAAAACAAAATTCAGGGAGAGAGAGAGTTGCGTGGTAACGAAGCCAATTAGCCATTAACTCACAATTAGTCCTATTTTTTATTACACATGTTCAGGAAAAATTTAAGGGAGATTTACATACATATCACTATATTATTGTTATTTTACATATTTAACATCTCAAATATTAATATTATAGTAATACCACCCAAATCCTAAGTTTATCCCAAATCTACCACTCCGTCTCCCGCACAGCTCACAACGTCAATGACACCGCCTTCAGCTCAAGCCGTCGCCTCCATGGTTGGATCATAGCTTTGAATTTTTAAGGATTTTAACCACAATGATTGTGGTGATGGTTTAATATTTCATTTAAATCCAAAAATAAATAAAAAAATTCATTACTCTAAATGCACTCAGAGTCGGGCCTTCATTTTTCTATGATTTGTTCATGTTATTGTAAGGGATCGATAGATGACCATGATTGCAACCCCAATCAATTACTATATTGTCTCAAATAAATCATCAAAAAGTATAGATGTATTTACTTTGCTGATTAATTATGAAAACTTGGAGGGCCTCCATGGCTTCAATTTTAGTGGGTTTCAAGCACATGTTCAGGTGAACCTATTGATGGTTTAATATTTCATTTAAATCCAAAAATAAATAAAAAAATTCATTACTCTAAATGCACTCAGAGTCGGGCCTTCATTTTTTTATGATTTGTTCATGTTATTGTAAGGGATCGATAGATGACCATGATTGCAACCCCAATCAATTACTATATTGTCTCAAATAAATCATCAAAAAGTATAGATGTATTTACTTTGGAGATTAATTATGAAAACTTGGAGGGCCTCCATGGCTTGAATTTTAGTGGGTTTCAAGCACAAGTTCAAATGAAGATATTGAACCCTTATAATCATCTTTAGGAGTCATCAGTGACATTTGGGAAAGATTTCAAGTGGTTTGGAGTTAATTTGGTACAACAATAAAAAATCATCTTTAATTAAATAATTAAATAATTCATTAAATGAGCCTTATTTGCAAAAATTATAATTAATTATAGAAATCTCAAAACCACACAAACTCAAAGTCATTGGACTAATCTTTGGATATAGTATTTATGAAAAATATAAAATATCTAGAATTATTATAAATCAAAAAGTTAATAATGATCAAACATATTTCATTAAATAATAAAGGCAGACTCACACACACAACGTATATAAGCAAGCACGTGGTCTTGAGATTTGTGATGAGATAAGTGATAACCTTCAATAATTATTCCTTGAAATCCAGGCCAAGCATCCCAGTAGCCAATAAGATAAGAAAATGCATCCATGACTATACATAATAAATATGGACTAAGAAAGAAGCCCTGCTCTAATCCAGAGGAGGAAGGAAAATATCCCTCAAGAACAACTTCAACCGAAATGGAGAAATAAACATCATTGACACATGCCTTTATCCAAGAGATGAATTGAGGAGGGAAACCTTTTTGGGATAATATGGCTAAAAGAAATCCACCATAAATAAAATCGCAGGAATTCTTTTCTAATATCAAACTTTGTACGTAGGTATTTTTCTTTAGCTCTCTTATGGAGCATAGGTTGTGGCGTGATACTAATGTTTCTCAAAATCAATTTGGATTCATGTTGGTTAGGTCTACTATGGAAGCTATACATTTATTGAAAGGTTTGATGGAGAATTATAGTGAGAATAAGGAGGATCTATATAAGATATTTATTGATTTAGAGAAAGCATATGATAAAGTTGCAAGAGAAGTGCTATGGATAGTTCTAGAAAAAAAAGGGGTTAATAATGCTTATATTCAAGTTATCAAGGATATTTATGTAGGAGTTGTTACATGTGTCAAAACACAAGGTGGTTTGACCAAGTATTTTCCTATTTCAGTGGGATTACATCAAGGATCAACCTTCAACCCATGCCTTTTTTGCTTTAGTCATGGATGTTCTTATTAGAAATTTCATCAACTCATGTATTACTGAAACAATCTTTATTCCTCCGATTTTTAGAATGTTTACTACGTAATTATTTGTTGCTTGATCTATTACTTATGTAGGATATTTGGTAATATTATTCAAAGACAATTGATGCTTTTCCTACAAATTAAGAGGCCATCAATTTTAAGATTTTGAGCTGAAATAAATATCATGATATTTTTTTTAAAAAAAATGTATTAGTTATGGGATTTTGATGGTGGAAATTAGACAATAATGAATGGATTTTGCTCTTTACCTTTTGATAATTGGTTCTTGCACTCTCCTAGATGGCCTTTGGTAACCGTCAATGTTAAACAAGAGAAATTATTTCATGCAGACTCCAATCATGCAACAATATATAAATTTTCTCTCTTAAACATATGATATATATATATAAGAGAAAAATATCTACGTATCTTAACATAATTAAAATCTAGATGACATTCGGACTCTGAACATAATAATTTATCGTAGAACGAGTGTATGTTTAAACTTGTTGCGTCCTGGAATATTCGCGGCGGTAGAGAAATATATAATTTAACGTCTTAGCATCGTACGAAGATCCAGCACACAATCAGATAAGTGAGAGGGTGTAGTGTTCATAAGAGACACCAGAGTTTTTATGTGGAAAACCTCTGAAAAGGGGGAAAAACCACGGGGCCTGGCCCAGTTTGAATGAATCCACTAGTATTTGTAGTTGATTACAAATGAGGCCCTTCTTAGAGAGAAGACCTTAGCTTGATGTTACAAATGTACGTCATATAGAACGTATTACATTGTGGGAGTTACAATAATCAACATAGACATGCTTGTTTGATTGGAAGGGCCATTGTCGGCAAGAGATAGAGGTCAGAAGGATCGTAGTTAGCAGGAGACCGGGGTTTGAAAGATCGTTGTCTTTTGATGGAGGTCGGAGTGACCGTAATAGGCGACGGAGGTCGGGAGGACCGTAGTCGGCATGAGACTGGGGTCAGAAAAACCGTTGTCCTCTGATGGAGGTCGGAGTGACCGTAGTAGGCAACGGAGGTCGGGAGGGCCATAGTCGGTTGAAGACCAGGGTCTGAAAGACCGTTGTTGGCAGGAGACCCGGGTCTGAAAGACCGTTGTTGGAAGGAGACCGAGGTATGAAAGACCATTGTCTTGTGATGGAGGTCGGAGTGACCGTAGTAGGCGACGGAGGTCGGGAGGACCGTAGTCGGCATGAGACTAGGGTCAGAAAGACCGTTGTCCTGTGATGGAGGTCGGAGTGACCGTAGTAGGCGACGAAGGTCGGGAGGACCGTAGTCGGTAGAAGACTAGGGTTTGAAAGACCGTTGTTTGCAGTAGACCAGGGTCTGAAAGATCGTTGTTGGAAGGAGACCAAGGTCTGAAAGACCATTGTCTTGTGATGGAGGTCGGAGTGACCGTAGTAGGCGACAGAGGTCGGGAGGGGTCCGGGCCTTAAGTGGTGGTCCAGCAGATGTCAGGGCCTCAGATGGTTGTCTGGTGGAGAAACGGCGTTAGGCGGTAGTCCGACGGAGGTGAGGGCCTCAAGTGGTGGTCCGGAAGAAGTTCGGGCCTCAGGTGGTGGTCCGGCGGAGCAACGGCGTCAGACGGTGGTCCAACGGAGGTGAGGGCCTCAAGTGGTGGTCTGGCGGAGCAACGACGTCAGACGGAGGTCCGGCGGAGGTGAGGGCCTCAAGTGGTGGTCTGGCAGTGGTCTAGCGAAACTCCGGCGGTGGTCAAGGAGGCTAGGAAGTAAGAGCGATCTCCGATCTCTCTCTTTTTTCCTTAAGCTCCAGGGGTCCTCTCTCAAGAGAAGAGGGGGCTCTATTTATAGATTTTGGGAATGGCATAGCCCGTAAATATGTGGAGGATCAAGGGTTAGTTGGGAGTGGTTGAATGGACGGTTGATCTTGAATCCTACGATCATGCACCATTCGTTGGACATTTGAAGGTCTTAGAGATGTCGGAA